>NC_042618.1:256739947-257041713 GCF_901001135.1 Rhinatrema bivittatum
TGTAACAGGTCAAGTAGAACTTTGTGGACTGGAATTGCCATCATTTCTTTGGGGGCATCCACGAATTGAAGAACCTCCAGCATTCTATGCATGGCATCATCTTCTGTTTGCAACTTAAAAGGAATGGTTTCAGACATTTCCTTTATAAAGCTGGCAAACGACAGGTCCTCTGGCGGGGAGCAACGTCTTTCTTCTGGAGGTGAAGCCTCTGATAGGATGTCCTCAGAATCCTGAGAGTCAGAGGAATCATCACCCCAGGGGTCGTATGGTTGGTCTCCTTCACCCTGCGGGACTTCCGATGGAGGCAAAATGCCAAATCCAGCCAGATCAGGAGGTGGCACCAGTGGAATAGATGGAGGCACCAAAATAGGTGGAGGTGGCACCGAGGCCGGCAGAGGCATCGATGGCATCGGTGTTTTTGATGGTCGTTGGGGTGGAAGTATACCCAATGGCCTCAGAATTGGTTCCAGCATCGGTGGCTCTCGCTCTTCATCGTCCCAACAACAAAGGAATCGGGGTCGATGCCGGTGGAGGAATTGATGGTCTTGGAGGCATTGTCGGACCAGAAGGAGCAGGCACCAAAGGAAGTGCGCCTATAAGGATGTCTAACCTGTTGAGGAGTGGAGCCAACATCGGAGGCACCGGGTCAGGCTTCGGAATGGGAGTTGGTGCAACTGAAAACCTCTAAGTGCCTGAAGGACTACCTCTTAGACCATGCGGTCCAATTCCTCCTGGAAAGTTGGTGTTGGTAACACAGCTGCCGGGGTTGGAGGCTCAATAGGCATTGCCGGAGAGTCCACAGGAATTTGTGGAGTCTCGGCTCCCGGCACCGGTACAGGTGGGGAACACCTCGGTGTCCCGGGTCCAGAGGAGGATGGGGGCTCCTCTCCCCGAGACTTCTTGGATGATGGTTCCACCGATACTGATGGCTTATCGGTGCTGGCACCGGAGGAAGTTTCACATTGGTGCCGATGAAAGTGTTTTTCTCGGTGCTCGGCCCGGTCCTTTTCCGGCGGTGAGGATGTTGAGGCCTTCGAGCGTGACGATGCCAGTTCCGACCGTTCCCTGGCGTCCCGATTCTGAGACGTCGATGGAGATGTAGTCGATGATGAAGAAGACTTCCGACTCGGTGCGCTCTTGGCCAGAGTCGATGGAGATGAAATTTTAGCAAACAGGTACTCCATTTTCTCAAGATGGGCCCGGCGGCCTTTAGGGGACATTTGGGCACAGCTAGTGCACCGTTGGATGTTGTGGGAAGGCCCCAAACATAAGACACAGACGTCATGAGGGTCTATAATGGGCATAGTCCTCAGACACTCGGGGCACTTCTGAAAACCGGTCGCCATTTTTAAAAAAAATAAGGGCGGCGCGCGGTCGGTGGTCGTCGGGCACTGATTGAAGCACTGCCGGGAACCGACAGCAAAGAACGAGGTAAAAACTTACCTGCATCAGCGGAGGTCGGCAGTCAATGGGGGACCCCAGGACGGGGAAAGATTTTTGAAAATTTGAAGAAAAGTTCCGTGAAGAAAAAGTTGTGAGAAATTCTCACAGAGCTCCTAAGAACTGCGAGGCAGCTGCTGCGTGGAAAAAAAGAGACTGAAGGGGGAACCCTGTTGGATGCAGGGTTACTGGCATGCTGGGCATACTCAGTGTGCCAAAGTTCTAGAAACTTTGACAAAAGTGTTCCGTGATAGGGGTCCATCCGTTGATGTCACCCATATGTGAGAACTACCATCCTGCTTGTCCTGGGAGAAAACTACTTATGCGCTGACTTCATTGTACAGTCCCAGTCCGCCCATGCCCTGTCCTTTTGTGCAAACTTTTTTTTATGCACATACTGGGAGATATGCGCGTACTTGTGCGGATTTTAAAATCTGCGCTGTGCGTGCTGAGCCAAGTCACGCGCAGATCTCCCAGCTTTGGTGCACGTAGGGCTTTTAAAATTGTCCAGTTATGTTCTCTGCACAGAGGGAGACTGCATCCTGCTTCACCACTGTTTGTCAATGCGACAAGAAAATAGACTAACTTCTATGTAAAGTTCAGAATATTAATTCAAAGTAATCTGGGATTAGTTAGATGGAAGGATTTGTATGTTGGTGAAATCTGTATGTAACCTCTGGGTGGGATGCATCCTTATTCTGGCACTCAGGGGCACATAGAAATGGGGATGGACCCTTTCTGCCAAAACTCCTTTAATGTCACCCAGTCTTTCCTTCATTCCACAAACAGCTTAAAGTCCGAGACCCATGATTTATGTGGGAAAGAACAATAGTTTTACTACCCTGCTTTTTGAAACGCAAGCCCTTCTACATCCTCAGAACACAGCACTAGTAGTTAACACTGTCCTCGCATCCAATAAGCACACTGAAAATAATAGTGGTTTCTAGGGATGTGCATTCATTTTCAACGAATGTGCAATCCACAACACATAAGTCCTTGTTCGTTTGATTTGTGGGTTCGCGAAACGCATGGCGATCCCCCACAAATGAAACATATCATATTAGTTTCATTCTTTTGGTTCGCAGTGATTTCTTAGCGGCCGTTTGAAATAGGAGAAGACCATGTGGGAGTATCCATAGTAACAACCAGCCCTTTCCTGTGAGTCATAAGTGACTTCACAGCTCTGTCATAGAATGGGTCAGACAGTTTGGCAAGGAGACCAGAATGTCAACGTATCAGAGCCAAGCATTTTTCTAATGCAGCCAATCTCTGATCTCAGTGCTCTGTGATGCTGTTCCTGCTGTACTATTTATACCTTAAGCACGCGCCACACACTTTCTTCTTGGTTGTTGTCTGAGAAGGTCGTTGCTTTTGAGCTCTCTCCGGGTGTCTCAAATCTGTATTCAATTGCTATTGCTTGCTACTTTGATAGAATTTTCCATTGAAAAAGATATTTGTTCGTTTTTGCTGCTGTGCTAGCCAGGCTTTTTTTACTGCACTTTTTTTTTTATTGAACTCAGACTGTCTATCTGTCTCTCCCACTGAGACAAGCTGCCAGCAGTGGCATTTTGCTGCTGATCTTACCCCCCTGGGGTAGGTTGCAGGCAGGGTATGGGTAGTGAGGGTGGGAGATAGTGTGAGAGTTACAGTGGCTGTCTGGGAGTTGGTATTTTCAAAGAAGAAGCAGCATCACTAGGAATTGTGCTTGCTCAGGCTTCCAGTCTTTTCTCTGGAGTTTCATTTTCTTGTGCCCATACAGTAGTCTCAGTTGTAGTGTACAGCAAGGCACTGCACTGTGTGTCTGTGTGTAGTTTTCCAGACTCACGTATATTGGTACAGCAGTGTTCTTTTAATCCAAATCCCCAGCAGGCATCTGGAGTTTAAAATGTTTTTTTTTGTGCACATACAGCAGTCTCAGTTTAGTGTACAGCAAGGCATTGCACTCAGTTTTCCAGACTCACATATATTGGTACAGCAGTTTTCTTTTAATCCAAATCCCCAGTAGGCATCTGGAGTTAAAACCTTTTTGTGCACATACAGCAGTTTCAGTTGTAGTGTACAGCAAGGCACTGCACTGTGTGTAGTTTTCCAGACTCACATATATTGGTACAGCAGTGTTCTTTTAATCCAAATCCCCAGTAGGCATCTGGAGTTAAAATGTTTTTTTTGTGCACATACAGCAGTCTCAGTTGTAGTGTAAAGCAAGGCACTGCACTGTGTGCCTGTGTGGTTTTCCACACTCACATATATTGGTACAGAGGTGTTCATTCTCCAATAAAGAAATAATTATTTTAATTGAAATCCCTAGTAGGCAGTGACATTAAATCCATGATGTCAGGGAAAGGTAGACGAGTGATTGGGACTGGCAGAGGAGGCACTTCAAAAGGCAGTGCCAGTCTTCCATTAAAGTTAAGAAGAGAGCTGTTCCAATCTAAAATCTCTGGAGGCAGTTCCATCCAGAAAAAACTGAAATTTAAAGATGATGCACCACCACCACCTGTTTCTGACCCTGTTGTTTTGGAGGTGAGGTAAGGGGAGGCAGAGTCATGCAAGACAAAAGGGCGAGACCCAAAAGCAGCAGTGCGACAGCAGACTCTAGTTAGCGTTGAGAATGTAGCGCAGACACTGTTTGCTTCTGATTCCGATGAAGAATCATCTTATGTGGGATTCTCATCACCAGAAATGGAAGAAGTAATAGCTGAAGGTGGTTTAGGAGGATTAGTCAGTTCTGTCTTAGCCTCCACTTCAGTGCTGCAAAGGAGAGATGAAACTGATGATGATGAGGAGGAAGAACAGTCAGCGTAGGCACAGTGTGTGACTGATGCCCCCAGGCATTGCTTCTCAGGGTGCACCCACTACTTCAACTTCAAAAAATGCCATTTTCTTCTGGCAGTGAACCAGTTCAGGAAGAAGTGATAGATCAAACCACTATATATCTGCACAAAGGAAAGGGAACTCTCCCCGGGTGTAGCCTATCTCTTAGTACCCGCTGACACATGTTAAATCGCTGTTCATATGGAAACCTCTTCCGCCTCGGCCTTCAAAATTCTTGTTTGTATATCTGCTACGTCCACCAGATTTTAAAAGACCAGCGAGAGCTCACTAGATGCCAATGGAGCCACCACACTCTCAGGGCGAACCCATTTCAGAGAGCCCTTTCCTGTGAAAAGGAAAGGAAACTCTACCGGGTGTAGCCTATCTCTTAGTACCCGCTGATACATGTTGAACCGCTGTCCATACAGCTCACTAGACGCCAATGGAACCCCACACTCTAGGGGCGAACCCATTCTAGGGAGCGCTTTCCTGCACAAAGGAAAGGGAATTCTCACCGGGGCTCTTGTTTGAATATTTGTTACTACCACCAAGATCCGCACCTGCAGCAGCTCCACCCCACCCAGGCATAGTTCATCATGTTTCAGGTCCTAGCACATGTGTTAGACTCCTTGGTCCATGTTTCAAGATGGGTCGGGTGGACAGTACGCCCCAGTTGACAGTCACGCCGCCTGCAGGGGGCCCCATCCCCTTCACCCCGATCCCCTCTTCTTGAGCTCTATCTGAGAAGCTTGTTTGCTGTTTGTGCTCTCTCAGTATGTCTCAAATCTTTATTCAATTGCTATTGTTAGTTTGCTACAATTAATTTTCTATTGCTGAAAAAGATATTTGTTCTTTTTTGCTGCTGTGCCTGCCAGGCAGCCAAGCTTTTTTTTTACTGCACTTTTTTTTATTGAACTACTTGTTGACTATCAGTCTCATGCCAGTATTTAGCCTTAGATGGAGTTTACCACCCACTTTCGGCTGCATTCACAAACAACCCGACTCCGAGAAGGCTTGGTCCTGGCACGCCAGGGGCCACTACTACTGGCCTAACACCATCCACGGGCTGAGCCTCATCTTGTCTTGCCTCCTTGTCTTTCCCCTATTAACACCACAGTGACCTGACTACCTCAGCTCTGCCAGCTTGTCTTGCCCCTATCAAAACCACAGCGACCTACCTCAGCTCTGCCAGCCTGTCTTGCCCCTATCAAAACCACAGGGACCTGACTACCTCCGCTCTGCCAGCCTGTCTTGCCCCTATCAACTTTCTGCCAAGCTGCCATACACCGGACTCACTCTATTCTACTCCCCAGAGTTCTGAAGGAACTAAAAAATGAAATTTCAGACCTATTAGTAAAAATTTGTAACTTATCATTAAAATCATCCATTGTACCTGAAGACTGGAGGATAGCAAATGTAACCCCAATATTTAAGAAGGGCTCCAGGGGCGATCCGGGAAACTACAGACCGGTTAGCCTGACTTCAGTGCCAGGAAAAATAGTGGAACGTGTTCTAAACATCAAAATCACAGAACATATAGAAAGACATGGTTTAATGGAACAAAGTCAGCATGGCTTTACCCAGGGCAAGTCTTGCCTCACAAATCTGCTTCACTTTTTTTGAAGGAGTTAATAAACATGTGGATAAAGGTGAACCGGTAGATATAGTATACTTGGATTTTCAGAAGGCGTTTGACAAAGTTCCTCATGAGAGGCTTCTAGGAAAAGTAAAAAGTCATGGGATAGGTGGCGATGTCCTTTTGTGGATTGCAAACTGGCTAAAAGACAGGAAACAGAGAGTAGGATTAAATGGGCAATTTTCTCAGTGGAAGGGAGTGGACAGTGGAGTGCCTCAGGGATCTGTATTGGGACCCTTACTTTTCAATATATTTATAAATGATCTGGAAAGAAATACAAGTGAGATAATCAAATTTGCAGATGACACAAAATTGTTCAGAGTAGTTAAATCACAAGCAGATTGTGATAAATTGCAGGAAGACCTTGTGAGACTGGAAAATTGGGCATCCAAATGGCAGATGAAATTTAATGTGGATAAGTGCAAGGTGATGCATATAGGGAAAAATAAGCCATGCTATAATTACACAATGTTGGGTTCCATATTAGGTGCTACAACCCAAGAAAGAGATCTAGGTGTCATAGTGGATAACACATTGAAATTGTTGGTACAGTGTGCTGCGGAAGTCAAAAAAGCAAACAGAATGTTGGGAATTATTAGAAAGGGAATGGTGAATAAAACAGAAAATGTCATAATACCTCTGTATCGCTCCATGGTGAGACCGCACCTTGAATACTGTGTACAATTCTGGTCGCCGCATCTCAAAAAAGATATAATTGCGATGGAGAAGGTACAGAGAAGGGCTACCAAAATGATAAGGGGAATGGAACAACTCACCTATGAGGAAAGTCTAAAGAGGTTAGGACTTTTCAGCTTGGAGAAGAGATGACTGAGGGGGGATATGATAGAGGTGTTCAAAATCATGAGAGGTCTAGAACGGGTAGATGTGAATCGGTTATTTACTCTTTCGGATAGTAGAAAGACTAGGGGGCACTCCATGAAGTTAGCATGGGGCACATTTAAAAGTAATCGGAGAAAGTTCTTTTTTACTCAACGCACAATTAAACTCTGGAATTTGTTGCCAGAGGATGTGGTTACTGCAGTTAGTATAGCTGTGTTTAAAAAAGGATTGGATAAGTTCTTGGAGGAGAAGTCCATTACCTGCTATTAAGTTCACTTAGAGAATAGCCACTGCCATTAGCAATGGTAACATGGAATAGACTTAGTTTTTGGGTACTTGCCAGGTTCTTATGGCCTGGATTGGCCACTGTTGGAAACAGGATGCTGGGCTTGATGGACCCTTGGTCTGACCCAATATGGCATTTTCTTATGTTCTTACTCCTTGTGGTGTTCTTGCCACTATCATGGTTCCTCAGTGTGTTGGTGCTAGTCTTTCTGCTGCTTTGTCCCTGTATCAGCACCTTGTGGTTTTTTCTGACACTTTCTGCGTGCTATGTTCCCTCTTCATTGTGCTGTAGGATGTTGATGCCACTTGCTTGCCACTTTGCCTGTCATGCTGCCTTTGAGGGTTCATGCAACTGTTATCGGTGCTCTCTTTTGAAGCTGTGGTGTGTTTTTGACACTCTCGCTGCTGCTTTGCACCTCTGTTAAAGCACTCTTGCCACTCCTGGTACCCCTTTGCAGTGCCTTAGATTATTCATGCCACTTTGGTGCCACCTTGCCACAGTCTAAGTACCTTGCAGCTCTTTTCTCGTTCTGATGATTGCTCTCCAGAAGTTTCATCAGAATTGATAAGAAAACCCCAATCCTGCAGCCAAAAATAGGCTGCGAAAAAGGGGGTGGGCCTGCAAAAGGCCACAGCCATTCGCACCCCAGCAGATCGATTTCGCCGGCTGCAGTGTGGCCGGCTGCAGCCTTTCACACAAATAGCACCACTGTAAAAGGTGGTGCTATTTGCTGCGCTACTGCCTGCAATAATGTCCCTCTCATAATCGCCGGCAGCGGTGCCGCGGCTGACTCCCCCCCAGCTAATTAATATCCTATCGCACGCAAAAAGCCCCTTTTTGCGTGCATTAGGGCCTTATCACGTGCGATAAACGTTTAGAAAATAACCCCCTTAGTGATTAAGGATAGTAAGTGCCGCATCAGCAAGTTATCCCCATGATTTATTTGTTCCTCAAACCATAAAAGTCAGGGCCCTCGTTGGTTCCTTACCCCTGTTTCCATAAATTAGAAGAAAATTACAAAGGAATAGAACAGGGAGTTCCTGCTCCAACAAAATCTAAATTAAAATCCACAAGGATAGATGGTGCTGTGGTATGATAAATAACTAGGACACACCATCTGCAGCTCTCACATGGGGCAGTAAACCCAAACCTCTTTACTGATTTCTACACAGAACCTCCCCATTCAAATAGTATAGTCCTTTCAGTAAGGACTATATGTGCAAATTTAAAATTGACTAATCCTGCTGTACTAACTTAGAAACTGTAGAAATGCATCTATCTGTATTGCATCACCTAAAGCAAATGATATATATTAGCATAATACCCAATCAATTATGTTTAACTGATAAAACCCCAATAATAAAGAAATTCAGAATTGACAAACTGGAGGATAGTTTTATCCAAAGCTGGATTAGAAAATATATAAAAACTAAGATATAAGTTCTTGAATTTATAATTTTTCTCCCTAGACTACTCTGTGCTTTTTGAACCGTTTATAGCCTCGTATAGTTGTATAATATTTATTATTATTTGTTGTAATCCACTATTAGGAAGTTTTGTTTTTGTTTTTTTAATGTGTGCTATAAATGACTCAAAATATAAACAGCTATAGTCCAGACATAGGAATTATTGGATTACATCTCTGTGATGTCAATAATATCTAAACTGGTCTGTCTACAGATCTTGGATTTTATATTTAGATTATAACCATTTATGCTCATAGCCTTCCACATATTAGTCTTTCCTTTTTTGCCTGGAAAGTAGTAACTTATACTAACATGCATTCAATGGTATTTACTAAATAAAATGCAAATTATTAATCCGACAGAAGTAATGACAAGCAACATGTTGCATCCGTCGGTCGCAGACGGCTGCGACCGCTCTGCCTCACATCTCTTCTACCCTTTTCCTCCTGCCTTGGAAGGATGGCTGCCTCCGCTGCTGTTTGCTGAAACCCTCAGTGTCTCCGAGCCAGCATGGGCGTCCCCGTCCGCCATACTTCTTCCTGAAGGTCTCCCTTAGGGCACGCGCACGCTGTCTACGTTTATGAATTCATCATGGTGGGAACCTCAGGGGCGGCCCCACCGCATGACGTCAGTACCTCCGGGTATTTAAACCTCCGCTCCAATTCAAAGAGTTAGCAAGGACTTCGGTTTTACTACTCTGACCGCTTCTAAGCTGCTCGCTTGGATTCCTCACTACCCTTCAGGGTATCTCGCTCCTACAGAAGCTCTGGGTACCCGCTCCTCGGGGGCCTCTAGCTTCTACTCACCCTCCAGGGTTGATCTGCCTAACTTTAAGGACACCCGCTCCTCGGGGGTCCCGTCTACTTTCTTTCAGGAACCCTCGACTCTCCTAGGTACTTACTCCTCAAGAGCCTATTCTGCTCAGGGTATCCTGCATCTCGGGTCCCTTTCCTCCTTCTACTACCAAAGGAAGTTATCAGCACTGCTACTCTGTGAGTATCACTACGCTCCAGCTCTCCTCATTCCACCCTTCAGGTTCACGGCCTATCCTGCGCTGCGGAACACTACCGGACCTTTGCTACATCTGGGTGAGACCATCTTCTACAGAGACTGTCTGAGCTTACTGTGTTATCGCTGGACTACAGTACTGTCCGTTCCTTGGGCAAGATTCAACTCTTCAACAGCAGTATAATAAAGCTTTCTTTCCTCAGTGTCTGCTTACTAGTCTAGCCAATCATTGTGGTTCCCCACGAGGCCCCTCCCTGTGGGAGGAGTCATCACCACTTCGAACAAGAGTCCACAATATGTCACAAACCCAACCCAACACAATAAAGCAAAATATTTTCATGATAGTGCGACACAAATAAAAAGACAGTTTTTTTTAAAATTACAGTTTAATTGCAGTATGCAAACTTTTTTCATTTAGGAAATAAGAGCTCAAAGAATTCTTCTAATAAATGAAAAATAATGTAGTTCATTTTTTCCCCAATGAAATATCTTTTTATTATTCAGTGTTTTTAAAAGACAACAGAAATATTAATTTTACAGATTATAAATATGTCAGTTCCTAGAATTTTAAGTAAAGTCTAATCTATAGGCACTAAACAGTCTGCAGCAACATTCCTTTACAGAGGCCTCTTGCCTTGTGCTCTAAGACATTCTGAAATAGTTATGGTTGTGGCTTTGCAGTAGGACTAAAGAACAGAGGGGCCAATATTTGAAACACAAACCAAAAATAGATAACTTATCTGGCTGAAGTTAGCCAGAAAAATTATCCAGGATATTCAGCAGGATAAATATCCCACTGAATAGCAAAAAAACCCCCAACTGTGTGGGTATACATATCCGGATAACTATGAAACCTAACCAGCTGTCTTTGAATATCACTGGCTACCTTTCAAAATTGTCGGGGAACGTGTTCCAGGATAACTATCTTAACCAACTATGTTCAAATGATATAGCCAGTTAAGCAGCACTAGGAGAAATAAAAAACAGGTGATCGAGCTTCCTGGCCTGATCCCCTACCCCAGCAAAAGCAAGGCCAGTTCAGCTGGCTGAACCCCCCTTATCTCCCCAAAAATGTATCGTTGTGGGCCTACAGGCCTGAAAAACCTCCCTCCCCACATCAAAAGTCGATACATAAGTTCAGTCAAAGTCCCCACCAGGGGGGTAACTGCTCCCACCCCCTTGGAGCTCCCTCTTCCTAAACCCCTTATCATGACTGGGAACTTACAACATGTGTCTGGCTCCTGTGTCCAGTACTACTTGGACAGAAATGTTGATAGCACAATTACCAGCATGGCAATCAAAGGGGTGACAATGGTGGAAGGGTTAGAATGCCCTCCTGATGGGGATTTTGGCCAAACTTATGTATTGACTTTTGGCATGGGGAGAAGGGAAGGTTTCAGACCTACAGGCCCACGGTTATACTTACAATTTTTTGGGGAGTTCGCTAGTCTTCCTTTAGCTGGAGTGTGTGTGTGTAAGGGGGTGGGGGTGATTGGGCCACCCCCATTGCTGCTTAACTGGCTATATCTTTTGAATACAGCTGGTTAAAGTTATCCGGTAATACATTCCTGGATAAATTTAACCCTCCTCCCGCGGATATCTAGAGATAACCTAATATCAAGATATCTAGAGATAATCTAATATCAGAGTTAGCCAGACAAATTACTTGGCTAACTCATATCTACCCTGGAATGTCCCTGAAACACCTTAAGTTTTGCAGATAAATTTAGCTGAATAAATGCTGACGATATTCAGATGTCGGGATAATTCATAAGTTATCCAGATAAATGCTTTTGGAATATTGATCTCATAATGTTTAATGATTACTTTTTCTGTTATAGATATTTGTATCTCCTGTGTCTTCAAGTGAAACTGAAATGTGTGATTACTCTATTATAATGCATATCAGCTTTTTAAATCAAGATACTGAATACACAACATTCAGAAGAATGACTTTTCAAGTTGTAAAATCATTAATTTTGAAGGTCTAATACAAATACCAACTAGGTTAAATGACACAAACCTTTTTGTAACTTTTTTCAAAGAAGGAATACCAAACATCTTATGAAACACATGCTTAAAATGAAAGGTTGTTCAATGTTAGATGCAAAATATATAGTATATATGAACTTTTGCAATTTAATGAACAACCAGAAATCTGATAGAGCTCAACAAAAGGTCATAACTAAGGTTACAATTCCAGAATTTGGATTTATAAATAATTAGAAACAAACTTCTCAAGTCAAAGAATGCTATATATGGATGATTTATAATAGGCTGAACTGATCAACTGATTGCCCATTTCAATCTTTTCTGGTGTTTCAATCCTCTCTATACAAAAAAAGATGCATTGGCTCTATAGGTTTACACCAATCCTTAGTAGGTCACAGACAGCTCAAGGAATGCAGTCAGTTCCATTTTAATAGAAATATCAAAAATAGTTTCAGCCACAGCTTGAATGTTTGTAGCAGGTAGAATCATATTTTCCATGCAGTCTTTTTCTAGGAAAAACATAAAAGATAGAATTTAATCATTGCTCTATAGCATGCCACAATGGTTTGCTTAATGTTTTGCTTTCAGGCTAAAGATGCCTTTTATGTCTTACATTGTATATACCCGTACAGAATTATATGAACTGAAATTTGTAAATATCATTAAAAAACCCTCAATTTAGATTTCTCAAGAAAATTAAAACTTGCAAAACTTTTTTTGTTTCAGTTTTCTATTTATGTTCTAATATGTTTATTTAGATTTTGTATTTGATTTAGGACTCAGGTAAACTTTGCAGAATCCTCAAAAGGTACATGTTGGACAAGAAAAGAGAGGGACCTTTTACTGACTTACTATCTTGCTCTATGAAATTAAACTTGAGAGGCTGATATATTAAAGTGGGATCCCCAAACTATGGCCCGCAGATTTGATTTTTTGGGTCTGCAATCAGGTTTCACTTTTTTTTTCCAGTTTGTAAAAAGCACTGTGGATGCAAGTTCCTCCTCCCACCTCTGACTCTTGCCCAAGGGAGGGAGGTACTGCATAGACTTGGAGCTAGGACAGAAAGGAAGTGGCTGCAACAGGGACTGGGCTAGAAAAACAAAACAATTTACAATCCTATTTTTTCCTCCATCCCCATCACTACTTACACCACCATACCAGCGACTACAGTAAAGATCAAGCCACAAAAATTCAAAGGAAAGGTAGAGGGAGATGCAGGCTGGTGAGGGAAGGAGAAGGTGAAAGAAGAGGGGAGAGGGGAGATGAAAGCAGAGGATCCAGGTATGTTGTTGACGTTAGTGGAAAGTAGAGGGAAGATGCAGGCAGAGCCTGGTGTGCTGGTGGGGGTAGAAGTGGCAAAAGGAAGATTCCAATGAGTGAGAGCAGTTGTGTTTGTTCCACTCAGAGGTCCACTGCCGCCACCTCCAGCATCACCAAGGAGAAGTAGCTACAGCCCAGGATAGTACATGCATATATATATATCTATCTATATATAGTATATATAAAACAAAAACATAGGGTAACAAGGTATGCTGGTTGGGGGAGACCAGAGGGAAATGCAGGCAATGGGAGGGGTATGCTGATGGATGAAGAAGGAAGCAGAGGGGAATAAGATATGCTGATGCCAGAGGCATTTCTAGCCATGGGCACAGAGGGCTCATGCCCTGAATCTCAAACAGATGTTCTGTTTACTTCTCTGCAGGGAACAAGAAGGTAGGATCTGGAAAAGGGAGCAGGAGCAATTGTTTTCTGGTCTGCAGTGTCTGCTTCAAACTCATCCCCTTCTTCCTCTTGCTTCCCTAGGGGAGGGGGGGGGGAGGCAAGAATAAGACTGAGCAAGCACTACAGAAGCATCATAGATGCCAAGTCTCACGCATTAAGCATTAAATTCATGCATCAGGATGGGTCTCACACTCTCACCCACATTTGGCTGCCAAGATAAAAGGCAGCTAACTAGTATGGGCCTCTGTCTGCTGGCGGCCAAAGAAAGGAAGATGGGCCATGGCAGAACCCCATCCTGCCATGGCCTAAAGACAGGAGGCAGCCGTGAGAGTGTGAGAATGTGTGTGAGAGTGAGTGAGCCTCTGTGTAAGAGATGGGGAGTATGTGTGAGAGCACTCAGGCTCTCATCTCTCTCATACACATACCCATGCTCTCATACACACTACCTCTCTCTCCTCCCCAATCATATGGAAACTGGAAATCAAAGGAAACAATAGTCAAAGGGAAACTGGAAATCAAAAGTTCACAGGTATGGACAGCATAACATTTTTTTGTTCTCAGTTTTAATTATCGTCTGTTATTTGATGTGTCTGATGGTTTGAAAATTTTATTGGCATTTTAATTTTAAAAAACAAGTTTTTAACTATTGGATATTACTCCAGTTATATTCTGTTTTGAAATATTTATTCTTTTTATTAGTATACTTTTACTGCTGTGACTGATGTTTTATATTTCTTGATTGTATAATTTGATGCTTTATGAGGAATAGTGCTGTTTGTTTTTTTCCTTGTTCCTCTGCATACAGAGTCTGGCTTGAGATTTCCAGTTCAGTTTCTGTTTATAGTTTATTGTCACTTATTTCTGTATTTGGTGAGGGTCTGTCTGTGATCTGTATATGTGACTGAGGTGAGGTATTCTGCTAGCATGTAATTTCAGTATAAGGATGTACAACAGCCTGGCTTGTTCTGTCTTCCTAATAGGGGGTGTCCTGGTGTTTTAAGGCCTAGTGTAATACTTGTTCTGTTGCCTTTTCATAGGTAGGGTTGTTACTGTTTGATAACTAGCAGTTAGTACTGTTTTGGTATAGGTTTACTATGTTGTAATTGAAATAGTTTATTCATGACTTTCTGAGGGTTGAGACGTCTGGTCCCGTCTGAAATGAAATGTGGCTCTACAACTGAAGTGTTTCTATATGCCCCTGAGGAAGCTTACCCAGCGAAACACCGGCCCGTGTAGGGCTTTTCTTACTAATGCTATTTGAAAGAGTCATTTGTTTATCAAGAATGGAGGACATTTTTAAATAATTGAAAAAAGAAAAAAAGTTTGTTGCATTAAAATTATGATGAAGGTGAATGATAGATAAGACCGGTTAGTGTCTGCTTGAGAGTGACACATAACGTCAAGGCTTGCTGACACCTTCTTAGGCCAATTTTTGAAATTGTTTTTGGGTTCCACATTTCCTGTGATAGGTAATTGAAATCTCCCATTATTATTGCACTGCCAAATTGGTTAGCTTCCCTGATTTCTCTTAGCATTTCATCATCTGTATGACCATTTTGTCCAGGTGGATGGTAGTATACTCCTATTACTATACTCTTACCCAACATACATGGGATTTCTACCCATATAGATTCTACTGAGCATTTAGTCTCTTATATGATTTTTATCCTGTTGGACTCGATACCCTCCCAGACATAAAGTGTCACACCCCCACCAAGTTGACCCTCCCTATCATTGCGATATAATTTGTACCCTGATATGGCACTGTCCCATTGGTTATCCTTCTTCCACCAAGTCTCTGTGATGCCAATTATGTCAATCTCATCATTTGCGCTATACACTCTAACTCTCCCATCTTACTTCTTAGACTTCTGGCTTTGGCATACAGACATTTGAAAGTGTGTTTTTTGTTTGTATTAACAACCTGCTTTTCAGTTGTTAGGGATAATTTGGAAATCATTAGCTTCGGTGATTTTTTACATATAGCCACATGGACTACGTTTGCTTTTATTAGAACCTCTCTGTTGGGATGCCCTAACTCTCCTGTTTCATTAGTATCCTTCAGGGATACATTTCTCCGAACCATGCACTGCTGAGTGACTGTCGGCTTTCCCCCTTGTTCTAGTTTAAAAGCTGCTCTATCTCCTTTTTGAAAGTTAGTGCCAGCAGCTTGGTTCCACTCTGGTTAAGGTGGAGCCCATCCTTTCGGAAAAGCCTCCTCCTTCAGCAAAAGTTTCCCCAGTTCCTTACAAAACTGAATCCCTCTTCCCTGCACAATAGTCTCATCCACGCATTGAAACTCTGGAGCTCTGCCTGCCTCTGTGGACCTGCACATGGAACAGTAAGCATTTCAGAAAATGCCACCCTGGAGGTTCTGGATTTCAGCTTTCTACCTAAAATCCTAAATTTGGCTTCCAGAACCTCTCTCCCACATTTTCCTATGTCGTTGGTGCCCACATGTACCATGACAGCCGGCTCCTCCCCAGCACTGTCTATAATCCTATCTAGGTGACGTGTGAGGTCTGCCACTTTCGCACCAGGCAGGCAAGTTACTAGGCGGTCCTCACGTCTACCTGCCACCCTGTTATCTACATTTCTAATAATTGAATCACCAACTATGATGGCCGGCCTAACCCTTCCCTCCTAGGCAGTAGCCTAGGAGGGAAGGGTTGACGGACAGAAGACAATGTGTGATGGTAAATGGAACCTTCTCTGAAGAGAGAGCGGTTTTAAGTGGTGTACCGCAAGGATCGGTGTTGGGACCGGTCCTGTTCAATATCTTTGTGAGCGACATTGCGGACGGGATAGAAGGTAAGGTTTGTCTTTTTGTGGATGACACTAAGATCTGCAACAGAGTGGACACGCCGGAAGGAGTGGAGAGAATGAGACGGGATCTAAGGAAACTGGAAGAGTGGTCGAAGATATGGCAGCTGAGATTCAATGCCAAGAAGTGCAAAGTCATGGCATATGGGAGTGGAAATCCGAATGATCTGTATTCGATGGGGGGGGAAAGGCTGATGTGCACGGAGCAGGAGAGGGACCTTGGGGTGATAGTGTCTAATGATATGAAGTCTGCGAAACAATGCGACAAGGCGATAGCAAAAGCCAGAAGAATGCTGGGCTGCATAGAGAGAGGAATATCGAGTAAGAAAAGGGAAGTGATTATTCCCTTGTACAGGTCCTTGGTGAGGCCTCACCTGGAGTACTGTGTTCAGTTCTGGAGACCGTATCTACAAAAAGACAAAGACAAGATGGAAGCGGTACAGAGAAGGGCGACCAGGAAGGTGGAGGATCTTCATCGGATGACGTATGAGGAGAGATTGAAGAATCTAAATATGTACACCCTGGAGGAAAGGAGGAGTAGAGGAGATATGATACAGACTTTCAGATACTTGAAAGGTTTTAATGATCCAAAGGCAACGACAAACCTTTACCATAGAAAAAAATCAGCAGAACCAGGGGTCACGATTTGAAGCTCCAGGGAGGAAGATTCAGAACCAATGTCAGGAAGTATTTCTTCACGGAGAGGGTGGTGGATGCCTGGAATGCCCTTCCGGAGGAAGTGGTGAAGACCAGAACTGTGAAGGACCTCAAAGGGGCGTGGGATAAACACTGTGGATCCATAAAGTCAAGAGGCCGCCAATGAAGAGTAGGTGACTCGCCAGAATGATGGCTACTGCCTGGACACAATACCCTTATTCAATAAACATACACATGGTTACTGTGACTCCAACATCACTCTAAGCTTCAACAGCAAGAGGAAATGTGGAAAAAGGATTTGCACTCACAAAGCCGGGAGTAGTGGCTTGTTACGGCAGTTACTACCCCAAACCAAATGTGCCTGATACTTCACTTTCGATGCACATCCAGCATAGCTCTCTGCTCCAACGGCAGGGGAGAAGAAAAACTGATACTTCACGCATATCCAGCATAGCTCTCTGCTTCAACGGCAGGGGAAAAGAAAAACTGATACTTCACGCATACCCAGCATAGCTTCAACGGCAGGGGAGAAGAAAAAAGGATTCACACTCACAAAGCGGGGAGTAGCTGGCTTGTTATGGCGGTTACTACCCCAAACCAAATGTGCCTGATACTTCACTTTCGATGCATATCCAGCATAGCTCTCTGCTTCAACGGCAGGGGAGAAGAAAAACAACCAATAAGGGCTGTATAACATAGTCTGGGTTAAAACAAATAAGCATGGGTGTAGCTTGCTTATTGCGGCGGTTACTACCCCTACTACCCCCTAACTAATCAAGCTAGATATTTCACTTGGATGCAGCTCCATCACTGCTCTCTACATTAATGGTGGGGGAGGAAGGGAAATAGAACCAAGAGCTAAAAGAAACAGATAAGTATGAGAGAAAAAATGTGTGAAGCTTGCTGGGCAGACTGGATGGGCCGTTTGGTCTTCTTCTGCCGTCATTTCTATGTTTCTATGTTTCTAGCCCTGGGAGACTTGTCCTCAGTGCAAGAGGACAATACATCACCTGGAGAGCAGGCCCTTGCTACAGGATCACTTCCTGCTACAACCAGGGTGATGTTCTCTTACTGGGAGACCTTTCTGATCCAAGGCAGCACTGGGACTGCCTGACTCTCATATATATCCTCACTCACACAAGTTCCCAATCTCTCACTCACATCCATTCTCCATTACACAGGTTCCCTCTTTCTCTCACACACACACACCCTCACACAAAACCACAAACATGTCCTCTCTCTCTCACTCACATAGTCTCACAGCATCTCCTGCTCTCTCATTTTGAGCCTCTCCATCTTTTTGACTGCAGGCGAGATGGGCTCTGCCTGCTGCTCTTCTGGGCCTCACTACCTCTGTGTCTTTGGCCGCAAGTGGGATGGGCTCTACATGCGGCCCCACTGGGCCTTATCTTCAGCTGTGAGCGAGATGGTCTCTGTTTGAGACCCCGCTGAACCTCTCTCTCCTAATTTTGGCCACAAGCAGGCTCTGCTCTGCTTGCAGCCCTGCTGGGTTTATCTTTGGCTGTGAGCAGATGAGCTCTGCTCGCAGCCAGTCTGGGCCTATCTTTAGCCACAAATGGAATGAGCTCTGCTCACGGTCCCACTGGATCTATCTTTGGCCACAAGCGAAATGGGATCTGCTTGTAGTCCTGTTGGGTTTCTCATCTAATCTTCAGTCACGAATGAGATAGGATCCACTTGTGGTCCCCCTAGGCCTATTTGCGGCCACGAACAGGATGGACTCTGCTTGCAGCCCCACATGGCCTATCTGCGGCTGCAAGTGGTCTGGGCTGCACTTGTGGCCACATTCTGTTTCTCTCCTTTATGTCTTCAGCTGCTGGTCAGGGGCTTGCATTGGTGATTTTGTCACCGCCTAATGGTTGACGCTGTAGGCTCAGTTCACCTAATAGAAATGTTGGCTCTGGCTGTAATCCTTCTGGGGGGTATGGAAATACCTACAGTACCTGAATATAATCTACCTGAAAGGTGGACTACAATTCAATAAAATAACTGTTATTGTAAAACGGCATGATGTGATACCCTCATGAATGCCGGTATAGAAAAAAAATTAAAATAAATATATAAATAAATAAAATGTAAATAGAACTATACAGCTCGAGAAACTTATGATTAACTTAAACGACAAAGTCAGGGATATAGGCATATAGATCGACCCAGAGTTAAATTTTAAAAAATACATTTCAATAAGGACAAAAGAAGGTTTTAGCAAACTTTTAATGTTAAAATGTCTTAAACCTCCTTTAGAGCACAATGATTTTAGAACTATTTCACAATCGCTAATTTTTACCGGAATCGACTATTGTAATTCTCTCATGCTAGGCTTACCCAAATCAACGATTCGATCACTACAGATCCTTCAAAACGCTGCTGCAAGAATACTAACCAGATGTAAAAAAACTGATCACATCACTCCTATTTTAAAGGCATTACACTGGTTACCAGTAGATAAATAGATTGAATACAAGTTCTATGCAAATTGCATAAAGCAATATATGGCAGCCAGGTAGAATGGATAAATGCTGCGGTCAGGCTCCATACACCACAACGTAACCTCAGATCCTCAAAGGGTTACTATCAATTCCTTCATTGACATCAGCACGTCTCACTACAGTCAGAGAAAGAGCAATCTCTCTGGCAGGCCCAGGATTGTGGAATACTCTTCCAACTAATTTAAGGCTACAAAGTGATTTAAAACTGTTTAGAAAACAGCTGAAAACTTGGCTCTTCGAGCAAGCCTATAAGGATGGCATTTGCTAAAGTGAAAGTCATTCCACTTACATTACACAGTTTTTTTTTAGCATTTTAAAGGATATTATTTTTAAATCAACTTATTTTTAGTTTATGATTTATTTGTATTATTAAATATTTACTTTTGTATTATATTTTTACCTCTATTTTATTCTATCTCTAGGAATTTAAGGGCTGGTATTTAGCTTTTTCCAATGTTTTTGCTTCTTTGATTGTTATGGATTTTATTGTTTAACTAAGTATTAATTGTTCTTATATTATTTTTACTGTTTTACAGATGGTTATTTTTCTTTTATTGTATTTGTTTGTAAACCGTTGTGATGGATTGTTCCAAATGACGGTATAAAAAAGTTTATAAATAAATAAATAAAATGTGCTTCAATAAAGAAACCCCATAATAAAAGCTGAATATGAGTTTGCACTGCTGGTCTCTCATTTGACACACATTTCTCACTGCTGTCATTCAATGTTACTTCTGTAAAATAAGTTTAATAAAAGTAACAAAGAAAATTAATCTAAACTAGGATTTTTGTAATTTATATCAAATTGTCAGAGAACTCCCCTCCCCTAACTCCCACACATTACACTATCAAACTTTGAGAAGAAATGCTTTCTCACCCCCTATGACAATATGAAATACCCTATGTGACACCATCCTTGAATTTGGGGATCTCTGTACTAAAGTACAAAATATTTTCACAAAAGCATTTTTCACACAAAAAATAGCAAAAAATGTGCAAAAATGTAAGTGTGGGTATTTCGCGCAAATGTTTTGGAAAAACTCCTTTTTTTGAAAAAGTTTTACAAAAGTCAACTTCACAGTGGCAGATTTTTTTCCATTGACAAGCAGGCATTAATCAGCTATAGGGAATGGGTAACACCCAATGATAATGACACAAATCCAACTCTCATAGCTCAATAAAAATCTCACTGAGTATGCAAGGGAGTTGCTGTGCATGCACGCTGCCTTGTGAAACCCTCACTTTTTCTTTGTCCAAGCTACTACATGGATTTATTCCCGTCTCTCTCAAATTTTTTGTTGGCCTTTTTTATTTGACTTGATTTTTCCTGCCTCATTGCATCTTTTTCTTGTCGCTGCCTTGGCAGCCCCTCAACAGAACTCTTCATGGCACAAAAAAAAATGTTTCACTGCAAAAAAATGAAAAAGGAGAAATCCAAGGACAAGAAACCTGCAACCAGTGGGTTGCTATTGCTGCCTGGGCCTGGATCACAACACTAAAAACTAGTGTTGGAAGAGACTGAGGGGCTCATGAGACAGCATGTGCAACCTACGCCTGCCTTCAGGCAGGCGTAAATAAAAAAATAAAGGTGTGGGGGGGGATTTAGGTAGGGCTGGGGGGTGGGTTAGATAGTGGAAGGGAGGGGAAGGTGGGGGGGGGGGGGGCGGAAGGAAAGTTCCCTCTGAGGCCGCTCTGATTTCGGAGTGGCCTCGGAGGGAATGGGGAAAGCCATCGGGGCTCCCCTAGGGCTCGGCGCATAAGTGTGCACCCCGACCTCGGATTTTATAATATTTGTGCGGCTGCGCGCGCGCATGTTATAAAATCGGGCATAGATACGAAAATCTGGCCCTAATTCACTACATGCCAAACTTCAGTCAAATTCCAATAATGAGCTGCTTCAACTGCTTGACCACTGGAGCTAATTTGAAATGAGCCAAGGAGCTCATGAGGTCAGGTAGAATTATTTTGAAAGCGGATGCTAATGGGGAAGAATCATCAGGGGATTGCTCCTGGCTCCAGAAGACCAAACCTAATGGAGATCTGTAGAGATTGAGGGTCAAAGGGGTAGGGATTCCCTAGGGTGGATAAATTTAACATTTACAACCCATGAGGGGTTCAGGATGGGGGAGCCCCTAAAACCACCCAGGACAGCAGAGTTGCTTACCTGTAACAAGTGTTCTCCGAGGACAGCAGGATGTCAGTCCTCACATATGGGTGACATCATCCAATGGAGCCTGGCATGGAAAACCTATCAAATGACTAAGCCTCTCTGAGCATGCGCAGGCATGCAGTATACTACATGTCCATGTGGGGTCCCCTCAGTCTTATAACATAGAATTAAGAAGAACAAAGAACAAACCTATGAAGTGGAAATTAAATTTCATGGGGAGGTGGGTGAGTTTCATGAGGACTGATATCCTGCTGTCCTCTGAGAATACATTACAGGTAAACAACTCTTGCTTTCTCTAAGGACAAGCAGGATGGCAGTCTTCACACATGGGTTATTCCTTAGTTACAGGCTGCCCTCCCAATATAAAAGTTGTCCAACAAAACATGTGCCAACAGGCACCAACCACAATAACAATGGTTTGTTGGTAACAGGAAGGGGGCAGCCTTAACAGAAATATTGGGCCCTAGGTGGGAAAAGAGAAGGGTTCTAAACCTCTAACAAGTTCCAAAAGACAGATTGATCAAACCTACTTTCACATTGCATTACTGTTTGGATAGGGATGGCCAATGTGAATGAGTGGATGGAATGCCTCGCAGATCCCCTTCATGGGGACTACTCGCAAGTGGGCAACTGATGCTGCCATGATTCAGAATGAGTCTTGACATGACCCCCAAGATGCACTCTGGCCTGGGCATAACAGAAGGAGATGCAGTCTGCTAGCCAATTGGAAAGCATCTGTTTGGCAATGCCAGATCTCCAGTCTGTTCTGGTAAAAATTAAACAAAAAGCTGTGTGGACTGTCTATGGACTTTTGTCTGCTCCAGATAAAAGGCTAAGGCTCTTTTACAGTCCAAACTGCTTGTTCGCCTTGGTGCAAATGGTGCCTGGGAAAAAATGCTGGCAGGACAATGGACTGGTTACGATGGAAGTCCAACATCACCGTAGGCAGAAACTTACAGGCATATACAAAACCATCCTATCGTGAAAAAAACTTAGTGTAAGGTGGATAAAAGTCACTAAGGCCTGGAGCTCACTGACCCTACATGCTAAAGTGACCGCACTAAAAATACAGTCACAGGAGCGCAGTGGCTCTAAGGGAGCTTTCATCAGCTTAGCTAAAACCACGCTGAAGTCCCAGGACACAGCAGGTGTCCTGGGACAACTATAGGCTGTACAGACATGGGCTTACCCTCTATACCATGGTAATATGTGCCAATCACACTCAGATGAACCCTGAGTTGGTCTTGAGACCAGCTTCAGATAGGTGCAAAAGGTAGTCAAGCAGTTTTTGTGTTGAGCAGGAGAAACGCAGTTACTTACCTGTAACAGGTGTTCTCCTAGGACAGCAGGAAGTTAGTCCTCACATGTGTGTGACATCATCCGATGGAACCCAGCACGGAAAACTTTTGTCAAAGATTCTAGAAGCTTTGACCAACAGACTGAGCATGCCCAGCCTGCTACTATCTGCGCGACCATGCGGGGTTCCTCTACAGTCTCGTAACACAGCAAAATACGAGCAAAAAAATAAAACAACAACCCAGAGGTGAACCCAATATTGTGGGGAGGCGGGCGGGATTCCCGAGGACTAACATCCTGCTGTCCTAGGAGAACACGTTACAGGAAAGCAACTGTGCTTTCTTCTAGGACAAGCAGGATGGTAGTCCTCACATGTGGATGAATTCCGTGCTGGAGGCCAATAGCGGCTGAACAAGGTACCAATGAGCACAACACAACTGTGGCGCTATAGGCAATGAGGGGCGGTCTGGCTCCACAAGAGGCATGAAGCAGAAGCAGTAGCAGTTGGGTTTAGGTCTGGAAAAGATTGCGTAGGACGGTCTGACCAAAGGCACTGTCCTGGCGTCCATCTCTGTTGAAGCAGTAATGAGCCGCAAACGTACGAAGGGAACCTCAGGTTGTGGCTTGGCATATTTCTCGACAACAGGGACTGCATGCAAATGAATCACTGACGTTGCCATAGCCTGCATCGAGTGAGCCTGCACTCTGCTGGCTAGCTGAAGGCCTGCCTGCGCTTAGCAGAAGGCAATGCAATCTGCCAGCCAGTTCGACAAGGTCTGCTTGCCCACCACAACCCCCAGTCAGTTGGAGTCGAAGGACATAAAGAGCTGGATGGACTGTCTATGGCCCGTAGTACAATCCAAGTAGAAAGCCAGGGCCCTCTTACAGTCCAGGGTATGAAGCACCCGTTCCCCTGGGTGGGAATAAGGCCTTGGAAAAAAGGTGGGCAGAATGATAGACTGGTTTAGATGGAAAGCAGTCACTGCCTTGGGCAGAAACTTCGGATGTGTATGCAGGACCACACAATCATGGAAGAATATGTGACCAACGCCTGAAACTCACTGATTCTATGAGCCGAAGTAATCGCCACCAGGAATATGACTTTCCAGGTGAGGAACTTCATGTTGCAGGACCGCAGAGGCTCAAAGGGAGGCCGCATGAGCCATGCAAGGATGACGTTGAGATCCCAGGATGCAACCGGGGGCCACAGTGGGGACTTCAGCTGGAGCAGACCCCTCATGAAATGGCTCACTAAGGGTTGCATTGAAACATGGTACACGCTAACCACGCTGAATTCGTCTGAAGAAAAGACTTGGACAGATGCCACAGGTAGTCCAACAGTTGGGGAAGGGGACAGGAGAAAGGATCTAGATCCTGTCCTGCGCACCAAAAGTGTTATGAAGCACGACCTTCAGGCCCTGTTAGGAGTGCGGAGGTGCGGTCCCATCTCAAGGGAGGATGTGAGCCCTTGGATCGCGGCACGGCTCAGCGAGGAGCCTCAAGACACACCGCGAGAGGTGAACAGGTACGAGCACGGGTGGAGCAGGAGCAAGGCTGGACTGAAGAAAAGGCAAGGAATATCTGGAACAGGAACAAGGCATGCTCAGCCCTCCACTGGACCTACACACCAATGAGACCCAGCAACACAAAGCTGGTCTCGAGAGTAGCCCTCTGGCTACTCGATAGCCCTTCCAGACCCGTTGCTTGGGAACGACAAGTGCATGAGGCCAGACGGAGGCTGAGGGCAAGAACAAGAAGATTCAGATGAAGACTCAGGATCCTTGGAGGATTCAGACGTAGACTTGGATACTCAGGAGACTCAGACGAAGACTAGGATACTCAGGAGACTCGAGGGACTCAGGATATTCAGAAAACTCGGACAAGGATTCAGGATACTAAGAAGACTTGGACAAGGCTTCAGGTTGCTCGGAAGTTTCAGGCAAGGATTCAAAAGTCAGGCGAAAGTACTGGGTGAGAATGGCATTGCAGCGGCCCTACACAGCCACCAATGGCTGGTAGCGGACCACACTGAACACGAAGCAGACTCCAGGCGAAGAAGTGGAACTTGAGACTGGAACATGATGAAGATTCAGTAGAGGCCTGCACCGGGGCATGCCCTACACAGCCGCCTGTGGCTGGTCGCAGACCACACTGAAGCGGAGCAGGTTCTGGCAGAGTCTTAGGCATGGACGGAAGCAGGCACAAGGGAACTCCGAAGACCGGGACAGGATTCAAGACCCAGGATTCAAGACTCAGGATTCTCAGAAGCAAAGCATTAAAAAAAAGGTGTCTTCCGGAGCCTTGCGCTGCAGACGAGAAGAAGGCCTTGTACCACGAGGCGCCCTTGTGGGCTGGTCATGGACCATGGCGATGGCATGCCAGGAAAGGTGGACAGACGAGGGACCTGGGAACTGGATGAAGAGCTGAAGATGAGACAAACAAAGTCAGGACAGGACCATCGGACATCAGGAATATGGAACATGGCACATCAGGACACGGGACATCTGGACAAGGAACATCTGGAACATCAGGAACACGAGACAGGAGACGAGGGAGCTCCGACGAGGGACGAGACCAGGAACATCAAGGAGATGAATTTCAGGAACACAAAAAACAAGGAACGAAGATCCATCAAAGCACTGGAAGACCATGGAGGACCTGGATCTACAGAAGACCACAGACACTATGAAGACTGGATCCAAAGGCACTGAAGAACAGAAGCAGGGCCCTTTTATAGGGCTGAAGCAGGAAAAGGCTGATGATGTCATTGTTGAGGGCTGCGGGGCTTTTCCTGCCGCTGGCCCTTTAAGAGCAGGAGAGAGGCGCGTGCCCGTGCCTATGGTGAAGCAGGAAAAGAGCAGACATCAGTGGCGTCCCTGCCACATGGAAGGCCAGGCGGGCCGCAGGATCGGCAGCGGCACCCCGCGCGAGAAGACAAAGACAGGCAAGGGCAGCGGCGGCGTCAGCCGCAAAGGAGAACTCCCGACAACGGCACTAAGACTGCGGGGGAGCCAGGACGCTGTGGCTTGGCCTGCTGTGAAGGACGGTGACGGCCTAGCTAGAGGAAAGGTATGGGACTGCCTGCGGCTGTTGCGGGCAGGATCCTAACAAAAAGGAAAACAGCTTCCACTTTAAACTGTAGGACTTTCTGGTGGAAGGTTTCTGAGATTCCACCAGAACCCGGGAAACAAAGTCCAAGCACTGCAAGGGCTAGAGGACTATACGCTCAACATCCAAGCATTGAGGGCTAATGCCCGAAGGTTTGGATGGCGCAGAGTGCATTGATTCTGTGATATGAGATCCGGCGCTGACACCAGCCGGATGGGCATCTGCACGGACAGGTCCTGCAGGAGTTGGAACCAAATTGCTGGGGCCAATACAGTGCCACGAGAATCATGGTCCCTCTGTCCTGTCAAAAGTTCAGCAGAGTCTTGGAGAGGAATGCCTTCTCCCTCCACTTCCCCCAGTGGAGGGAGAAGGCATTGCAGGCTGGATGGGCGTCTCCGGCTATCAGGGAGCAGAAATTGCTCACCTTGTGGTTGAGAGGGGAGGCAAAAAGATCCACCTCCGGCATGCCCCACAGGCGGAAAAGCCGGGCTGCCACCTCTCGGTTGAGGGATCATTCGTGGGACTAGAAGGACCGGCTCAAGCGGTCTGCAAGCACGTAGATGTGGGCTCCCCGTCCATGGGGAAAAGCATCGGTGGTAAGGACCACTTGTGGCAGTGTGGGATGGAAGGGAAGTCCCCTTTGCAGGTTGGGAAGATTTTCCCTCCAGGACAGAGACACTCGACCGTAAGGTCCATTGGGTGCGTCTCATATACAGGCGGGTCAGAGAAGTCACATGAACTGAGGCCATGTGGCCCATAAGGTGGAAGAGGAGGCGGGCCAGTATCTGCCGACTGTTGTGGACAAGGGTGGTCAGCGAGGCGAGGGCAGTCACCTGATCCCTGGGCAGGAAAGCTTTCGCTTGTGCCGTGTCTAACCTGACGCCAATGAAGTCTAGCTGAGGAGACGTACAGAGATGCGACTTGGGGAAGTTGATAACGAACCCCACAGCCTGCAGGGTCTGCACTGTCAGGCTAGGGCTTGCAGGGCTCCTGAGCAAGGCTCACTCCTGATAAGCCAGTCATCCAGGTATGGGAGCACATGGACTGAACAACGCCTGAGCTAGGCAGCCACTACTGCTAAGCATTTGGTGAAAATGCAGGGAGCTAATGCCAGCCCAAAGTGCAGCACTCTGTACTGGTAGTGTGTGGTCCCCACCACGAAGCGGAGGTACTTGCAGTGGTTGGGGACAATTGCAATATGTGCATAAGCCTCCTCGAGATCGAGGGAGCAAAGTCAGTCTCCTCTTCCGAAGAGTGGGATCAGCGTGCCCAGAGATACCATCTTGAATTTTTCTCTTATGAGAAACTTGTTCAATGCCTGGAGGTCAAGAATGGGGCGCAAGCTGCCATTCCTCTTCGGAATGAGGAAATACCTTGAATAGAACCCCTGGCCCTGCTTACAGGCAGGTACCAGTTCCACCACACCTGCTGTAAGAAGGGCGGAGAGTTCTGTCTGAACAGCGACCAGGTGGGCGGAGGAACCCCAAGATGGACATGGGGGAGAGGTCTCTGGGAGCCTGCTGAAGTACAGACTGTATCTGTGGCGGACAATTGAGAGAACCTAGCGGTCTAATGACAACTCTTCCCAGTGGCAGGCGTACTGCAGGAGTCTGCCTTCGTCTGGGGGGGGGTCCACTGCTAGGGGTACGGTTGACTGACTGCTGCTCCCTCATTGCCAGTCAAAACCCCAAAGTCGGGGCTGGCTGGGGCCTTGGCGCTTGCTGCTGGCGAGGACGGCTCCTGGATACAGTACGAGCCCGGGCGGCCAGAGGGTAAAATTTCCTCTGCTGGTAAAAGGGCTTCTAAGTGCCCGGCCTGAGGTGTTTCTGGCCGATGAAGGGCCATCCGAGGCACTGGAGGACAGTTTTGAATGGTATCATGGAGGTCCTTCAACTGTACCATCGCATCGTGCACCTTATCCCCAAAAAGGTTTTCACCTGTACAGGGGAGGTCGGCCAACCTGTCCTGGACTTCCGACCAGAGGTAAGCCATTCTCCTGGCACCGATGCCCATAGTGGCCAAGCAGGCTGTGGTTTCGAAAACATCATACGTGGAATGTACCTCATGTTTCCCAGCTTCAAGACCCAAGAGAACAACAGCAGAGAGGGTCTTCCTCCTGCTGTTGCTGGGGGAGGCCCTTCGAGAAATCCTGGACTTGCTTCCAGAGATTTCAATTTTACTGGGTCATATAGAGCTGGTAGGCGGTAATGCAAGCCACCAGCATAGCACCC
The DNA here is from genome assembly GCF_901001135.1 of Rhinatrema bivittatum. Classification (NCBI taxonomy): domain Eukaryota; kingdom Metazoa; phylum Chordata; class Amphibia; order Gymnophiona; family Rhinatrematidae; genus Rhinatrema; species Rhinatrema bivittatum. The sequence continues at coordinate 256,767,947 of NC_042618.1, forward strand.
TGGAATATCTTTCTGCCTAGGGCATCCAGCTCCCTATGCTCACGTCTCGGGGGAGTGGAGGCATGGGTGTGGGAATGCCGAGCCTTTTTCAAGGCAGACTCCACAACCACCGAATGGTGGGACAGTTGTCTTTTATCGAACCACAGGGCCTGTTGCACCAGCTAGGTGGCGTCGGCCTTTCTGTTCACTGGGGAGATCGAGATGGGATGGTCCCACATGCGGAGGAGGTGGTCTTTGAAGATATCGTGGATAGCAACTGCCACGATTTCCTTAGGAGCGTCAAGGAACTGGAGAACTTCCAGCATCTTATGACGTGTGTCCTCCTCTGTCAGAAGCTGAAGGGGAATAGCTTCAGCCATAGACCTAACAAAGCCGGCGAAGGACAAATCCTCGGGTGGCGACCAGAGCTGTTCCTCCGGAGGGGAAGGCTCCGAGAAAAGATCATAATCCAAGGACGAGTTCGTGGAATCATCACCCCGTGGGTCATAAGGCCCTTCTTCCTCACTTGGACCAACAGGCCGTGGGTGAGGTCCACGAGGAGCATCGGTCCTGGGCCCCAAAGGCTTTGTGGGCCTGGAGGGCATCACAGGCATTGATGGTTCCCCTGGCAACAAGGGGACTGGAGGCTGTGGAACACTGGAAGGCCCAGCACCGGCTCGGGGAACTGCAGAGTGGGAAGCACGGTACTGGCCATGTTTTCCTCCTTGGAGGACCTGAGATGGCTCCGGTGGAGGGCATTGGTGGTTGCTGGGCAACCAATGGTCCCCCAGGCACCGGTTGCATCGGGAGGGCACCGAGTAAGACGTCCAGACACTCCAGCAGGGGTGCTAGCACCGATGGCGGAGGCTTGGGCACCGCAGACTGCACCCTGCAGTCCAACTCCTCCTGGAAGTCTGGGGTGGCCAGGACTGAAGGAGATTAAGATTTTTAACATATATGATGAGTTTCTGATACAAACATATTTTGACAGCGTTTCCGATTTTTGGCGCCAAAATTCATTATTTAAAATGGTGGTTTCAGCGCACAGAGCTTTGAATGAATGTTAGATTGAGTGCGGTATGCTACCCTGAACGGTAAGTTTTTAGTTATCTTGGCTCATTTTTTAAATAGTTATGTTTGGATCGGTATTTTTTTTGGTTAAACTCACTGCCTAAGTGCTTTGTTTATCTTTAAGTATGGCACGCATAATGGCTAGTTTTAGATACGATGCGCTAAGGTTTATCTACTGCCCGATAATATGCTTTGGTTTAAAGATTGACACGTCAGTGCCCTTTGACTGTCCATATTAATACTTTTCAATAGTTACTTTTATTATAACTATATGTTGTTTGAAGTTTTTTTTTTTTTTTGTAGTGATGCTGATATTACAAATTAAGTTTGTGTTTGGATGTTTCAATTGTGCAGACATAAGTTATTGATTTTAGAATTAAATTCCGGGTGATATGTTTTTACATTTTACTCATTCATTTGTGGCATTTTTTATTTATTCATTTTTTAGTATGACTGGTTCCAAAACGGGCATATTCATTGAATTATCATTGTATGTGTGATTTCATGGTGATCTTAGTTTTAGCATATTTTTCTTTAGTTTATGATTGATTTTTGATATATAGATTTTTTGGTTATCAGTGAGCTAGCTATATTTCATTAATTTTTTGGACATGTCATTTTTTCAGATATATCTTTTTAGTCATTTTTTCAAATGCTACATGTACATTGTTGATGCATTTTGATATATGCATTATTAATAATCATATATATCTTTTTAGTTGGTCATACATTTGCTGTACCTTTGATGAAACTAATTTTGCAGAGTTTCAATTTGGATCTGAAGTGTTCAAGGTAAAAAGTTTTTATACATATCTATTTTTAAAAAATTTTTTTATTAAAGGTGGTTGTCATGTTAATATTTTTTGTAATTTTTGATATCTGAGATCTTACTAATTGTTAAAAGGATTTTTGTTCAATTTTAAAAAAAAGACTTTTTAATATTTATAAGATCTTGATATTATTTATCACTGGTGTTAATTTGAATATTTATGTATTATTTATTATTTTTTATTTGACTTCTGTTTGGTTTCATTGTAGCCCCTGAGGCAGCGGCTAACAAGCTGCGAAACTCGGCCTGAGTCGGGCATCCTCTGAACACATCTCTCTTTTAATAAATATTGGAATAAGACTGAGGCATCTATTTTGTTTTTGTTTTCCAGGACTGAAGGAGGACGATGAGGCGTCACTGGCTCTTCCTCAGGCCTCTGAAGTGGCACGGTACCCAGCACTGGTGTAGGTGGGGAACGCCTGGGACTACCGGGGGCACTGGAGGATGGGGCCTCTGATGGCCGTGTTGCTTTGGTGGTGGCTCGACCACCGCCGATGCTATTCTGCAACCGGTGCCGCACGTCAATGGCGACTGGTGTCGATGCTTCCAGGACTAATGTTGGTGCTTGGCCTGGTCTTTCCCCGGTGCTGAGGATGTAGAGCAGGGGTCAGGAACCTTTTTGGCTGAGAGAGCCATAAACGCCACATATTTTAAAATGTAATTCCATGAGAGCCATACAATATGTTTAAAACTAAATACAAGTAAATGTGTGCATTTTATGTAAGATCACACTTTTAAAGTACAATAAGTCTCTGAAAATATTACACCAGGCCTTAAGACACCAATACATCTCCTATTAGGAAAACGGACCAAGTCAGGCTGCTATAGAGTCCTACACAGAAACTACACGCCAGCAGAAAACCTCACCTGAATCACGTGCTGTCCCTCACCTAACATAGAATAAAGAGACCAAAACGCATAACAAGAAGCATGCAGAAAAAACTGAATTGGAAACTGCAACAAGCCAGAGTCTCTGTATGCAGTATAATAAAGGAAAAAAGAAACATCACCCATCCTTATAAAACAAATCAAGAAATATAAAATCATCAGCAGTAAAACTGTACTAACAAAAAGAACATATTTCCAAACAGCTGATGAGTGGAATATCCAATAATTAAAAACTCATATAAAACATTTCCAGATACCAACAAAATATTTCAAAATAGCAGACACAAAGATCCAGTAATGAAAAATAAGGATACAAAAATTTTTTTGCTCTGCATACCTGGGAACGTTTGATATCCAGGTGTCCTGAGATTGTTCTGAATTAGCAGGAGGCGGGGTGGTCTGCTTGGAACTTTCTCCTCTCTCAGTCACATACCAGCGCTCTCTCTCACACTGGCTCTCAATGACACACCTATACACACATGCTCTCAGTACTCACATATACACATGTTTTTTCTCTCTCATATAGGCTCTTAATTGCACATTTACACACATGCTGTCTATCTTTTCACGCTTACACACACACACACAGGCTTTCAATCACATAAATACATGCTGTCTTTTTCTCTCACACACAGACTCTCATTCACATGCTTACAAACATGTCCTCTCTTTCTCTCATTTACACACAGGCTCTCAATCACATACTCACATGCTCCCTCACCTAAATCAGCTCTCAATCACACACAGACACACATGGTCTCTCTCTCTCATTTAAACACAGGCTCTCAATCACATACTCACATGCTCCATCACCTAAACCAGCTGTCAATCAGACACAGACACACATGATATCTATCTTACTTATACACACAGGCTCTTAATCATACATACACATGATTTCTCTCACACACAAAGGATCTCAATCATACACACATACTCTTTCACACAAACAGGTTTTCAATTACAAACTTACACATATAGGTTCCCAATGGTAAACTTACATTCATGCTCTCTCTCTCATAGGCAGGCTCTCAATCACAGACATACTCTCTTTCACATATACAGGCTCTCAATCATTCACATACATGCAATCTCTCACTCACACACACACACACAGGATCTCAAACACACATGCTTGCTCGCTCATTCACTCTCTCTCTCCCCCACCCCGGGAACTCGCGGCAGCAGCAGCCTCCTCCCAACACTAACTTCCTTCATTTTCAGCCCTCGCGGAGGCGAAGCCGGAGTCCCATCGGCCGCGGTTGAAACTCTTCATTTTCCTCCGAGCCGCGCTGCAGTCTTCTTCCCGTCGGACACTAGCGTGGCCTCTTCTTCCCGCGCAGGCACCCGATGGTCTCCACTTCCTCTTCCGGGCTGCGGGAAGAAGAGGAAGTGGAGAGCATCGACGCAGGCACCCGGCTGACACCCGATGACTCCCGCGTAGGTACCCGATGACTCCAGCGCAGGCACCCGGCTGACACCCGATGACTCCCGCGCAGGCACCCGATGACTCCAGCGCTGGCACCCGGCTGACACCCGATGATTCCCGCGCAGGCACCCGATGACTCCCGCGCAGGCACCCGATGACTCCCGCGCAGGCACCCGGATGACTCCAGTCGTGCCGCTGACTCCAGTCAGCGGCACCGGCGTGCTCTCTTCTCCTCCCCCCTGCGGCCCGGAAGAGGAAGTGGTGAGCATCGGGTGCCGGCGCGGAAGAAGAGACCACGCTGACAGCATTTTAAGCCCGGGCGGCGGAGGACCGGGGAGCAGCTGGGTCAGCGGGGAACCGCGAAGTGTGGCGACACTTGTCTGCGAGCCAGATGCAGCCCTCAAAAGAGCCATATCTGGCTCGCGAGCCATGGGTTCCCGACCCCTGATGTAGAGGATCCCAATGCTTGGGAGACTGGTGAGACTAGCACAGGTGGATCACCGTCCCCTCGATCCTTAGAGGTACTTGCAAGGGGAAAGGCCAGAGGAAGTGTGTCCGAAGGCTACCCACAACCTTGGGGCATCAAAGAAACCGACGCAGGGTTAGAGAGAGAAGATTTCAGAGCCCCAAAAAGCTTCTCCATTTTATTGAGGTGCGCCCAATGCCCTTTGGGGGTCATCTGATTGCACAGATGGCACCCGCGGACGTTGTGTAAGGCCCCCAGGCAGTGATTACAGATATGGTCTGTGGCTACTGGGGGCACCGGCGAAAACCGTACGCCATGGGAGAAAAACCCCGGGCGGTCAATGGCCATTGGTTACCGCAAGGCCAAAGTCGAGCACTGACCACAAAAATAGGTAAAGATGTAGAGAAAACCTACCACGCCAAGGTGGAATCGACCACGAAGGGGGACCCATGGAGGAAAAACAAATTCAACCGCTAAAAAACAAGAAAACTGGAAGAGTTCCACGACTGCGAGGCAACTGCACTGCCGAAAAGAAGAGACTGAAGGGGGACCCCGTGTGGACACGCGAATAGTAGCAGGCTGGGCATGCTTAGTCTGCTTGTCAAAGCTTCTAGAAACTTTGACAAAAGTTTTCTGTGCCAGGCTCCATTGGATGATGTCACCCACATGTGAGGACTACCATCCTGCTTGTCCTAGGAGAAAGGGTCTAGGGCCTTTTGCTTACACCACATGGAAAACCTCCTCCACTTCAGTCTGTAGGACTTCCTGTTGGAAGATTTTCTAGAAGCCACGAAGACATGAGACACATCTTCGGACAGATTGAGGGATTGCACGATCAACCTCTCAACATCCAAGGTTGAGCGATATGGTCTGAAAGTTGGGATATCACAACCTGCCCCGATCCTGGGTGATGAAATCTGTAGAAGACTCCAGTTTTATTGATTTCTGGATGGACAACTCCCAAAGAAGTGGGAACAGATTTGCCTCGGCCGGTGGGGAGCTATGAGGATCATAGTCCCTTTGTCTTCCCTGAGCTTCAACAGTCTTCACTATCAGCGGAACTGGAGGATAACACAGTAATATGGTAATAAGGATGGAAAAAAACCAAATGGTCCATCCAGTCTGCCCAGTAAGCTTCCCTAGGTAGAAATTGCTACTCCATGCAGGCTACCCCTATATTTCTTTTAAGGATAGTAATTGCCACTCCAGGCAGTTATCCCAAGCTGTACAACAACCTACAAAATTTCAGTTAGCAACATTTTTTAATGGGTCATGAGCTTCCTTGAAAATTCAGATAGTGCTGCTTGACGTGCTTTGCTTATGGACTTTGCTGTAGAAGTGTCATTTGTTTTTTCCCTTATGCCTGCTTATTAGTATCCCAGACCATATAAGTCGGGGCCTTCTAAGTTGTTGTCTGAATCCAATTCCCCTTTTCCCCTTGCTATCAAAGTGGGGAGCAATGCTGCAGTTGCCTTAAAAGTATCAAGGCTTATTGGTTAAGGGTAGTAATCTCCATGCCTTCTGCTAAGGATAGTAACCACCGCACCAGCAAGTGACCCCCCTGATGCTTTCTTCATTTCCTTTAGGACTAGATTGTAGTAGCAGTCCTGTGTTTTTCCCCTTATGTCTGGATATCAGTATCCCAGGCTGTAGAAGCCTAGGCCCTTGGTTGTTTTCTGAATCCAATTCCCCTTTTTTCCGATGGCATTGAAGTGAGGGGCAATGTTGCAGTTGCTCCTCGTGAACAGGAGGCCCTGGCTTCAATTAAGGGCAAAGGTGTCTGAGACTTGCTTGCTGTGTGTCCTGTACATGGAGCAGAACTGAGGAAACTTCCTGTTCCAGGGAGCCGAGCACAGATCCACAGTTATTTTATGTACTCCTCCCACGATGTGACTTTAGGAATTTATTTTAGTAAGTTATTACGGTTACTCTCCACTCTCTCCTCTTATCTTTGTTCCTTTATCTCTCCCCCTCTGTCTCCACTCGCTCCTGGCCCTCCTCTTCTTCCCTTCTTGCCTGCTCCCTTCTCCCCGCTCCCTGTTCAATGTAACTTTCCTTGCTTTGAGTTAATTGTAAACCGGAGTGATGTGTTCTACGAATGTCGGTATATTAAAAGTTCATAAATAAATAAATAAATGGGCTTTCCTAGATGTGGAAGATCCGGTTCACTGCCCCTTGATTCAGAGACCATTTGTGGGGTCTGAAAGTGTGTCTCAGTCTGTCCGTTATCCCATTCTCCGTACCGGCCAGATACATTGTTCTGTGCCCCATCCCATGGCGGAGGGCCCAGGACCATATCTGGATCACTTATTGACACAGGAGGTAAAAGCCTGTGCCTCTCGAATGGTCAAGCATGGACCCTTTGGCCCCTGCTTAAGAGGTGCTCTTGACCAGCTTCTTATTACATCGCCACTTGGCTGTCTGGAGCAACACAATTTTGTTGGACAGTCAACCTCAGAAAGCCCACAGTGTGAATCTGATTGCCTGAAGCTCCAGGACGTTGTTTTGCAGAAATGTTCCTGAAAGAATCAGAGACCTTGCGTACTGACCCCTCTACATGGGCTCCCCAGCCCAGGGTGGACACATCTGTGGTTAGGACAATTTCATCCCAAGGAATTTGGAAGGTTACGCCGCATTCCAGGTTGGAAATTGCCCACAAGGACAAGGATTCCTGGAGGGACAGGTTGACTCGGATGCAGTCCTGCAGATCCTGAGTGGCCTGAAGCCACTGAGTTTGCAAGGACCATTGGGCTCTTCGCATGTGCATGTGTGCCAAGGGAGTAGCATGTCCTGTGGCGGCCATGTGGCCCAAGTCTCAACATGTGGCATGCTAAAACTGCTGGCTCTATTGAATCTCTGCAGCGATGGTCATCAGAGTGATGGCCCATTGCTGTAGCAAGAAGACCTTGGCCTGAATTGTGTATAGCAGGGCTCTAATGAAGTCAGGCTGAGATGGGACCTGGGGGAGTTGAGGACGTACCCTAGTGAATCCAACACCTGTAGAGTCAAGTGCATGGACCCTTCAGCCCCCAACCAAGAGGTGTTCAGGAGCAGCAAATCATTCAGATAGCAAAAAACATGAATTCCCAGTCTGCAAAGTTGTGCTGCCAGCATGGCCAGGCATTTTAAAGACCAGTGGGGCAGATTCTAGCCCAAATGGCAGAATGCAGTACTGGACGTGTTGCTTTCCGACCATGAATCAGAGATACTTCCATTGATTGAGAAGATCTCGATGTGAGTGAATGCCAGTCACCTTTTTGCAGGAAAGTTATCAAGAAGCCCAGGGAAGCCATCTTGAATTTTTCATTTTTTAGAAATTTGTTCAATCCCCTTAGGTCTAGGATGAATGGAGTTCCCCTGTTTTCTTTAGAATCAGGAAGTACTAGGAGTAAAATCCCTGCCCTCTCTGCCCTGGTGGAAAGGGATCAATCGCACTGGCCGTTAAGAGAGAAGAGAGCTCCGACAGAAATACTTTCTAATATGCTACCAGTCCCCAAAACGGACTCTGAGGGAGATTTGTTGGGGCACTCAATAGGTTTAATTTATACCCTCTGCAAATGATGGTGAGAACTCACTGGTCTGAGGTAATACTAGGCCACTGGTTTGTGTAGAACTGCAGCCTACCCCCAACTGAAAGTTCCTTTGCCATGGATATGATGGGCTCGGCTATGCTCTTGATGACCCAATCAAAACCCCATCTCTGTAGTTGAAAGACACTGGTTGGGGCTTAGAGGCCTTTGGTTGCCTGGGGTGGCTACAAGAAGCCTGTTGCTGCTGACGGGACCAAGATGGCAGAGAATAGTGTCTCCTCGGGCGGAAGAAAGACTTACTGGGGTCAGATTTTGAAGGCCTCCTGGATGAGGAGAATGGATCCTTAGTGTCTGTGGAAAGCCAGTGGAATGTTTTCATTAATTTGTGCCACTGCATCCTTTACCTTATTTTTGAAGAGATTCTCTCCTGTGTACAGCATGTCAGCAAATCTTTTCTTCATCTCCTGATGAAGATCCAATGCCTGTACCCAGGCGAGCTCCAATCCTTGTGGCAGAGACTCTCAATGCCACCTTAAACATCGTAGGTTGCGAGGACCATGCATATTCTGCATTCCAGATCCTTATACACCAGTGACTGGAAGGTATCTTGCTGCTGCTGAGGCAGCTGCTCAGCCACCTCCTGCACCTGCTTCAGGATGTCCAACATATATCAGCCCATGAAGAACTGCTAGGCTACTATTTGGGCAATGAGCATAGCTCCCTGAAACACTTTTCTCCCAAGGGTGTCCATGGCCCTTGGATCCTTCCCTGAGGGTGCTGAGGAATGGGTCCAAAGTTATTTGGCCTTCTTGAGATCAGATTCAACCATAACCAATTAGTGTGACAGCTGTTGCTTGTCAAATCCAAGAGCCCTCTGGAAGCAATACATCAGATCTGACTTCCTATTCATAGAAACCACAGAGAGGAGTTTTTCCCACATCCTCATCAGCAACTCCATATGGATCTCGTGCTTTGGGACTGCTACGATCTCCTTAGGAGGCTCCATGTACTGGAGAATATCGAGCATCTTGTGCTGGGTATCCTCCTTTGTCTGTAATTAAAATGGGATGGCTTCAATCATCAACCTGACAAAGCCTGTAAAGGAAAGGTCTTCTGGGAGAAAAGTCCTTCTGTCGTTGGGAGGAGACGGGTCAGAGGGAAAGCAATCTGATGCATTGTCATCCGAAACATCTGAAGAGCCTCCTCTTCATGGGTCATAGGGTTCATCATCACTGTCATTGACAAGGAATGGATCCTGAGGCACTCTGTTCTTGACTACTGGTATGGGAACTGACACAGCTGGCTGGGTGGGCCTGGACCTCAAGGCCACCCCCGTCACTGGGGGGAGCTTCCTCCTCTGAGGAACTGGGGACAACCACTGTACCATTTGGTGGCACCCTCGATGGCCCTCCCCAGGCACTGACACCAATGAAGGTATTGGTAGCGCTCTGATAAGCATGTTCAGATATTCAAGCAGTGGCTTGAGGGGCGACAGTCTTGGGCCGATGCCAAGGCCCTGTAGGCCTTCTCCATGGCCTGCTACACTCGCTTCTCTAGCTCCTCTTCGAAGACTACAAACGCCAAGACTGACTGGGATCCAGGAGGTGTGACCAGATCCTCTTCAGAACCGAGAAGAGGATTAGCGGTGGAAATCAGGACCAGTGGACGCCATGGTGAATCTCTGAGAACCACGGAGGACTGGCGCTACTGATTAAGGGTTGCTTCAGGGGACTCGCCTTTGAGGCTGGTGCATTCCTGTGCCTGGCACCGTGCATTGATGGGAACCAATACCTCTTTGGCTTCTCTTGATGCTCAGATCAGTCTTTTCCCAGTGTCGAGGTTGACAAACACAATGTCTTCGACCTGAGCAATGGCCAATCTCTGGTGTCCCTAGAGCCCTCAACACTGATGGAGCTGATGGCCTCATTGATGTCGATGGATTGGTGCAGTTCTGAGGTCCCTCGATGTCAATGCCTCTGATGCAGATTTATCAGTCTTCTGGAGTTCAATGAGCTTGTCCATTTTCTCTAACCAGGCCTGGCAGCCTTTTGGGGTCATCTCTACACAACTGCTACAACCCCGGACAGAGGACACATCTATCATGGGGGTCTGTGATAGATATGGTCCTTGTGCACAGAAGGCATCGTTAGAAGCCCATGGCAGTCATGTTGTCATGAAAGAAAAGGGATGTGATGTTGAAATTGATGGCGGTTGAAGTCGATGGCTGGCAGGCACTGAGAGTGCTGCAACCCCGGGGGATAGATTATGAAAAGAAACTTACTGATAAAATGTTGAAAACCCTAAGACGCTATTGGGGAGAACTGAGGGGACCCCACTCAACCGTGTGATCCTGACAAAGCAAAAATATTGCTGAAAACAGTGAAAATGACCCAAAACTCCCAAAAAGTGAAAAAGTAGAGAAAGCGACAAATTTCAACATGAGACACAGGGCTCCACAGAAAAGAAAAGACTGCATGGTCGTGTGGTATATTGAATGACAGAGCATGCTGAGAGAGACACAGTCAAAATTCTAGAAACTTTGATATAAGTTTCCATGCCAGGCTCCATTGGATGATATCACCCATGTTTGAGAACTGTCATCCTGTTTAACCTCTGAGAATTTCTGCTATACAATGGGAGAGAAGAGAGGGAGTGATTAATAGGACCGTGAGGCCTCTTTAATTCCACATGGTAGTTTATGGATCCAGAGTTAGATTTGCCTGTTGCTACAACCAAGAACAAGCAAAGTTCTCGACCACGGCAATGTGCACAAAACTTTCATGCACAATTTTGCTACATATGCTCATTAAAACATATAGCAAAATTATGTGCAAAAATGCTGCTAACCAGCAGAAAATACTGCAGATTAGTACATCAGCCTCTTCATGTTTCAAAACTCAGTAAACAAAATAAACACCATTATAGTGCCACACCACATGCATTAAATAATAAAAATTGTTAAAACTGCAAATGGTGTTATTTTTTCTAACCCCATAACAATCAAGTTCTTGCCCAAACATATGTTCGTTTATTAAAAAAACACGTATTTGTCACTTTGTGAAAAAGGTGATATTTGGGTTGTACGTTGTTTTCCTGCATATAAACAACTCTAATCATTTGGTCTAATCAAGATATATGGTATTTATTATACTGGGTATAATCAAAGGTATACTCAGGAAGCAAAGGTATCAAATACTTACAGCATGTACATAGCACAGCTCAGGCAGGGACGTTTGCTTAAAAAAAATTCTTAGTGCAGGCTGTTTCTAAATACATCTTTTTCTGCTAACTCATGATGACTCCTATATTTTTCTCCAGGCTACAAGAGTTCCGTTAGTCTTACTGCCAAATGCAGCTGCTCTTAGCTCCCCGTTATATCTTATCATGCGTTGTACATGCATTCTGTCTCACAGTTTAGTTCCTTTATCTCCCTAGGCGTTGTCTAATGCCCATCCTGTGACTTCCATCTGGGTTTTGCTGATGCTTGTGGTTTCTTGCAGTACCAGTTCATGCTGGCCTGTTCCTCAGGGCCTAGTTTATTTCAAGGCCTCTGGTATTTTTGATCAGCATATTCTACAACGTATGTGTCGACTCTTGACTTTCTGGTCATATCTACTTAGTTTTCACTTATTTATCTACTTACTTTTTCCTTTCACATTTCATACCTAATGAAAATGGATTGTTCAGGTTACATCTTGTTTTCTCAAACTGTCCAATTTCATGCACAGAGAGAACAAATGCTTGGAGATTAACACATTTTCACTGTGTGCAAATTAAGGGCAAGGGAGTGATTCTTTTTAGAAAAGTATTTATTTTATGTACTGTACATTGTATTTTTTAACATGTATGTATTACTGTGTTTATGAATTTGTATGTTTCACTGTAATCCACTTCAAACTATTGGATGTATGAGGACTAGAAATTGGTTTTCAATAAAATAAAATAAACAGATCTGATATAGAAGTCACAGGGCATGCATAAATATGGACTCTAAGCCTCACCCTTTACAAATTACTTCTAGCATCATAGAAACATAGAAATGACGGCAGAAGAAGACCAAACGGCCCATCCAGTCTGCCCAGCAAGCTACGCACTTTATCCATTTTTTTATTTCCCTTTTTCTCTCTCCCACCTGTTACTATTGGCTTCCAGTACCCTCCAGCCCTAATTCCCCTCCACCCCACCACCAATGTAGAGAGCAGCGCCGTATCTGCATCCAAGTGAACATCCAGCTCAAGTAGGGGTAGCAACCGCTGTAACAAGCAGGCCACACCCCTGCTCCATACTCTTACCCACCCCTGTTTTTTGTTTTTTTTTGTTAGTTTGTTTTTTTTGTTGTTGTTTTTTTTTTGGAGATGGCAGCCCTCCATCCTTTCGCTCCGTGAAGGTGGAACACCAACCACTGGCATCCCGTTCCGTGAATGCCTCTGTGGCTACTGCCGCTCCGTGCAGTGTTTTGCTGCCTCCTCTTTATTCACGCCCTCTAGACTTGATGGATCCACAGTGTTTATCCCACGCCCCTTTGAAGTCCTTCACAGTTTTAGACTTCACCACTTCCTCCGGAAGGGCATTCCAGGCATCCACCACCCTTTCCGTGAAGAAATACTTCCTGACATTGGTTCTTAGTCTTCCTCCGTGGAGCCTCAGCTCGTGACCTCTGGTTCTGCTGATTTGTTTCTGATGGAAAAGGTTTGTCGTTGTCTTTGGATCATTAAAGTTTTTCAAGTATCTGAAAGTCTGAATCATATCACCCCTGCTCCTCCTTTCCTCCAGGGAGTACATATTTAGATTCTTCAATCTCTCCTTGTATGTCATCCGATGAAGACCCTCCACCTTCCTGGTCGCCCTTCTCTGTACCGCTTCCATCTTGTCTTTGTCTCTTTGTAGATACGGTCTCCAGAACTGAACACAGTACTCCAGGTGAGGCCTCACCAAGGACCTGTACAAGGGGATAATCACTTCCCTTTTCTTACTCGATATTCCTCTCTCTATGCAGCCCAGCATTCTTCTGGCTTTTGCTATCGCCTTGTTGCATTGTTTCGCAGACTTCATATCATTAGACACTATCACCCCAAGGTCTCTCTCCTGCTCCGTGCACATCAGCCTTTCCCCCCCATCGAATACAGTTCATTTGGATTTCCACTCCCCATATGCATGACTTAGAACTTCTTGGAATTGAATCTCAGCTGCCATATCTTCGACCACTCTTCCAGTTTCCTTAAATCCCGTCTCATTCTCTCCACTCCTTCCGGCGTGTCCACTCTGTTGCAGATCTTAGCGTCATCCACAAAAAGACAAACCTTACCTCCTATCCCGTCCTCAATGTCGCTCATAAAGATATTGAACAGGACCGGTCTCAACACCGATCCTTGCGGTACACCACTTAAAACCGTTCTCTCTTCAGAGAAAGTTCCATTTACCATCACACATTGTCTTCTGTCCGTCATCCAGTTTTCAATCCAGGTCACCACCTCGGCACTCACCCCTAAGCTTCTCGTTTTATTCACCAGTCTCCTGTGCGGAACCATATCAAAAGCTTTGCTGAAATCCAAGTAGATGACATCGAGCGCTCTTCCTCGATCCAATTCCTTGGTTACCCAGTCAAAAAAGTCAATCAGATTTGTCTGACAGGATCTTCCCCTGGTGAATCCATGCTGCCTCTGGTCCATCAATTCTCCGGACTGTAGATAGTTCACTATTCTCTCTTTCAACAGTGACTCCATTACTTTTCCCACCACCGAAGTGAGGCTAACCGGTCTGTGGTTACCAGCCTCCTCTCTGTTCCCACTCTTGTGAAGCGGGACCACCACCGCTCTTCTCCAGTCACTCGGCACCACTCCCGTTTCTAGGGATCTATTGAACAGGTCACACAGCGGACCTGCCAGCACATCTCTGAGCTCCCTCAGTATCCTTGGATGAATCCCATCAGGCCCCATGGCTTTGTCCACTTTCAGATTCTTTAGCTCTTCCCATACATTTTCTACTGTAAAAGGATTTTCATCTATTCCACTTCCCTCCAGTTTCTTGTTGTGTAGAGATGGTCCTTCTCCAGGGTCTTCTTTAGTGAACACAGAGCTGAAGTATTCGTTTAATATTTCTGCCATTTCTTCATCTCTCTCCACACATTGATCATTTCCACCTTTCAATTTCACTATACCACTTTGGACTTTTCTCTTTTCGCTGATGTATCTGAAAAATGTTTTGTCACCATTTTTTATCTCCTTGGCAATCCTCTCTTCCGCTTGACTTTTTGCCAACTTGATTAATTTCTTTGTCTCCCTCAGTTGAATCAAATATTTTTCTTTGTGCTCCTCCCTTTGGGATCTTTTATATTTCTTGAATGCTGTTCTTTTAGCTTTAATTTTGTCAGCCACCTCCTTTGAGAACCAGATAGGTTTCAATTTTCTTTTGCTTTTCTTTACATTTCTAACATATAGAGTAGTTGCCTTGGTGATTGCTCCTTTTAGATTGGTCCACTGCTGATCCACATCTCTCTCGTTCTCCCATCCTTTTAGTTCTTCCTCTAGGTACTTCCCCATTTCCTCAAAGTCCGTGTTTTTGAACTGTAAAACTCGGGTCTTTGTGGTTCTTTTCCATATTCTTTTAGTGATATTAAACCATACCGTTTGATGATCACTGGTGCTGAGGTGGGCGCCCACCTGGACATCAGAGACATTATCTCCATTAGAGAGCACTAAGTCGAGTATAGTTCCTTCTCTCGTGGGTTCCAATACCATTTGTTTGAACAAAGTTACTTGCATGGCATCCACTATCGCTCTACTATTTTTAGATTCTGCAGATGGGATTTTCCAGTCTATATCTGGCATATTAAAGTCACCAACGATCACCACTTCTCCCTTCTTACCTATCTTGTGGATGTCTTCAACCAGATCTCTGTCCAGCTCTTCCTTTTGGTTTGGAGGCCTGTAAACCACTCCAATATAAATGGACGCTCCGTCATTTTTTTTTAGGTCGACCCATAGTGCTTCTTCCTTGCCCCAACTTCCTTGCAGCTCAGATGCTTGGATATTGTTTCTGACATAAAGAGCCACACCTCCCCCTTTTCTATCCACTCTGTCCTTCCTTAACAAGTTATAGCCTGGTATTGCTGTATCCCAATCATGAGATTCTGTGAACCATGTCTCTGTGATAGCAACAATGTCCAATTCTGCCTCCGTCATTAGGGCCTGCAGACCTGGGACAAGCTGGGTAAAGCAGGGCACTTCCTGGAACTTTAATTGTCCTTTATCTATTTAAATGATCCCTCAGCACTTATGTGCCAATATTAAACAGATTATTAAAGACAGCTCTACAATAAGAGAAATGCAGGTATACTGAATCTTAAAGCAAACAAATTAGAAAAGAACCAGACCAATAATATACTCCAGCCTATGCACTGGCCACAATGGCTCTCCTGCTTCTCTAAGTTTACCTCCCCCAAGGTCTGAGACACACCCAATCCAGTTGGATCAGGTCTCTTCTAGAAGTTTGTCTGTCCTTTTTTGTCAATTTTTTTTAAACAGTCTTTATGCCCCAATATTAAGATTTAAACAGATTATTTGTGCCAGCTAACTGCAAAAGAGAAATAGATTTAAAGCTGGAGTGGTTTTTTTTTTCTTAACTCTATAGCAGAGCAACCAAACAGCAAATTAATTTACTAGAATAATATCTTACTATAAAAGAAATGAAAACACAGACAGGAATTATTCACAGAAGCCTTCTACAAAACTTGTAAGTAATAAGCAAGAATACTTAGCCACAATGCAAATTCAGTTCCACAAAGAGAAATCAGCTCCAGCCTGTGCACTGGCAACAATGGCTCTCCTGCTTCTCTAAGTTTACCTCCCCCAAGGTCTGAGACACACCCAATCCAGTTGGATCAGGTCTCTTCTAGAAGTTTGTCTGTCCTTTTTTGTCAATTTTTTTTAAAACAGTCTTTATGCCCCAATATTAAGATTTAAACAGATTATTTGTGCCAGCTAACACAAAGTATGAAATATCTAGAACATCCTATCTAGACAAATTAAAACTATCTAATCACACAACACATTCAAATAATGTGTGAGTTTGAATGTGTTGTGTGATTAGATAGTTTTAATTTGTCTAGATAGGATGTTCTAGATATTTCATACTTTGTGGACATCAATAAAAGTTATACAGAGTGTGCATTTAAACATTTGTATGCATAAATTATTCTCTTTGTGTATATTTTTTTTGAGGGCATAAATAAACATGGATAAAGGTGAGCCTGTTGATATAGTGTATCTGGATTTCCAGAAAACATTTGACAAAGTCCCTTATGAGTGACTTTTTAGGAAATTAAAGAGTCATGGGATAGGGGGCACTGTCCTACTGTGGACTGCTAATTGGTTAAAAGATAGAAAACAGAGAATAGAGTTAAATGATACATTTTCTCAATGGAGAAAGGTAAAAAGTAGAGTGACCCAGGGATCTGTTCTAGGGCCACTGCTTTTTAATATATTTATAAATGAGATGTAATTGGAAACAAGTGAAGTGATCAAATGCAAAACTGGAAGACTGGGCATGCAAATGGAAAATGAATTGTAATATTGACAAATGCAAAGTGATGCATTTAGGGAAGAATATCCTGAATTATAGCTACACAATGCAAGGTTCCACATTAGGAATCACCATTCAGGAAAAGGATCTAGGAGTCATCTTTGATAATACGTTGAAATCTTCTGCTCAGTGTGCAACAGCAGCCAAGAAAGCAAATACAATGCTAGGAAATATTGGTAAAATGAATGGAGAATAAAACAGAGAATAAAATAATGCCTCTGTATCGCTCCGTGGGTGCGATCTCATCTTGAGTATTGTGTGCAGTTCTGGTCACCACATTTCAAAAAAGATATAGCAGAATTAGAAAAGGTAAAGAGAAGGGCAATGAAAATGATAAAGGGGATGGAATGATTCCTCTATTAGGAAAGACTAAAGAAGTTAGGACTCTTCAGTTT
This sequence comes from Rhinatrema bivittatum, assembly GCF_901001135.1. NCBI lineage: Eukaryota > Metazoa > Chordata > Amphibia > Gymnophiona > Rhinatrematidae > Rhinatrema > Rhinatrema bivittatum. The sequence continues at coordinate 256,785,114 of NC_042618.1, forward strand.
GGAGAACAGATGGCTGAGCAGAGATATGATAGAGGCCTATAAAATAAAGATTGAGTGGAATAAGTAAAAGTTAATCAGTTTACTCTTTCAAAAAGTACAAAGACTTGGGGACATACAATGAAGTTACTAGGTGACACTTTTAAAACTAAGATAAAATATATTTTTTTTTACTCAACTCATAATTAAGCTCTGAAATTTGTTGCTAAAGGATGTGGTGAAAGCTATTAGTGTAGCTGCGTTTAAAAACGTTTGGACGAATTCCTGGGAGGAAAAGTCCATAAACCATTATTAAAGTGCAGTTGCTTAAACCTGGTATAAGCAGCTTGGAATCTATCTGCCCCTTGGGATCCTGCTAGGTTCTTGTGAACTGTATTGGCTACTGTTGGAAACACTGGACTTGATAGACCTTTGGTCTAACCCAGTATAGCAAGACTTATGTTCTTATGCTGCTAGGCAGAAGTACAACTACAGAAGGTAATAATAAGAGCTTATGTAATTACAAAGATAAAAGACAAGCTGCGCTGCGTATGTAGCACAGCGAGTATAACATGGGGGAAGCACGTGAGAGGGACGGGAAGGAGCTAAAGGGAGAGGGGAAGGTAGGATTAGGAAAGGCGGGAAGAATGAGCAAGTAAAGGTAAGGGAGGGGAGAAGGGAGACAGACAGTTGGGGTGAAAGTTTTGAATAGGAGGCACTGATTGGGCAGCAGCCGATGACGTCAGGAGGCAGGCAGCAGAATCGGGTGGCAAGCAAGGAGAGAGGAGCGCTTGAATTTTGTTCCTCAGAGAAGCTTCCATTAAGGGCCTTTTGGAAGTGATTTTGCACAACAGGAGGAGAAGCGGAGAGTGAGGAGGCATTTTGGGGATGAATGGGCGAGCCATCAAAAAGAAGGGCCGTCACGGTGCCGTTGCAGCTCGATTCATGCGGTCAGCTTTTGAATGAGGTAGTACCCTTCCCCCCCGCACACGGAGCGCTGGCAGCTAGGCCTTATGCGGCCAGCTCCGGCGAAAGCGGCCCCAAAGCAAGCGCCGGAGACGGTCGGGAAGTGGAGAGGGCCGGGGGTGGGGGGGTGGGTGGGTGGAGGACTGTCCTTTGGATTTGTCCCTGCATGCCTCTGAGTCCGAAACTGAAACATCGATACGGTGTGAGCAGGAAGGGCCAAGGCGCAGAACAGTTCAAGAAAAATCGGGTTTGTAGATGGGTGGTACACGGATAGCCGCAACAATGCCAGATGCCGAGGGAGGCGGAACAAGGAGGAAGGAAACCGAATGGCGTGGGATCAGGCCTGCACCACGGCGAGAGCCCAGCATCACCAGGGGGGCGGAGAAAGCAGCAGCCAAGTGGAGATGCAGACAGGGAGCGAAGAGCTGCAGCACACGGACGGAGCGGAGGCCCACAAGATCGGATGCGGATCTTTAGTTGGGGAAGAGATGGCGCATGTGTGTGGTGAGTGTAGTAGGAGTCAGTGGGAGAGGGAAGCATGGGGCCTACAGCAAGATGTCCGGGGGTTCCCTTCAAGGCAGGAGATAGGAATAAGGGGATTTGGGGGTTGGCCCGCATGGTCTATGAAACAAAAAGGGGATTCTAGGGCAGAGAGACGGAGACCTCAAGAGTCGGGAAGTAGGGCTGCATGGGATGTGTCCGGTGAGCTTGAAGGGGTTAGGAAGCAGGGTGCAGGACAAGCATGTAAAGATCAGCAGAGGGTTTCAGGACCAGGAACTGCGGCCAGTCTTTTTGTTTTTACAAGTTCGGAGGACCAGGCTTATCCCAGCACTTCAAGGAGCGTGGAACGGAGGGTGACGCAGCCAAGATACGCAGGCCGAGAAGTGCAGCAGGTGGGTCGACAGGACAGAAGCAAGGAGCAGGCTGCCTGGCGCGGAAGAAGGTAATGAGAGGGATGGTGATCACAAGAAAGGGAAGAAAAACAGGGAAAAATGTAGGAAGAGTACTTCCTCAAGCTCCACAGATAGCAGTTCCTCTACGAAGTCTTCTACTGATTCCAGTGACAAAGAGAGGGTAGCCAGGTCTAGAGGAGCAGGGCCGAGTCAGGACATGGGACACCCGGCACTGGCATCCTTAACAGAATTGTGGGAAGGGGTACCTAGCAAATTGCGTAAGAGAATTAGAAGTAGAAGATATGTTAACATTTTCCAGCTTCTGGATGGCAGGAGGGGAGGTAAGAGCCGAAGGAGAAAGGAAGGCAAAAAGCAGAGTGATGGGGAGACAGGAACCAAAGTGCCGAAAAATATATTAAATTGGATGAGAGGTTTCCTCCGCTTAGCTACTGTAGTGGAATATTACAAGCTGGAACAACATGCGGCTTTGTTAGCGTATTGTGACAGTATCCTGGAGGCTTTCAAGGATTACAAAGGTTGGGCATGGCTCAACTATGATGAAAAATTTCAGGAAAAGATGGGAAATAAATTCATGGTTGCAGCACTCGGGACATCAATTTATGGCTTACCCAGATGACCAACAAGAGTGCCAGGTCAGGAAAGGTCAGTGAGGGGACAGCGGGAGTGTCGATGGGAGGAGGGGGAAGCAAGACGAATAGAGAATCAACAGTGGGAGTGGCCAGCAGTGACGTTTGTTGGAGATTTAATAGGGCCACTTACCTATTTCCGGAGTGTAAGTTTAAGCATGCTTGCTCGACCTGCAACGGAGCCCATCCTAGTATTAAGTGTACTACCGGCAACGCTAAAGTACCCATGAAGGGTGCTAAACCCTAAAAGGTGAGGGATATATCTTAAAAAAAAAAAAGCAGGAATAGGGAGGGGGATAGATATAGGGGTCTGAGGAGGAAGATAAGTAGGTGGGACGAAGAGGAACATTCAATAGAGGGTGGGACGAACAGAGGATGGGGCAGCAAGCGATGGGGCACAATCGATGGGGTGTTGAGGGTGGGTGCGGTTCCACGTAAAGGCAGAGAATTTAGTGGCTCCCCACAAAAAAAAAAATGAACTCAGGGATAACGAGTTTGAGGCAAGCTTAAAAGGGAAAACAGGCTGGGGAGGATGAGGTATGGCATATAATCAGGTGGTTGATGATTATTTTTCCATGAAAGTTGCGTAGCCTCCCTGTACAGGACTGATGAAGGATACTTACGGGAGACACAGGACAAAGATGAATGGGCTTTAATTCAGGGCTCAGTAGCCCCTAGTACGTGGATGATGTATTTAAAAGGAAGCGCAGCACTGGCGAATTATTTGCAATATTGGGGTTGGGTAGGGGGAAAGGTGCCTGACGGTTTGTTAGTTAGTTTTGTCCTATGGGCAAAATAAGCAGGTTATTCAGTAGCCACAGTTCGGGCGCACATGGTGGGTTTCTCATTTTTTCAAAAGTTAAAGGGTTGGGGAAATCCGATGCAAAGCTTTCGGTTACATAAAGCTCTTAGGGGTTGGCAAAAAAGGGTGGGAAGACACAGGGATAAAAGGCTGCCTATTAGATATTATGACTTGATAAGATTTTCGGTACTGTTAGTACAGGTATGTTGGTCGGGGTTTGAGGTGGTGTTATTTCGGTTGGCTTTTTCGTGGGCCTTCTTTGGCGCCATGAGAATCAGTGAGTTAATAGCCCAGTCCCGCAGGAGCACGAAGGACAAAGGAATCACGACACAAGGAGTTCAGATTACAGCAGAGTCAGTAACTCTGTTCTTCCTAAAATCTAAGACGGATCAATCAGGGAAAGACTCGTTCATCACACTGTTACCAGCGGACAGCGACATAGCATGTCCAGTACGGACTGCAATACATTACTCTTGGATACGACCGGCAGTGGAAGGCTCTTTCTTAGTGCATGCAGATGGCGCAGTGTTAACAAGATACCAGTTTGCGCAGGTCTTGAGTAGGATGGTAAGGGCGGACGGCAGGGATACCCTATGGTATAGCTCGCATTCCTTTTGTATAGGGGCAGCGACTTCAGCAGCAGAGGCTGGTCTCCCTGCCGCGGCATTCAAAGCATAGGGAGATGGAGATCAGAGGCTTTTAGGGAGTACATCGGATGGGAAAGGATACTTAAAGAGTCAAAAAAAAAAAAAAAGAAAGGGGGCGTAGGATGGGGTAGAGAAGATTCACAAAACTAATGCTATGCCTTTTGTTTCAGAACTTTTGGGGCGGAAGCGCGGGACCGGATGCGCCTGGATCTTGGGCCATTTGTTCATACACCGAGCCCAGAGAAGAGCTTTAAAATGTCCTTACGGGGAAAATCTGGAATTGGAGCGACTGGGTTGGTAGCTGGCGTGGTTCAGTCGCAGAGGCATGCATTGGGACGATCTGTTGTTATTTTTACAGGAGAGGATTGACATGTGGGGCATCCCGAATATTTTGTTAATACATCTGGGAGGGACTGACATTGGCTATAAAACGTGTCACGCTTTGCTGACATGTATTAAGAAGGATTTGGTGCAAGTCATGATTAGGTGGCCTCAGGTACGGATAGGGTGGTCGGACATTATAGTCCGTTTGAAGAATAAGGATGAGGTACTGTGGAATTCAGGGGTTAAAAAATTAAACCGACAAATGGGGAAGTGGATGGGATGGGAAGGGGGATGCTGGGTAAGACACTCATGGTCTTGGGACGTAGAGGCGGGATTATTTTGCGGGGACGGGGTTCATCTCTCCGAGGTGGGAATGGACTTGTTTAACAATGCGCTACAAGAGGGTTTAGAAAGGAAAATTAGTTCTTACCTGTTAATTTTCGTTCCTGTAGTACCACGGATCAGTCCAGACAGTGGGTTGAGCCTCCTTTCCAGCAGGTGGAGACAGACTAAAACTTGAAGGATGCCCTATATCAGGACAGAGCCTATCCTCTAACCCTTAAGCACCTTAAGCTTTAACCCATATTCTTTATTGTATTATGTTACAATTACCTCCTGCCTTTACCTTTCTTCCAGCTATTTAAGCTTCCAAGTTTTTACTCCTTGTTAAATGTAACTTTGCCTTATTCACTTCTATTGTTAATTATTTTATTTATTGCTTCAGTTATACCCTTGTTCTATGTAAACCGATCCGATATGGTTATTACTATGAAGGTCGGTATAAAAAAGTGTTAAATAAATAAATAAAATAAATAAACCCTTCAGTATAACGTATGTCAAAGCAGAAAACAAGAAACCCAAGAATAGGATCAAGCAAGTAACCATAAAGCTCAAAGGAGCAACTATAGAATAATGTAGAAACATGGAATACCTATACGCTCTTGCATAAACTTGGTATAAAAAACGACCAAGGCTTCCGAGAGGACAGAAAGACAGACAGGGAAGGACGTCTGGACTGATCCGTGGTACTACAGGAACGAAAATTAACAGGTAAGAACTAATTTTCCTTTCCTAGACGTACCCGGATCAGTCCAGACAGTGGGATATACCAAAGCTTCCCTAAACTGGGTAGGACTGAGACAGGTCCTGCTCGAAGCACTTGCTGCCCAAAGGAACCGAAAACCGGAGCGTGCACATCTAGACGGTAGTGCCGAGCAAAAGTGGGCAGAGACGTCCAAGTGGCGGCCCTGCAAATCTCCTGCGGGGAGACAGATTGACTCTCCGCCCACGAAGTAGCCTGAGAACGCAGAGAATGGGCCTTGAGACCCTCAGGAAGCGGACGCCCTTGACAAAGATATGCCAAGGAAATAGCTTCTTTCAACCACCGCGCAATCGTGGTCTTAGAAGCCTGTTTACCCCGGTTGGGACCACTCCAAAGGACAAAGAGATGGTCCGATACGCGAAAATCATTGGTGACCTGGAGATAGCGAAGCAAGACTCGTTTCACATCTAGCCGACGAAGGTCGCCACGAGCCGTACCCGCAATCTCCTCCGGAGAGAACGCGGGCAGTTCTACCGACTGGTTGACATGAAAAGCGGAGACAACCTTAGGCAAGAAGGAAGGAACCGTCCTGACAGAAAGCCCGGAATCAGAAAAACACAAGAAGGGCTCCCGACAGGACAGCACCTGGAGCTCGGAAATCCGGCGAGCAGAGGAGATAGAGACCAGAAAGACAGTTTTGAGTGTTAGATCCTTGAGCGTAGCGTGGCGAAGAGGCTCAAAGGGAGCCGTACAGAGAGCACGAAGGACTAGATTGAGACTCCACGATGGACACGTGGCACAAGAGGGGGGACGAAGTTGCCTAACACCCCTCAGGAAACGAATCACTTCCGGGTGAGCAGCTAAGGAATGACCGTCCACCCGACCCAGGAGAGAGCCGAGCGCAGAGACTTGAACGTGTAGAGAACTGAAGGAGAGGCCCTTAGAGAGACCCTTCTGAAGAAAAGAAAGAACCAGAGGAATAGAGGCGGAGCTTGCCGGAACACCAGACTCCACACACGCGGACTCAAATACTTTCCAGATGCGCACAAATGCCAGAGAAGTCGACTGCTTCCGGGCTCGCAGCAGGGTGGAGATGACCTCCTCCTTATAACCCTTGCGCCTCAGGCGATGCTGTTCAAAAGCCAGGCCGCAAGACAGAAGCGATTGGCCTGGTCGAAAAATACAGGCCCCTGCCGGAGGAGACGAGGAAGATGACTGAGTTGCAAGGGCCCGTCCACCGCCAGATTGATGAGATCCGCGAACCATGGTCTTCGCGGCCACTCGGGAGCGACGAGAATCACCGGTCCCCGGTGGAGCTCTATTCTCCTGAGAACTTTCCCCACCAGAGGCCACGGGGGAAACACGTACAGAAGGACGTCCGCTGGCCAAGGTAGAGACAGAGCATCCACGCCCTCTGTGCCGTGCTCCCTCCAGCGGCTGAAGAACCGATTTGCCTTGGCATTGCACAGAGTCGCCATGAGGTCGAGGTGAGGAGGACCCCACCTGTCCACTATCAGAGCTATGTCCGCGTCCGAGAGCTCCCACTCTCCCGGATCGAGCGACTGCCGGCTAAGGAAGTCGGCTTGAACATTTTCTTTGCCTGCTATGTGAGAGGCCGCCAGGCACTGTAGGTGGCGCTCTGCCCAAGAGAGGAGACTGCTGGCTTCCAAGGCTACCAGGGGACTGCGAGTGCCCCCTTGGCGATTGATGTAGGCCACTGTGGTGGAGTTGTCGGACAGGACTGTTACCGCCTTGCCGCGGATCAGGGGAAGGAACTCCTGAAGAGCCAGGCGGACCACCAAGGTTTCCAGTCGATTGATGTGCCAGTGCGACTGAGTCTGTGACCATATTCCCTGGGTGGATTGAGAAAGACAGACCACACCCCAGCCCAGGAGACTGGCGTCCGTGGTCACTATCGTCCACTGTGGAGCTTGAAGAGGCATCCCTTGCAGAAGATGAGGAAGAGACAGCCACCACTGTAATTCATTGGCAGTAGAATCCAAGAACGGAAGGACTACATGAAACTGCTCCGACACTGGCTGCCAACGGGATAGCAAAGCTTTCTGCAACGGACGCATATGAGCAAAAGCCCAGGGGACAAGGTCGATGGTGGAAGCCATGGATCCCAGGACTTGAAGATAATCCCAGGCGGTCGGAGAAGGTAGCGCGATCAGATTCCGGACCTGATCGATCAGCTTGAGGGCGCGTGCCCGTGGTAAGAAGACCTTGCCTACTCGGGTGTCGAAGTGGGCTCCCAGGAATTCCAACTCCTGGGAGGGCTGAAGCTTGCTCTTGGAAAAGTTCACTATCCACCCGAGGGAGGCAAGGAGCTCCAAGACGCGATCCACTGCCCGTTGGCAAGAGGTCTCCGACTTGGCCCTGATGAGCCAATCGTCCAGATAGGGGTGGACGAGAATCCCCTCCCGGCGCAGGGCCACCGCTACCACTACCATGACCTTCGTAAAGGTACGAGGAGCGGTCGCTAGGCCGAAGGGGAGAGCTCGAAACTGGAAGTCCTGGTTGAGGATGTGGAATCGGAGATACTTCTGGTAGTCGCGGTGGATGTGAATGTGTAAGTATGCTTCTGCGAGTTTGAGAGAAGCATGGAACTCTCCGGGGCGGACTGCCCAAATGACCGCACGCAGGGTTTCCATGCGGAAGTGGGGGATCTTGAGGGCCCAATTGACCCTCTTGAGGTCCAGAATGGGGCGGAAGGACCCGTCCTTTTTGGGCACGGTGAAGTAAATAGAATACTGGCCTGCGCCAACCTCCCTTTCCGGAACTGGGACCACCGCTCCCAGATCCAGGAGTTTGGAGAGGGTCTGGACCACTGCGTCCCTCTTGGCCCGTCCGCAGGCGAGAAGACAAAGAGATCTGGCAGGTCCCTGACGAGCTCGAAAGCATACCCGTCTTTGATAATGTCGAGGACCCACTGATCCGATGTGATCTTGACCCATTCCTCGAAGAACAGGGAGAGGCATCCGCCGAGGTAAGGAACAGAGGAATGGGTCAGCTGAACTTCATTGTGTGGCAGGTTTAGAGGTGGAATGCACGGGCTGGCCCTCACGAAAAGGCCGCCTGCCACGAAAGGACTGCGACCAGGACTGAGCACGAGAAGAACCCCTCGTGGAGCCGCCCTGCCCCCGAGAAGCGAAGCGACGCTGGCCCCTGAAGCGAGAGCGGGAGGACGCGAAGGATCGAGAAGACTTAGGGCGGTCCTCTGGAAGCTTATGGACCTTGTTGTCAGCTAAGGAGTCCATACGTTTCTCGAGATCCTCGCCAAAGAGCATCTTACCTTTGAAGGGCAACGTGCCCAGCCGAGTCTTCGAGGACTGATCAGCCGACCAGTGGCGTAGCCAAAGGAGCCTCCGGACAGCGACTGCCGAAACCATCGCCTTCGCCTGCATACGGACCAGATCGTAGAGGGCGTCCGATACGTAGGCGGTTACCGCCTCCAGACGTTCGGCTTGTTCTGCCTCACATGGTGGAAGATCCCGGGCGCAGAGTAACTGTTGAACCCACTGAAGGCCTGCCCGCATCATGAGGCTGCTACAGCAAGACGCTCGGACCCCGAGGGCCAGAACGTCGAAGATGCGCTTCAGGTGAGCCTCCAACTTACGATCTTGTGGATCCTTCAAAGCCGTGGAAGCTTCCACCGGGATCGTGGTGTGCTTGGCCACCGCAGAGACATAGGAATCTACCGAGGGATATCGCAGCAGCTCCAAGCCCTCTTCCGGGAGGGGATAGAGCTTATCCATCGCACGCCCCACCCGGCGTGAACCCTCAGGAGCCTCCCATTCCCGAAGGATAAGGAGCTTGAGCATGGGGTAGAAGGGAAAGGCTGAGGCCGGAGCCCGGAGCCCCCCCAGAACCGGGTTCATATCCTTAGGGAGCGAGGCCATGAGATTATCCACGGAGGGACTTTCCAGACCCAGCTCCTGCAACACAAAGGGAAGGAGGGGCTCTAATTCCTCCTTACGAAAAAGATGAAGGGCTCTAGGGTCATCCCCCTCTAGGGGGGGGGGGGGACATCCGCCGAATCCGAGGAAGCAGCGGGGTCCGAGGACCCGGGGGACACCGGGACATAGCTAAGCCGCGGTTGAAGAAAAAAAAAGCTGAAAAAAAGCTTGACTGACAGCCTGCACAGCAGGAGAGAGCAGGAGGGAAACCTGCTGCCTTCTGCTTGTCTGGCTGCTGGTTCTAGGCCTACTCTGACCAGAAAAAAAGGAAAAAAGCTGGTCAACTGCTGCCAATAAGTTAGAGGTAGGTGAGTACCTGCAACTTATTTAAAGTTTGAAACTAATGGGTTTTTTTTTTTACTGAGCGCAGCAGCGGGTTCAAAACCCTCTTGGCAGCCAGATGGGGGGGAACGAGTCCCAGAGAGCGTCGGTCCCCACACCTGGAAGCATCCACGGACTCAGGCTATGCAGGGAACCCCCTCCTGCAAAAGGGGCAAAGCCCCCTTGAGCCGGGCAAGAGCTGGGAGACGGCACCGTCTCCCACACAGAAACAGGAAAAATCACTAAAAAGGCAAAATTCCTTTCTAGTTTTGTTTTTTTTTTTTGACAAGAAATACTTGCTTGAGCCTAGCAAAAGAAAGAAGAAAAAGGCTGACTAGTCTACAGCGGAGAACCGAAGGGGAGATGCTGCACCTGCTGGAGACAGACGAATACTGGAGGGTTAGAGGATAGGCTCTGTCCTGATATAGGGCATCCTTCAAGTTTTAGTCTCTCCACCTGCTGGAAAGGAGGCTCAACTCCCTGTCTGGACTGCTCCGGGTACGTACAGGAAAAAGAAATGAGCAAATCATAGGTGGGTCGCAGTGGGGGAACAAGCCAGTAGCTGGCTTGTTAGTGGCAGAAACCCTGAGCCCATGTTATGTTGTAATGTTGTGGGGTAGGGGGGGATTTGGTTGGTGGAGGGAGGGAGTGCCTCGTGTAGTTGGGGGGGGCTGCTACATGGGAGGACCGGAGAACCGTGGGGCTAAGGTTCCCGGTATAGCTTGCTCTTGCTGGTACGAGGCGGAGCAAGTGGAAAGGGGGGAGGGGAGCTCCACCATTGGGGTTTAAGGTGGTGGACATGAAAAGGGTGGGGGAGGAGGGTGGGTGGCGGACGGGGTTTGTTATAGTTAAAGTTGATGTAAGGGCTTGGGTTAGATTCTTATTAAACTGCGGCCTATTTTAAAGCCAACAGATAGTCGTGTATTTATTGGAGGGTACTTGGACGGTAATTGAGGGCAGAGTCTTCCTTCCCAATGTTAAAGACAAGCTGCGCAGCGAGTATAACATGGGGGAAGCGCACGAGAGGGACGGGAAGGAGCTAAAGGGGGAGGGGAAGGTAGGATTAGGAAAGGCGGGAAGAATGAGCAAGGAAGGGGAAGGGGGGGGAAGGGAGACAGGCAGTTGGGGTGAAAGTTTTGAATAGGAGGCACTGATTGGGCAGCAGCCGATGACGTCAGGAGGCAGGCAGCAGAATCGGGTGGCAAGCAAGGAGAGAGGAGCGCTTGAATTTTGTCCCGCCCGCCCTTGTATTGGTTGGAATGTTTAATAAATGCTGTTTGGAGTGATGTTTGTCGCAGTGGTGGCTGAAAACCCGAGCCCATGTTATGTTGTAATGTTGTGGGGGGGATTTGGTTGGTGGAGGGGGAGGGGGAGTGCCGCATGTAGTTGGGGGGGGGCTGCAACACGGGAGGACCGGAGAACCATGGGGGCTAAGGTTCCTGGTATAGCTTGCTCTCACTGGTACGAGGCGGAGCAAGTGGAAAAGGGGGAGGGGAGCTCCACCATTGGGATTTAAGGTGGTGGAGAACACGGAAAGGGTGGGGGAGGAGGGTGGGTGGCAGAGGGGGTTTGTTATAGTTAAAGTTGATGTAAAGGCTCGGGTTAGTTTATTAAACTGCAGCTATTTTAAAGCCAACAGATAGTCGTGTATTTATTGGAGGGTACTTGGATGGTAATCGAGCGCAGAATCTTCCTTCCCAATGTTATATAATAACAAAGCTATTTTTACTGTGAAAGGGCAGAAAGATCAGCATAAAAATGTTGCAAACTTGTAATTGAGTACTTCAATTATTGTTGTAATTTTAAGTCTTTCTTTTAACCTGAATTTTTTTTTAAACTATCCATAATTCTTAAACAGTGGCATATAAATATTAATCTTATTACTGAAAGTTTTCTTTAAAGATCATACATTATGTAAAACTACATTATTGTGCTCCCCAAAACCCAGCAAACATGGTTTAAGGATATTATGTTAAATTTATATTAGTGACTTCTATATACTGTACATGGCCACTAATCAACTTACAAAATGCTACATTGAGCTAAAAAGAGAAAAACAAACCAGTTTTCATCATATCTGAACCTCAGAAGATACGGTCATGAAATTATGTGTTCCTCTCTACTCTCACTGTCATCACTTTCTTCATAAGGCATCAAATCCAGGGTTAGCACTTGACTAAATATGCAATCATCTTGCTGAAAAGTAAGACAAAGAAAAGATTCAAATCAGAATATGTACCTGACATTATAAAAGCATAACACCAGAAATGTCAGTTACAGTGAGGAAGCTGATATTATAAGTGTTACTCTTTCAAAGAAAAGCAAATATTGAGGAATGCTGTCAAAGTCTCCTTTTTCTTAAAAACAAAGGGGTAGATTTTCATATGTACATGCGGGCGTACATGTGAGTGCGCTATCCGGTCTGCACACAGGTATGCCCAATTTTATAACATACATGTGCAGGTGCATGTATGTTATAAAATCAGGGGTCGGCACGCACAAGGGGGTGCACAATTGTGCACCCTGTGCGCGCTGACGCCTGCGGGCTTCCCCCCATTTCCTACCCCCTAGCCTGACCTTCCCACCTTCACCTAGCCTTTCCGCCCCCTAACCCTCCCCAAAGTTTTGTTTCACCTTTTGTGCCTGCCTGAAGGCAGGCACAAGTTGCGCATGTCAGCACGCGATCCTCTGACACAGCGGCAAATGGCCACTGTGCCGGAGGCCTCTGGCCCTGCCCCACCCCCGGACCACCCCCCTTTGTATAGCCCCGGGGCGCGTAGGGTTTTGAAAATCAGCCCTAAATATTTTTAACTTTACACAAGTTCCATGGTTTCCTTATGGTGGATTTGTTTACAGCTTGCAGCAGAAAGGGTGATATGCAAGACCAGATGTCTCAGCATAATATAGAGAGTTTCCTCTTATTTGCCTGGTTTTCTAATTATTTTTTATGTATCAGTCTAGGCAATTAAGATATTCTTTGTATAAAAGTTTTTCCTAGGGCTTTGTTAGTTTCAATGGACAAGTCACCTGGGAGGAGGGGATATAAACACAAGCAACATGAACACATCAAGTTACAGAGGACCCCAGAAACCATGGAACTTTATAAAACAATTTAAAAGAAGAGTAGCTTACTAAAGGTTCAAAGATCAAAGCCATGATGCACATATTTTTATCATCTTTTCTTGGGACACAGAAGCTAAACTTACTTTTACAAAATATATAATCACAACACTTCATGATAATATTTAAAAGTTAAAATAAAAGGCTAAAATAATATATATCCTTTTAGAAGATGTTTACTGTTCAGTAAAAAAATAAAAATATATATATTTCTTATTTTAATCCATTTAGGTGGCAATTTTCAAACTATGTTTTAAGACAAAATATGTATTTAATTTTTACCTGTGGGCTTTGCCCCAAATTGCAAAATGAAAGGATAAAAGTACCGTTTTCCTACCCCATCCTAAACACACACATAGGAACAATTCTTTGTAGTGCAGCTAAAAGTACACATGCTATCTAATTTGCACATAACTTTAGCCACATTTGAAAACAATTTTCAGACATTACCTGGATAAATACCTTGAAAGATTATCCTCATACTTCCACATGAAAACATTAATCCAAAATCAAAGCCCAGCCTGCACAAATTTCAACATAGTGCATGTATCTGCAGAGATAAGCTGAGGAGAAGAGGAGGGGACTAGGGGCAATGAGGATGAACTAGGGATTGCCTGGGAGTGGATAAGGGGGATGAGAGGGAAACCAGATGGGGTGGAGGTAAAGGGGTGAGTGAAAAAGGGCTGGTAGATAAGGAGGAATAGCTGGCTGGAATGAGCAGTGAAAAGGGGCTGGAGAATGAGAAGAGACTTGGCTGCAAAAAAACCTTTGGAAATGTGGTGTTCTCCATTGAATACATCTTTCCAATACTGTTAGAACATAAGAACATGCCATACTGGGACAGACCAAGGGTCCATCAAGCCCAGCATCCTGTTTCCAACAGTGGCCAATCCAGGTCATAAGAACCTGGCAAGTACCCAAAAACTAAGACTATTCCATGTTACCGTTGATAGTAATAGCGGTGGTTATTATCTAAGTCAACTTAATTAATAGCAGGTAATTGACTTCTCCTCCAAGAACTTATCCAATCCTTTTTTAAACACAGCTATACTAACTACACTAACCACATCTTCTGGCAACAAATTCCAGAGTTTAATTGTGCATTGAGTGAAAAATAACATTCTCCGATTAGTTTTAAATGTGCCATATGCTAACTTCATGGAGTGCCCCCTAGTCTTTCTATTATCCGGAAGAGTAAAAAACCGATTCACATCTACCCGTTCTAGACCTCTCATGATTTTAAACACCTCTATCATATCCCCCCCTCAGCCGTCTCTTCTCCTAGCTGAAAAGTCCTAACCTCTTTAGACTTTCCTCATAGGGGAGATGTTCCATTCCCCTTTTCATTTTGGTAGCCCTTCTCTGTACCTTCTCCATCACAATTGTAACTTTTTTTGAGATGCGGTAACCAGAATTGTACACAGTATTCAAGGTGCGGTCTCACCATGGAGCGATACAGAGGCATTATGACATCTTCCATTTTATTCACCATTCCCTTTCTAATAATTCCCAACATTCTGTTTGCTTTTTTGACTGCTGCAGCACACTGAACCGACGATTTCAATGTGTTATCCACTATGACGCTTAGATCTCTTTCTTGGGTGGTAGCTCCTAATATGGAACCTAACATTGTGTAACTATAGTATGGGTTATTTTTCCCTATATGCATCACCTTGCACTTATCCACATTAAATTTCATCTGCCATTTGGATGCTCAATTTTCCAATCTTACAAGGTCTTCCTGCAATTTATCACAATCTGCTTGTGATTTAACTACTCTGAATAATTTTGTATCATCTGCAAATTTGATTACCTCACTGTTTGTATTCCTTTCCAGATCATTTATAAATATATTGAAAAGTATGGGTCCCAATACAGATCCCTGAGGCATTCCACTGCCCAGTCCCTTCCACTGAGAAAATTGTCCATTTAATCCTAATCTCTGTTTCCTGTTTTTTAGCCAGTTTGTAATCCACGAAAGGACATTGCCACCTATCCCATGACTTTTTACTTTTCCTAGAAGCCTCTCATGAGGAACTTTGTCAAATGCCTTCTGAAAATCCAAGTACACTACATCTACAGGTTCACCTTTATCCACATGTTTATTAACTCCTTCAAAAAAGTGAAACAGATTTGTGAGGCAAGACTTGCCTTGGGTAAAGCCATGCTGACTTTGTTCCATTAAACCATGTTTTTCTATATGTTCTGTGATTTTGATATTTAAAACACTTTCCACTATTTTTCCTGGCACTGATGTCAGGCTAACTGGTCTGTAGTTTCCCGGATCACCCCTGGAGCTCTTTTTAAATATTGGAGTTACATTAGCCACCCTCCAGTCTTCAGGTATAATGGATGATTTTAATGATAGGTTACACATTTTTACTCATAGGTCTGAAATTTCATTTTTTATTTCCTTCAGAACCCTGGGGGTGTATACCATCCAGTCCAGGTGATTTACTACTCTTCAGTTTGTCAATCACGCCTATCACATCTTCTAGGTTCACCGTGATTTGGTTCAGTCCATCTGAATCATTACCCATGAAAACCTTCTCTGGTACTGGTATCTCCCCAACATCCTCTTCAGTAAATACAGAAGCAAAGAAATTGTTTAATCTTTCCGCGATGGACTTATCTTTTCTAAGTGCCCCTTTAACCCCTCGATCATCTAACGGTCCAACTGACTCCCTCACAGGCTTTCTGGTTCGGATATATTTTTAAAAGTTTTTACTGTGAGGTTTTTGTCTCTACGGCCAACTTCTTTTCAAATTCTCTCTTCCTAACTGGGGGGGGGGGGGGGGGGGGGGGGAAGGTGGCGGGCAGTAATCTATAAAACAAAAAAGTGACTGGGATGGGTGGGAACCAAACTACTGACTACTTGCTCAGGAACTAGTACTTTTACCTTTTTGGATCAAGTAAGTGACCTTTGCAAACTCGTAATACTCATACTTGCACACAAATACTAACCACTAGCTCACAAAATTAATCTAAAATCTATAATCCCTAAACACACACAAGCAATACTACCTGGATGATATCCTAACTTTCTCAGATGACCTGGCCCAGCACAATCAAAAGGTTCGTTGGGTACTAGACTGCCTCAGGGAACATAGGATTATATGCCAAACTCGAAAAATGTGAACTTGACAAACAGACCATAGTTTTTGGGATACATAATCTCCCCAGAAAGCTTACAAATGGATGCTTGCAAGGTCACCATTGTGCTGGACTAACCAGCATCAAACAACAAAGGAAAATATCCAAAGAAAAACTAGGGCTATGGAGTGTACTGGAAAGATACACAAAAAAAGAATGAAACAATACACTAAATATTAACACCCGGCTAATTATCACTCTTTTGTTTGAAGAAGGAAAAAACTTCAGAAAGCCTGCAGTAAGTAAAATAAATCATCTTACCAACATTAAATCATCAGTCTTAAAAAAACCTCCTGTGATTTTAAAAATGCTGACAGAAAATTAGAAAAGTCCAAAACTTCTCTTTATTTATCTTATCTTCATATATTGATCCACTCAGCTTTCATCTTCCAGGTATGGTACTATTACACCCTAGAGAACACATGACCACAGCTGTAGCAGTTACGGTCCGGGTCCAGCAATAATATATGGGCAGATTTTCAAAGGGTTACAAAAACCTGCTCCTGCGCACGCCGAGCCTCAGGATGCGCATATGTCCCGGGGCTTTGAAAAAGGGGCGGGCACCAGTCCAAGTCATTGAAAAGGTCAGCCAGAAGAGCTGTCAAAACTTCAAGTTCCCTTAAAACCCTTAGATGCATCCCATCTGGCCTTATCACTTTACCTACTTTGTTTAGCTAGTTATTCACGAACACACTTTTCTGAAAATTGAGGTTTATCTCACTTCCAATTTTGTGTCCATTTTCTTTGGTCTTACTGCTGGATCTTCCTCACTTAACACTGAACAGCACTGAACAGAAAAATTTGCTATGCAATTCTGTTCTTTCCTTATTAACTTTTACAAATTCCTCCCCTTCTCCATTGAATCTCACAAGCCACTTTTACACTTCCTCCTATCACTATCTACAGTATTTTCTATTTCTTCCATTTGCATTTTATTTTCAACTATTTTTCCAGTTTCTTACCTTTTCCAGATATTGTTGCCTGTCTTTCTCTTTCTACAATGTCTTGTAGTTTATTTATTTTATTTTAAAAGTTTTTAAATACTGCGAAATAGTCAGGGTCTGACCGTCTAAGTGGTTTACAAATAAAAACATACATAGTTAAAAACAATACTATCCATTCATTCTAATTTAACGTAATATAAAACTGACAATGAACTTCAAGCTTTAGAGTCTATATTCAATAACAAATTTTATCAAGTGAGATTATATTAAGTATTATAGTCAATTAACTGATATTGTAGGCTACAGTAAACAGATATGTTTTCAGATGTTTTTTGAATTCTTTTGTATTAGTCTGATTTCTTCTGGGAAGAGTTCCAGAGACAAGGACCTGCAACTGAAAATGCTTGTTCATGTGTCATATCCAGTCTTGCTGTTTTTATTGATGGAACCTCCAGAATACATTTATCCATTGAACGTAGTTGTCTAGTTGGTTTATATATCCTAAGTAGAGAACAGAGCCATTCTGAGTTGGAGTTATAAAGTAAGTTAGTTTATTAATGCTAACCTTTTTTTTTCTCTTACCTTTGCAGCTACTTTAGAAAACCAGCTCTCTTTTTTCGCTTTCCTTTATTTACTTTTCTAACAAAAACGTTTCCTTTACAATAACAGCTTTTAGTTTTGTACATGCTCTTCTACTTCTCCTAGATTTTCCAATCCAGCTAATGACTCCTTGAGGTATTCCCCCATTTTAACAAAGTTAGTTTTCCTAAAGTCTAGGACCCAACTATCACCATTTTATAACTGAGCCACACCATCCACTGATCACTGGATCCCAGATGATCATCAGAAACACTGTCCCTATTCATAAGCACCAGAACCAATATTGCCCCTGGTCATGTGGGTCCTTTTACCAATTGACGAACAGTTCTCCATGCAGAGAATCCACATTCTCCCTGCTTCTAGAAAACACTGCAGTTGGACTATCCCAATCAATATCTGGCAGATTGAAATCCCGAGCATTAGCACATCCCCTCACACCAATTTTCAGGCCGATACAGTAAGGAGCGGTAGGAAGAGGTGCTTTACGGCCGGGCGCACCCGCATTTGCCGCACGCACAGTTCGGATCACCTATCGCTCGATACTGTATTTAAATAGCTTGCAAATGCAAGCCGCGTCCAAGAAGCGTCCGTGAAGCGTTAGGCCTGCGCAATCCATTTTACTGTATAGAGCGCCATACAGCGCCTATACAGTATCCTGAGTGCGTTGGTACCTGTCATTGTACGGGCGAAAGTGAATGAATGCACGCCCGTACGTGGCGGGCGTGCATTCATTCACTCACCTTCGCCGGCGGGCGTGCATTCATCCAGGCGGAGGGAGCCGGCAGGCGTGCATTCATCCAGCGGAGGGAGCCGGCGGCGAAAGCGGCTTCCAGCAGCCCCCGCCGGCGGTGAATGAATGCACGCCTGTGTGTGCAATTTGGGAGCTCAAGGCGTGACGTCACGATGTTTGACGTCACGGCGTGTGACGTCGGCGTTCGCTAATGCACTGCCTTGAGCGCCCAAATTGCACACACAAGCGTGTATTCATTCACCTTCGCCGGCGGGGGCAGGGGAGCCAAAGCGGCTTCCAGCAGCCCCCGCCGGCGAAGGTGAATGAATGCAATTTGGGCGCTCAATGTTGCAGTCCCGGTCGCTAGGCTAGCGACCGGGTCCTTACCTTTCTCCTGCCTCCCCCGGTCTCGCTGCAATCCGTTGCTCCTGGGGCCTGCAGGGCCGCATGGCAGCGTCTCTCTCCACGTGGAGACGCTGCCGAAGGACGATTCTGACTCCTCCCACTGCCAGGCAACGCGCGCGCGTGAGCAGGGGGCTCTTAAAGGTCCAGCACCCGGAAGTGCTGAACCGCCCTGTTCCTGACGTCAGACGCTGGCTGGCTATTTAAACCATCGTCTGACTTCCTTGCTTTGCCTTTGCAACGAGGTCGCTCTCCTGAGTGCTTAGTTGCTTCCCAGCGTTGCTTTCAGCCTTGGTTCCTGCTTGTTCCAGCCGTGCCTTGCTTCCAGCTTTGGTTCCTGCTTGTTCCAGCCGTGCCTTGCTTCCAGCTCTGGTTCCTGCTTGTTCCAGCCGTGCCTTGCTTCCAGCTCTGGTTCCTGCTTGTTCCAGCCGTGCCTTGCTTCCAGCTCTGGTTCCTGCTTGTTCCAGCCGTGCCTTGCTTCCAGCTCCGGTTCCTGCTTGTTCCAGCCGTGCCTTGCTTCCAGCTCCGGTTCCAGCTTGTCCCAGCCGTGCCTTGCTTCCAGGTCAGGTTCTGTTTGGTCCTGCTGTGCCTTGGCTCCAGCTCTGGGCTCCACTTGCTGTCTACATATCCTGACTCCAGCTCCGGTTCCTGATTCTCCTTTGTCTTCAGCCAGCCACGAACCTTGGTCTTCTTCACGATTCTCCTTTGTCTTCAGCCAGCCACGAACCTTGGTCTTCTTCACGATTCTCCTTTGTCTTCAGCCAGCCACGAACCTTGGTCTTCTTCACGATTCTCCTTTGTCTTCAGCCAGCCACGAACCTTGGTCTTCTTCACGATTCTCCTTTGTCTTCAGCCAGCCACGAACCTTGGTCTTCTTCACGATTCTCCTTTGTCTTCTGCCAGCCTCGAACCTTGGACTCTTTCACGATTCTCCTAAGTCCCAGCGACTCGGACCCCTACGGGCTCCTCCTGGGGGGGTCTCGGGTTTCCAGGGTGAAGACGCCACCAGTCCGCTCCAGCTGAGTGCCGCCTCCCGGCTTATTAACTCCTGTGGACGCTGTCCACCTCAGCCGGCCCAAGGGTCCACTATTGACTTTACTCATAACATAACAGTTTGCAAAGGCCATGGACTCGGCGGACTCCGCTCCTATGCAGGCCATCCCTGGCATGGCCCAAAGAATCCAGCAGCAACAGCAATGTCTGGAAGTCTTGGCTGCTACGGTGGATCGCCTAGCCAGTCGCTTGGACGCCAATCCTCCACCGCTGGCACCACCCCCGCCTCCACTGGCGGTTCAAGCTCCCGCACAGACTCAGCTTCCAGCGCCTACTCGATACTCCGGGGATGCCCGATCGTGCAGGGCGTTTTTGAATCAGTGCTTCATCCGCTTCACGTTGCTACCAGGGCAGTTCCCGTCTGATGCCGTCAAGGTAGCATATATTTTGTCTCTGCTCGATGGGAGGGCTATGCTATGGGCCTCTCCCATGTGGGAGAAACAGGACGCCATGCTGCACAACTTGCAGGATTTCGTGACTCACTTCAAACAGACTTTTGATGAGCCAGCTCGTGCTACCACTGCTACCACTGAAATTCTACAGCTACGACAAGGATCCCGCTCTCTGGCGGAGTACGCTATTGAATTTCGTACTCTGGCGATGGAACTCGGCTGGCAGGATGACTGTTTGCGGGGGTATTTTCCTGGAAGGTCTTGCAGGTCGTATCAAAGACGAGCTGATGGCTCGCGACCTGCCCCTCACTCTGAACGGGGGTGATAGACTTGGCCGGGAGGATTGACCGGCGATTGCAGCAACGAGCTAAGGAGGGTCGAGTTCCTCGTCGGCCTGTCTCATTGGCACCCTCCTTCTCCAGGTCTCTGACTGTACCTCACAAGACACCATCAGCCTCCCACAGCTCCTCAGAGGAACTTATGCAGCTTGGACGGGCACCGCTAACCGAGGAGGAGAAGACACGACGCCGCACTCTGGGCCTGTGCTTATACTGCGGCACTAAGGGTCATTTCCTGGGTCAATGTCCTGCGAGACCGGGAAATGCTCGAGTCTAGGGAGAGATGAGGAGGTTCCCCTAGGCTATGTTAATGCTACTCCTCAATGTACAGTTCCTATAACGCTGGAATATCCAGGTGGCTCCTTGCAGACTCTAGCTTTCATTGATTCCGGAGCCGGAGGGAACTTTATCTGGAGAGAACTGGTACACCAATTAGGACTACCTACTAAGCGCCGGATACCTCCGTTACGGGTTACCTCTATCCGGGGAACCCCTCTACCTGGATCCATTTCTGAAACCACGATGCCTCTCACTTTACGGACGGGAGTGCTTCACACTGAGACAATCTCCTTTTTGCTACTGGATAAATCAGTGCACCCTGTGGTCCTGGGACTCCCTTGGTTGCAACAACATGCTCCGGTGATCCATTGGGACTCTCTCCAAATTGCGCAATGGAGTCCTTCCTGTTTCCAGAATTGCCTGGATCCCGTTCCTAGACCGGAGATATTACTCTCTCACTCTGCCCTGGACCTTCCTTTGCCGTACCAGGATTACGCTGACGTGTTCTCCAAACAAAAAGCTGAACTGCTTCCATGCCATCGGCCCTTCGACTGTGCCATTGATTTACTACCTGGTTCCACTCCCCCGCGGGGTAGGGTATACCCTCTTTCTCTGCCAGAAACCCATGCAATGTCAGACTACATTACGGAGAATCTTGCCAAAGGGTTCATTCGCCCTTCGCACTCTCCTGCAGGAGCAGGATTCTTTTTTGTGTCCAAAAAAGATGGCTCCCTCCGGCCGTGCATAGACTATCGAGGTCTGAACTCCATCACTAAGAAAGATCGCTATCCCTTGCCTCTGATCCCAGAACTGCTCGATAGACTTCAGGGGGCCAAGATCTTTACAAAATTGGATTTACGTGGAGCATACAATTTGGTTCGTATTCGTCCCGGTGACGAGTGGAAGACAGCGTTCAACACGCGAGATGGACATTACGAATACTTAGTAATGCCTTTCGGCTTATGTAATGCCCCTGCTGTCTTCCAGAATCTGATGAATGAGGTACTCCGAGAGATGCTTCATTCTTTCGTCATAGTGTACCTTGATGACGTTCTGATCTATTCCCAAGATCTCTCCTCCCATCGCCAACACGTCAAACAGGTCTTACAGGCTCTAAGAGACAATCATCTATACGCTAAATTTGAAAAATGTCAGTTTGAGCGCGAGTCGCTTCCGTTCTTGGGATATACTGTTTCCTCGTCCGGTTTCCAGATGGACCCAGAGAAGGTGGCGGCCATTGTCAAATGGCCTCGCCCGTCTGGCCTGAAGGCGCTACAGCGATTCCTTGGATTCGCCAATTTTTACAGGCATTTTATACCACATTACTCCCAGAAGGTAGCTCCTCTCACGGCGCTTACTCGCAAAGGGGTTAACGCTCACGATTGGTCCACTACCGCCTCGGCTGCCTTTGAAGACTTAAAACAAGCATTCCTAGACGCTTCCTGCCTACGACACCCAGATCCACAACGACCCTTCATCCTGGAGGTCGATGCCTCGAATCTGGCTGTTGGAGCGGTGCTCAGTCAACACGATACTTCGGGCAAATTGATGCCATGTTCTTACTTCTCTAAAAAGTTTTCGCCTGCTGAATGTAACTATGGCATCGGAGACAAAGAACTCTTAGCCATCAAGTTGGCCTTCGAGGAGTGGAGGCAATGGCTGGAGGGGGCTAATCATCCGGTGACAGTGTACACTGATCACAAAAATTTATTGTACTTGGCCCAAGCTCAACGACTAAACTCGCGGCAAGCAAGATGGTCACTCTTCTTCAGTCGTTTCAATTTCATCCTCAAGTTTCGACCAGCTGAGAAGAACGTTCGAGCCGATGCTCTATCTCGTACCTATCAGCCGGAAGAAGAGGACGACTCTCCACGAACCATCCTGGATCCTGCCTGTGTTCAAATAACTACCACTTCCATTGCTTCCTCAAATAAGACTACCGTTCCTAAGAGGCTTCGGAGGAAAGTCTTGTCTTGGGGCCATGACTCCTTGACCGGGGGACATGCTGGTAGACTAAGAACATTGGATCTTATAAATCGTTTCTATTGGTGGCCTGGTCTTCGACGTGATGTTTCCCTTTACGTGAATTCTTGCCCCACTTGCGCCCTGCAGAAACCGCTTAATGGCCCTCCGAGAGGGTTTCTACAACCGTTACCTATACCCACGGAACCCTGGACACATATTGCTACTGATTTTATGGTGGAACTCCCGCCTTCGCAAGGCAAGACTGTGGTATGGGTCACGGTGGACCGCTTCTCTAAAATGGCTCACTTTGTGCCTTTGCCCAAATTACCTTCCGCCACTGAACTGGCTTCTCTGTTCACACACCATGTATTCCGTATTCATGGTCTGCCTCAGGACATTGTATCGGACAGAGGCCCTCAATTCACAGCCAGGTATTGGAAAGCCTTATGCAAAAAATTTAAGATCCAGCTGAGTTTCTCCTCCGCTTTCCACCCGCAAAGTAATGGGCAAACCGAACGCATGAATCGTTCATTAAAGTTGTTCCTACGAGCGTTCATTAACCACAAACAAGATAATTGGGTGGAGCTTTTGCCTTGGGCAGAATTCGCCTATAATAATCAAATACATACGGCGACGGGGAAATCCCCTTTTCAAATTGTGTACGGTAAACAGCTCAAACCACCGTTACCTCTACCAGTACCAACCTCCTCACCAGCTGCTCAATTGACCGCGGACCAATTGAGTAAACTTTGGTCCTCTACTCAACACCGACTTCAGAAAGTCGCATGCACTTCTAAACGCTACTATGATCGACACCGAAAACCAGCATTCGCTTTTTTCCCAGGCGATCGAGTGTGGCTTAGTACAAAGAACATTCATCTGAGGCAACCTTCCAAGAAGCTCTCACCCAAGTTCTGTGGTCCTTTCCGCGTTGCAGAGAGGGTAGGGCTGGTCTCTTACCGTCTACGACTCCCAACCACTTTACGCATTCATGATGTCTTTCACGTCTCCCTCTTAAAACCAGTGATTCTTTCCAGATTCCACCCCAGGCCTCTTGAGGACGCTTCCATCACTACGGATGAGGATCCTACGTTTCAGGTACGAGAGGTCCTGGATGCTCGCTTCGCCAACAGACGTTGGGAATATTTGCTAGCCTGGGAAGGTTGTGGAGACGAAGACAATACGTGGGAGCCTGCCCGCAACATCTTGGACAAGACTCTTCTGCAGCAATATCATCTGGACCATCCTGACAGGCCAAGCCCTCTGAAGAGGGGGCGTAAAGAGGGGGGTACTGTTGCAGTCCCGGTCGCTAGGCTAGCGACCGGGTCCTTACCTTTCTCCTGCCTCCCCCGGTCTCGCTGCAATCCGTTGCTCCTGGGGCCTGCAGGGCCGCATGGCAGCGTCTCTCTCCACGTGGAGACGCTGCCGAAGGACGATTCTGACTCCTCCCACTGCCAGGCAACGCGCGCGCGTGAGCAGGGGGCTCTTAAAGGTCCAGCACCCGGAAGTGCTGAACCGCCCTGTTCCTGACGTCAGACGCTGGCTGGCTATTTAAACCATCGTCTGACTTCCTTGCTTTGCCTTTGCAACGAGGTCGCTCTCCTGAGTGCTTAGTTGCTTCCCAGCGTTGCTTTCAGCCTTGGTTCCTGCTTGTTCCAGCCGTGCCTTGCTTCCAGCTCTGGTTCCTGCTTGTTCCAGCCGTGCCTTGCTTCCAGCTCTGGTTCCTGCTTGTTCCAGCCGTGCCTTGCTTCCAGCTCTGGTTCCTGCTTGTTCCAGCCGTGCCTTGCTTCCAGCTCTGGTTCCTGCTTGTTCCAGCCGTGCCTTGCTTCCAGCTCTGGTTCCTGCTTGTTCCAGCCGTGCCTTGCTTCCAGCTCCGGTTCCAGCTTGTCCCAGCCGTGCCTTGCTTCCAGGTCAGGTTCTGTTTGGTCCTGCTGTGCCTTGGCTCCAGCTCTGGGCTCCACTTGCTGTCTACATATCCTGACTCCAGCTCCGGTTCCTGATTCTCCTTTGTCTTCAGCCAGCCACGAACCTTGGTCTTCTTCACGATTCTCCTTTGTCTTCAGCCAGCCACGAACCTTGGTCTTCTTCACGATTCTCCTTTGTCTTCAGCCAGCCACGAACCTTGGTCTTCTTCACGATTCTCCTTTGTCTTCAGCCAGCCACGAACCTTGGTCTTCTTCACGATTCTCCTTTGTCTTCAGCCAGCCACGAACCTTGGTCTTCTTCACGATTCTCCTTTGTCTTCTGCCAGCCTCGAACCTTGGACTCTTTCACGATTCTCCTAAGTCCCAGCGACTCGGACCCCTACGGGCTCCTCCTGGGGGGGTCTCGGGTTTCCAGGGTGAAGACGCCACCAGTCCGCTCCAGCTGAGTGCCGCCTCCCGGCTTATTAACTCCTGTGGACGCTGTCCACCTCAGCCGGCCCAAGGGTCCACTATTGACTTTACTCATAACATAACACTCAAGGCAGTGCTTTAGCGAACACTGACGTCACATGCCGTGACGCCAAACGTCGTGACGTCACGCCTTGAGCGACCAAATTGCACGCACAGGCGTGCATTCACCTTCGCCGCCGGTGGCTGCTGGAAGCCGCTTTCGCCGCCGGCTCCCTCCGCCTGGATGAATGCACGCCCGCCGGCTCCTTCCGCTGGATGGATGCATGCACGCCCGCCGGCGAAGGTGAGTGAATTGAATGCACGCCCGCCGGCTCCCGCCGCATACGGGCGTGCATTCATTCACTTTCGCCCTTACGCTTTCGCCGCCGGCTGCCCCCGGGAGGCAGGGTAGCCGCAGTTTGCGCCTCGGGAGGAGGGGAGAGAGGACTGTTCAAAGAAAATTCACATGCAGTAAGTTTACTTTTATTATACTTTATTTACTTTTGTTTTAATGACATGTCGAGCCGATTTTCACCCTGCGCCCTGCTTCGGGAGGGGGGGGATTTTGACTGGAGCCTGCCTATTGCTGTCACACCACACTAACGCCGGGGTAAGGGTCCCGGGGGGTGAGGGGGTTGTTTGCCCATGAAATTTCGTCTCTCTGACCTGACGCTCCACACTAACGCAGGGGTAAGGGTAGGCGGTAAGTTATCAGGTTAAACGCGCGGCAAAACTACAGGTTAAAAAGGAGATAATCGGGGCGCACATTGCTGTATGGGAGGGAATAGCTAATCGGAGCGTTTACATCTCATATACATGCTGCGGGCAGAAAGGGTTATTGGTTGATTTAAAGAAGCGGTAAGGATGAGTTTAAAGGGGTAGTGAATCGCGGGTTGGACTTATGCGGCCAAATTGTGAGTTAGAAGCGGGTTAGAAGCAGGGTAACCGCAGCCGCGCTTTACTGTATCGGCCTGTTTGTGAATATCCTACAATAAATCTCTATTTCTTCTGTCTGGGATGAAGGTTGTGATGAAGGTTTGTATATTACATCAAATAAACAGATGTTCCTTTCCTTCTTTCCAGATTAACCCACAGTGCCTCCTTCTTAACTCATAAGCCCTGCAGTTCTGTTTTAATATATTTTTTAAAATAATATAGTGCCACTCCTCTTCCTTTCTATCTACTTAAAAGTTTTGTTTGAGATTGTTGAGGCAGAGAATTTTTAAAGCAATGAGGCAGCCAGGAGTAGAAGGACCAAAAAAGTAGAAAACATTCTAAGAGAGATTATGACATGTCTATGCAGTAGCATGGATGAAGAAAGACTGAGGGACTCATGAGGCAGTGCGCATGGGAACTCCTACATATGCTCAGTTTACTGAGCTTGACAGCTGGGTTCATGTTGGTGTCATGCATAAAGGCTAATTTATGCCTGCTTGTCCATAGAGAAAGTGCAAATTAGGAATAGTGTGAAAAATGCTATTCTGTCCTGGACACCAGTACAGAATGCCTCCTTAAAGTCACTTAACATATCCCAGTATATGATCTGAAAGCTTGCTTTTTTAATTTTTGTAGTCACTTGTAAAATTGATTTTTGGTTCTACTAACACATTCAGCACACAAAATGGTGTTACACATCTAAATCACATTCCTGTCTAAAGTGAGTTAATTAATCTAAAGCTAGACAATATGGGGTCAATTTTAAAAGATGTGCAGATTTTATAACATGCATGTGTTGGCGCATGAATGTTATAAAATATGGGGAGGGATTTAGAAAAATACATGCGGCGATGCGATCAGACAGGGAGTGAACTTCCCTAACCCTATCCTTCCTCCCCGACCCCTAAACCTACCCTAGCTATCCACAAATTTTTTTGTTTTTCTACTTTCTGCTCCTCTAGAGCAGAAGTAAACTCTGCATACCGGCTGGCTGCCGGAGTATGCTGTCCCAGCCCGCCCCCCACCCCTTTCTTCAGACCCCGCACTTGTACTCCTATCGGGGGTTACGCGCGTGGCCGGGCCCTTTGAAAATGCACGCAGAGCGTGCAGGGCCCAGCTACACATGTAACCCCCAAATTTTATGTGTGCCGGGCTTTTAAAATTTGGGCTTATTTTTCTCAATTCATGGATGCATAGTTGAGGCAGCTCCCTACAGTTTAGACTTTTATTTCTGTAAACAAAAAGAGACCATTCAAAAGACTATTTTTCCAATTCCACAAGGTGTGAACATAAGAAATTGCCACACTGGGTCAGACCAAGGGTCCATCATGCCCAGCATCCTGTTTCCAACAGTGGCCAATCCAGGCAACAAGTACCTGGCAAGTACCCAAACATTAAGTAGATCCCATGCTACTGATGCCAGTAATAGCAGTGGCTATTCTCTAAGACAAC
Source organism: Rhinatrema bivittatum (assembly GCF_901001135.1). Lineage (NCBI taxonomy): Eukaryota > Metazoa > Chordata > Amphibia > Gymnophiona > Rhinatrematidae > Rhinatrema > Rhinatrema bivittatum. The sequence continues at coordinate 256,812,430 of NC_042618.1, forward strand.
TTGATTAATAGCAGTTAATGGACTTCTCCTCCAAGAACTTATCCAAACCTTTTTTAAACACATCTACACTAACCACTTCCTGTGGCAACAAATTCCAGAGCTTAATTGTGTGTTGAGTGAAATTTTTTTTTCTCCAATTAGTTTTAAATGTGCTACTTGCTAACTTCATGGAGTGCCCCCTAGTCCTTCTATTATCTGAAAGAGTAAATAACCGATTCACATTTACTCGTTCTAGACCTCTCAAGATTTTAAAGACCTCTATCATATCCCCCCTCAGCTGTCTCTTCTCCAAGCTGAACAGCCCTAACCTCTTTAGCCTTTCCTCTGGGGGGTAGATTTTTAAAAAAAGCGTGTTTGCGTACTTGCAGGCACAAACAAAAGTACGCTGGATTTTATAAGATACGCGCATAGCCGCGCGTATCTTCTAAAGTCCTGGATCGGCGCGCGCAAGGCTGCCGATTTTGGGCAGCCGGCGCGCGCCGAGCCGCGCAGCCTGTCTCCGTTCCCTCTGAGGCCGCTCCGAAATCGGAGCGGCCTCGGAGGGAACTTTCTTTCGCCCTCCCCTCACCTTCCCCTCCCTTCCCCTACCTAACCCACCCCCCCGGCCCTATCTAAACCCCCCCCCCCCTTACCTTTATCCACGGATTTACGCCTCCCGGAAGGAGACGTAAATCCACACGTGCCAGCGAGCTGCTGGCGCGCCGAGACCCAACCCAGGGGCGGTTCCGGAGGGCGCGGCCACGCCCCGGAACGCCCCGGGCCGGCGCCACGCCCCCGGTCCCGCCCCGAAATGCCACACCCGCCCCCAAAACGCCCCCGACACGCCCCCTTCCAAAAACCCCAGGACCTACGCGCGTCCTGGGGTTCTGCGCGCGCCGGCGGCCTATGGAAAATAGGCGCGCAAGGCCCTGCTCGCGTAAATCCGGGCGGATTTACGCGAGCAGGGCTTTTAAAATCCGCCCGAAAGGGAGCTATTCCATTCCCTTTATCATTTTGGTCGCCCTTCTCATCTCCAGGCCATCTCTAACTGGTTCTTAATATTTCTCATACTCATATGCAATTTATACTTAGCTTCGTAACTACAGTTGCATGCAAAAGCTTAGGAACCCCCACTTAAATTGTATGTTTCAGTGATTAACAAATAAATTTTAAAAGGAGCGCGCGTGCACCCATAAATGCACATGTTGGGCATGCAAGCAAAAATATGCATACCATTGAAAATAGAAAATATCCCCACCACGCGTATGTATTGGAGCTTTTACATGCGTACTCACAAGTGACCAGGGGGGGGGGGGGGGGGGAGAGCGCGAGAGAGATTCTTTTAAAGGGACAATCTGACACTCTCTCTCTATATATATCTCCCACTGTAAGAAGTACACTTTCAACTCAGGGTGGGTTGGGGGGGCTGTGTTACATTGGTCTGCCTAGGGCCCAAGGGTCTGTAGATCCCTGTAACACTGCACCCACCAAAAAAACCCACCCTGAGCTGAAAGTGTCTCTCTTACAGTGGGATATATATAGAGTGTCAGACTGGCCCTTTAAAAGAGTCTCTCTTCCCCCAATGTTCAGGATCCCTCTGGCCCAAAATCTACAGACTTGTGCCTCATCAGGACCAGTAGTAAAGTTATGCAGGTAACATGGCCCCACTCTGGAACACCCATTCCCCACCACATTTCTGCCTCCTTATTCTTGACGTGTGCACAGGTATGCACACATGTACTTTCCGGCTTCTTAAAATTCACATTGCTCACGCACAGCCCACCTAATCTATATGGGGTTGTTTTTGCGTGAGCAACAATTTTAAAATCTACTTTTAAGTCAACAGAAGCTGACACAACCTATACATGATACAATGTTACACATTTTTCTGCAATTTTTAATGCAAAGTTACTATTTATTTGATTTTAATACACTGAAATAACAAAACAGTGAATATGGCATGTACTAAGTCTGAACATACTTCCAGTTGATTTATTCCAACTTTTTAAAAATAAAAATGTTTCCTAGCACCAAGGCAGATGGATTAAGGACCAGTGGATTATGCACCTCTACCAGCAGATGGAGCAAACTGATGTCACAATATATAAACTCCTGAGGGACATCAGCCTCTCAGTATTCTCCGTCTCTAGCAGATGGTGGATATGCATTTTCCTACTGGGGATTGCTGCAAAATTTAGAGGAGATTAATTGGAGATTTGAGTTGCCCCACTCTCCTGCGGTGATACCTAATGGTCTCTCACCCAGTTGAGAATTCCTGAGGTGATTTCCATGGTCCCTCAGTTGAGTGCCTTGGTCCGGTAGCTGGTTCTTCAGCCGGCGTGGACTTGGCTGAATTAATCAGCTAAAAGGCAGCGGGTGCAGGAAGCAGAGTGTGGTGGTGTCGGTATATGCACTCTCCCCCCACAGTCATAGACCGTCTCTGTACTCTGCCAGGAAGGCTGAGCTCAAGCTAAAAAAAAAGTCAAAGACAGCACAGAGGGGTTGTTGTTGGACTTCCTCTGGCTTCTGTGCCTGGCGCGCCATTTCTACGTTCATTCCCACTCCCGTGGGGGGGTTAAGGGAACCGGACAGCCTGGAGGGTTGAGAATCGCTGTTAGGCTTTTTCCTGTGCGCCACGTGGTAGGCTGCAGCAGCATATTTGCGTGCTTTTTCTGTGCATTCGACTGCCCTTTATAGGAGCATCTGTGCATGCAAGTGTGTCCGAATTGTGCGCCCAGTTTTTTTTGGGTGTGCTGCCTGTGCGCACATTCTAACATATTTGCTGTGCGCCCAGGTTTGGCAAGGTGACAGTGCACTTAGTTTTGCGGCACATAAATTTTATGTGCCTAAATGTTTTCAGCATGAACTAGGCTGGAGGTTATCTTCAGTCACTTATTCAGCGTACTGATGGACTAATGGTGCCGGTAACTAAGAAACCTAAGTGCCTTTCTCTCTGTGCTGCCTGTCATATTTGGGCATCTCAGCCTGGAGTGCCCTCTAACTTGTGTCAGAGCTGCTTAGAAGCTCAGGGAGAATTATCTTCCTCTGATTTTACTAAGCCTGGTTCTTCCCAGCCTGATGGCAGCCTGGTTAAGGACATGTCAGGAGGAATGCCTGACCTTGGAACTCCCTTGACTGGTCCCTCAGTAGGGGATGGCAGTTCAGGGGGTGCTGCACAAGTACCTTCTGCTTTTGGCATGGATCCTTCTGCCTTTTCTTGGGTAGAATTTTTTTCAATGATTGCATTCCTTTCTTCAGGTGTGGTCTTTGGCCCTGCTCAATCCCGTCATGTTAGATTCTCAGGCAGTGGCCTTTCCTTCTTCTGGTACAACATTTAAGCACCGAGGTACACCTTGATTAGCTGGCCAGTAAAAGTGGGGCGAATCTCCAGTTCCTCAGTTGCCGGAGGATAAGAAGCAGTTGCCGCACCCCTTTGGTACGAGGGGTCGTCTCAGAGGTTCCAAGCATTTTCGTACCTACAGAGGGACGACCTTTCAGAGGACTTGGCTTTTTGGCAGGTCTCTGTCCTTTCATCCCAGGTAGCCCAAGTGAGGCACGGCTCGGGTAGTGGAACCTTCCGACCCTCCCAATGAAGATTTGCTATCCCACCACCAGGAACAGGAGATAGGGGGACATCTTTCTCTCTTTTATCAGAGGTGGGTCGAGATCACATCGGATCAGTGGGTCCTTGAGGTGATACGAGGATAGGCGCTGGAGTTTTGCAGTGTTCCTTGGGATGTGTTCATGGTGTCTCCTTGCCACTACCCGCAGAAGAAGCAGGCAGTGGAGTCTACACTATCAAGGCTCCTCGGTCTGATGGCTATGGCTCCAGTACTCACGTCTCAAGAAAATACAGGGTGTTATTCCATTTATTTTGTTGTGCCCAAAAAGGAGGGCTGCTTTCATCCTATCCTGGATCTCAAAGGAGTCCACTGTCATTTGCGGGCGACTCATTTTTGCATGGAAACATTGCGCTCAGTGATAATGGCTATGCAGTCGGGGGATTTTCTGACCTCCTTGGATCTAACTGAAGCATACCGTCATATTCTCATCAGATTGTAGCACCAACGGTTTTCTGCGTTTCGCGGTGATGGGGTGCCATTATCAGTTTTGGGCATTGCCTTTTGGTCTGGCCACCATTTACTGAACTTTTTCCAAGGTTACGGTGGTGGTGGCGGCAGAATTGAGAAAGGATGGGATCCTAGTACACCTGTATTTGGACAATTGGCTGATCTCAGGCCAAGTCCTGGAAGAGAACCACCTGGTGACCCCCAAGGTGATCTCCCTGTTGCAGGAGCTCGGTTTGGTGGTGAACCTAACCAAGAGCGGTCTTCAACTATCTCAGTCGTTGGAGTATCTGGGTGTCCAGTTCGATACGAGGCAGGGCAAATTTTTCCTTCCACCTTGTATTCAGAAGTTGATGGAGCAAGTGCATCTCTTGGTGAACACTATATACCCGACAGTGTGGTCCGGTTTGATGGCAGCAATCCTGTAAGTGGTGCCGTGAATGAGGGCGCATATGCGTCCTCTTCAGCGATCCTTGCTGTCTCATTGGAATCTGCAGTCTCAGGACTATTCGATTCGGCTCCACCTGCTGATGAAAGTCTGCTCTCACCTCCATTTGGTGGTTGCAAGTGGGTTATCTGAGAAAGGGATTTTCCCTGACATTGTCAGTCTGGTTGGTACTCACAACACATGCGAGCCTCCAGGGTTGGGGTGCTCACTGTCAGGTATTAACGGTGCAAAGACGCTGGAATACAGAAGAGACTCTCTAGAACATTAATCGGCTAGAAGCCCGTGCAGTCTGGTTGGCGTGCTTGCAGTTCAGCGGCAGAGCGCAGGGTCGAGTGGTCTGAGGAATGTTGGACAATGCAACAACAGTGGCTTACATCAATCGGCAGGAAGAACCAAGAGCCAGCAAGTGTCGTAGGAGATAGACCAACTTATCGAATGGGCGGAAATACATCTTCAGGAGATCTCGGCCTCACACACTGCAGGAAAAAACAATGTAAGAGCAGACTTTCTCAGCAGGATGGTCTGGACCCAAGAGAATAGGTATTGTCAGATGAGGCATTTCAGCTGATCATCACTGGGGCCTCCTGTTTCTAGACCTGCTGGCGACTTCTCGCAATGCGAAATTTCCTCGATGGTATCGATGCTCTCCTGCAGGTGTGGCCAGAGGACAAGCTGCTCTATGCCTTTCCCCTGTGGTCCACGGGCAGAATAGTTTGGAGGTTCGAAGGCCACAGGGGGATGGTGCTTCTGCTGGCACTGGATTGGCCCAGGAGACCATTGTATGCATATCTTGTAGACTCCCCCCCATTTGTCTTCTGGTGCACAGAAATTAGTTGCAGCAGGGTCCTGTCCTTCCCAAAGATCTGACTTGTTTTTGTCTTATGGTATGGCCCTTGAGAGGGCTCATTTGTTGAAGTGTGGATATTCTTCTACAGTGATTGCCATCTTGCTATGAACAAGAAAGTTCTCCACTTCCTTAGCCTATGTGCGGGTCTGGTGAGTGCTTGAGGCTTGGTGTGAAGATTAAGGAGTGCTTCCTCATTCAGTTAGGATCTTGGACATTTTGGAATTTTTGCATGATGGATTGAATAAAGGGTTGGCCCTTAATTCCTTGAAGGTACCGATAATGGCTCTTAACTGTTTTAGAGGTCAGGTGAATGGTGAATCCTTATTGTCATCTGGATGTGGCCTATTTCTTGAGGGGAGTGAAACATCTTTGCCTCCCTTGCGATTACCAGTACCCTTGTTGAGTCAATCTGGTGTTGGATTTCTTGGCAGGCCCTACGTTTCGACCGTTGTGTAGCCTTTCACTACGATTGCAGACCTTGAAAAAGGTGTTTTTGGTCGTGATATGTTCTGCGTGTCGAATTTCCGAGCTGCAGTCCTTGTCTTGCCAAGAGTCGTTCCTTCGGGTGACTCTAGGAATGATATAGCTGCATACTTTTCCTTCTTTCTTGCCTAAAGTGGTCTCAGATTTTTGCTGTCTCTGGATAAGGAAAGAGATGTGGAGGATTATCGCCTGTTGCGTCCCTTGGATGTCAAGAGATATGTCGAGGTATCTGGAGGTATCCAAACCTTTCTGAAAGACAGATCGCCTGTTTGCCCTTCATGGTGCAGGTAAACAGGGTGAGCCGCTTCGCAAGCTACAACTGCTCGCTGGATTAAGGAGGTAGTCATGGCAATGTATGTGGCCGCTGAAAAGCTGTTGCCTACTCAGGTTAGGGCTCATTGCACTAGTGATCAGGCAGTGACATGGGAGAAAGTTAGATTGTTGTTTCCCGTCAACATTTGCTGAGCTGCAATATGGTCCTCTTTACACACCTTTTCCAGATATTATCGTCTTGATGAGGAGGCCTGGGAGGACTCAGCATTTGCATGAGCGGTTTTCACTGGATTGCGGGCAGCCTACCCCCCTATTTGGGAGTAGCTTGGGTACATCCTACTGGTCCTAAATCTATCTGTCTAGGTCAGAGCTTTCCAAAGTGTGTGTTGCGACACTTTGGTGTGTCGCCTGAGGTGTGCCGCGCAAGCCCGGTGCACGTGACACACCGGCAAGTGGGAGCCAATGCGGCCGCAGGTGGACCTCATCCCACTGGTGGCTGAGCAGTAAAGAATCGCTATGCTGTGTGCCGCGGACACACAGCAGGAAGATCGGCATGGCCGTGGTGGAGCTCACCTCACCACGGACTGAAGAACAAGGTCACGTCGAAACGTGCAGATGCTCCGCCTCCTTCCTGCCCACGCGGCCCCGGAAGGAAAATGTTGCCGGAGCCGCACGGGCAGAAAGGGGGAGGAGCATCAGCCGCGTGCAGAAGAGGAGCAGCGTCGTTACAGCGTGTGAGAAGAGGAGGCGGCCCCCACCGCGGATCGGTCCGAAAAGATCAGGGCCGCTGCCCCCGCGATCGGCCCGAGAAGATCAGGGCCGCTGCAGAGCCCATCCTGCAGCGACCCGTGAAGAGGAGGCCCAGAGGTAAGAGAGAGGCTGAGGGCCCGTAGAGTGCGTGTGTGAGCTGAGTTGAGCGATTGTGTGCGTCTGTGAGCTGAGTTGAGCGATTGTGTGCGTCTGTGAGCTGAGTTGAGAGATTGTGTGCGTCTGTGAGCTGAGTTGAGAGATTGTGTGCGTGAATGAGGTGAGTTGAGAGATTGTGTGTGGGAGAGAGGACCTGAATGTTTGCAGAGACAGCATGTGAGAGAGCCTGTGTGTGTGTGTGTGTGAGAGAGAGCCTGTGTGTGTGTGTGTGTGAGAGAGACAGCATGTGACAGTGAGAGCCTGTGTGTATGAATGATTGTATGAGAGAGAGCATGTGACAGTGAGAGTCTGTGCTTGAGCAAGACAGCATGTGGGAGTGAGAGAGAGCCTGGGTGTGTGAGAGTCAGACAGCATGTGCAAGAGAGAGACTGTGTATGAATGATTGTATTAGAGAGAGCATGTGACAGTGAGAGCCTGTGCTTGAGCAAGACAACATGTGGGTGTGAGAGAGAGCCTGGGTGTGTGAGTCAGACAGCATGTGCAAGAGAGAGACTGTATGAATGATTGTATGAGAGAGAGCGCCTGTGAGTGTGTGAGAGAGAGAAAGCATGTGACAATGAGAACCTGACTGAATGTTTGAGGGAAGAAGATAGATGGAGAGAAAAGAAATAGAAAAAAAGACAATATGAAAGGAATTGGCAAAAAAATAAGAAAGGGGAGGTGGAACAAAAAAGCCTGTGACCAACCGATTAGAAAACTAAGATCAGACAGCAAAGGTAAAAAAAAAGAAATAAATTACTTTTTACTGATTGGCACATGTAATCTTTGGTAATGTGCAAGAGTAGCACTTTCTCTATGCTGATTTCACAATGTACGAGATCAACATGGAGGAAGTGGAAACCCACGGGGCCTGCACAGAGAAGGCAGCAGAATGGGCTTCAGTGCCAATAGCAGCAATCAGCGCCTCCCCAATAGCCATGCGGCAGCAGTGACAGTGGCAGCAGAGGAATGAGAGAGGCTCCGAGGTTGCTGGCAAAAGAAAGAGAGGGGGTTTGCCTTTAGTGTGTGCCTGCCTGAGGGTGTGTCTGTGTATGAGAATGTATGGGTGTCTTCCTGGGGTTTGTATGTGTGAGAATAGGTGCCGGCCTGTGTGTGGTGTATGTGTGTGTGAGAATGAATTGGTGCCTGCCTGGGGGTCTGTGTGTGTGAGAATGAATGTGTGCATGCCTGAGGGCGTGGTGTGAAATTGAATGGAAGCCTGCCTGGGGGTCAGTTTCAGTGTGTGAGAATGACTGGGAGCTTGCCTGGGTGTGTGTGTTTGTGTATATGTGAGGGAGCCAGACAGAGTATGTATGAGAAAATCCAGGGGAGTAAGAGTTTGTGTGGGGGGTGTGTGTGTGGAGGGAGAGAGAGTGTCTTAGAGCTTGAGAGTGTGTCAGTGTCTGTGAGAGCGAGAGGTTATGGTGGGTATAAGAGCATGAATGTGTATGTATGTGACAGTATATGTGTGAGAGAGAATGGAAATGTGAGTATGTGTGAGAGAGAGAGGATAACCTCCTAATCCTTGACAATATCAGGGTAACTGGAAATCAAGAGCTCCCACGTATGGACAGCAGGGGCTTTTTAAAATCCTTATTAGTTTTAATTATTGGGTGTTATTTGATATATGTGCTGTTTTGAAATATTTTATTGGTGTTTAGGAAATTGTAAAAAATGTATATGATTTTAATGAATAGAAATTCTATTTATCAGTAGTTTTAAAATATTCTTTTATTAGTATGGTTTTACTATTATAACTGATGCTTTATGTTTCTTGATTTTATTTGTTTTATGAGGAATGGTGGTTCTGTTTTTCCATTATTAATACACAGAGTCTGGCTTCTTGGGGTTTCCATTTCAGTTTTTGTCTAATTTGTGCGCCTTTATTTTGTATTCTGTATTTGGTGAGGGTCTGTCTCTGCTCTGTGTGTGTGACCATGATGAGAAATTCGCTAGCATAGGGATCTATAGCAATCGGGTTTGTTTTGTTTCCTCAGTAGGTGGTGTATTGGTATTCTAGGACCCAGTATAATATTTACCCTTGCTTTTTCACAGGTAGGGTTATTGTTGTTTGAGTCCTTGGTGTTATTACTGTTATGTTATGATGGGATTGCAGTATAGATTTTGAGTGTCTTTTTTTTTTGCGAGGTTTTATTTTCGTTCACAATGTGCCTGGCAGTGGAAGGTGTTTGTGCTGCTGTTACTGTGAGGTGACACCAGAATTTGAAAACATCTTTTAGTATGATGAGCTGTAAGGGAAACATTCAAGCTCCATTGTTTGGGAGAATTTCAGTGGATGCACAGAGTTACAGAACTGGAGGTGCAGGATTTATATTGACATTCTGTCCCTTCCTATAAATTCCAGTCTTCACTCTCATAGCCATATAGAATTAGTTGAATGAGGCTATCAAATAATTTTATAGTGTGAAACTGGCCAGCTTTTTAAAATTACGCAGAAGACCCTTTGGACTTTCTTATTAACACCAAATATTCAAAAGCTGTGCTCATCCCATCAAGCTCATATATCTCATTAAAGAGGTAAATTGAATAACACAATAACTTTGTTTTATTATTGTTACTCATAAATTATAACAATAACATTAATCTTGGAATATTATATATTTTTAATATAAATGAAAGATTTTCACAAGGTAGGTTGTGTCGTGAAACATTTTATTATGTATATATTTAAGGAAACATACATAAATTGTCGAAATACATTTTGTTCGTTTAACCTTTAACCTCTGGTTTGCTAGTAGACTGAATTACTGTGTCCCGAAATTATGTTTGTCTAAAAAGTGTGTCACCAACATGAAAAGTTTGGAAAGCTCTGGTCTAGGTGTTAGGAAATGAGAAATTACTACTTATCTTTTCCTTAAGGTGGACAGTTGGATTCAGCTTCCTGCCCTTGGGTGCTGAATGATTGTGTGGCTACGAGTTCCAGGGGTTACTGGTAAGTGTTCATCCAGTCCCTAGATTAGTGTTCATATATTCTTTGCCTGAGTTCAGTGTTTCCTGCTGGTTGAGTATAGAAATGGTTATCTGTTATTAATCAAGTTTTCCTAGTCTGTCCACAGTTTGGCTTTTGAAGAGAATATTGGCAGGTTGATGTCACTGCATGAGTATATATATTGTGACGTTGGTTTGCTCTGTCTATATCTGCTGGTCCTGAATCCATCTGTCTAGATTAAGGAAAAGGAAATTATCAGGTAAGTAGCAATTTCTCATTTATAAGTGTAAAATTTCATACCTCCCCAGCAGCACTTTCTGGCTGTAGAGTCCTCCGACAGCTCCCTGCAATGTGTGGCATCTAATGGCTCTGACTAGGAGCCAGATTGTAATCCCTGAGCCTTATAGGACCTGCAGTCAGTATTTTCTTTCACACTGGCTAATGACTACATCATTGCCTTGAAATATAAGAAATCTCTGTGACCTAGCCATAATCTCAGCAACAGGTTCTTCTGGGATTCCTCTGCCAAGATGGAGTCACTCCTGATCCTGTCTCCTGTTTCTGCTCATATACAAGCCTGTTTACCTGTTCCTGTCTCCATACCAGTCCTTGCCATCTATCTGGCTTGCACTGCTGCTGTCTCCTCGCCTGTCCTCGTCCCTACCTTTGCTTTACCTTTGAACTGACTTCTTGTTGCTAACCCTGATTGGTCCTTTGATGTTACTTTGCTTGCTGGCTGTCCTGACCTTAGCTTGCCTTCGTCTCTGCCTGCCAGCCCTGATTTGGCCTGCTTTTTGTCTCTGCCGGAACCCTGCCCATCCAGTCCACAGCCTGCAAACTGTCAGCTGCCACCTGTTGGGGCCTAGTACATGCTTGTGCAAACTAGATTGCAAGGATTCACATTCTAGAAAAGTGACAATAAGGGTCAAAAAGTTGATTGACTTGTTAGGTCTTTCAGTAGTCAGGTGAAGACAATGCCACAGCTGAACAAACACTCTAACCGTTCTAACCTCTCAGGTTTTAATTATTCTGTCTTCTTTCAACCATGGGCTCTAATAAGCAGCTATTCAAGCTTTTGAAAATGAAGATAATTCACACAGAGCAGGGCAGGAATATAAATGCTTCCAGCTAGTAATTTTAACTATCAAACATTTTTTAAGTTACAGTATCTTGGTGGTTGTGGCAGAACAGTTTTATCATTTCAAAGTTCTTTGCCCTACAAAGTTTCAGGCTTCTCAAGGTTTTGATTTGCATATTTTAGATGATAACGTTTGTGACGAAGTCATAGAAAATATTTCTTTCTGATAATTCTCCCTTGCAGATTATTGTTGTGTAAGCAATGCTGGCTATGCTGTGAACAACTTTACCAGTGTCAGCTAAATTTTTCAGCAGTTGATTTTTTTTTTAATTCTGCTTTTCAAGCACTTTCAAAGCAGATTACATTAAGGTACTGTAAGTAATTCCCTATCCCAATCTAAGGGCCTGATTTTAAAAAGCAGTTATTCGAGTAAAACTGGGTTACTCACGTAAGTGCCTTTTACTCACGTAAGTGGCTTTTGAAAATTGCTACGATAGTATGTTAATCTACCTTATAAATGGCCTGTGACCGACGGCCCGCAAATGCGCAGTAGAGCGCAGCTCTACTGCGCATGTGCGGGCAAGGATGTCGATCAGAAAAAAAAATGGCGGTGGGGCCGCAGGAGCGGGAGGAGAAGCAGCGGCGCCGCGCGCAGCGCGCGGTGCCGCTGCTTCTCCTCCCCAGATCTGCCGGCAGATCTCGGGGGGGGGGGGGTGTCACTCCCGCGCCCCCCCACCGAGATCTGCCGGCAGATCTCGGGGGGGGGTGTCACTCCCGCGCCCCCCCCCCCCGAGATCTGCCGGCAGGAGCGGGAGGAGAAGTAGCGGCACCGCGCGCGCGCGGTTGCCGCTACTTCTCCTCCCCAGATCTGCCGGCAGATCTCGGGGGGGTCACTGCCGCGCGCGCGGGAGTGACCCCCCCCCCCGAGATCTGCCGGCAGGAGCGGGAGGAGTTAATGGAGCCGGGTGAGGGTTGCGGGAAGTCGCGCTTACGGCGCCGGGAGGAAATGGAGGTGGGTGAAGGGAGGGAGGGAGGGAGAGGGGGACTGACTGAGTGAGTGGGAGGGAGAGGGGGACTGAGTGAGTGGGAGGGAGGGAGAGGGGGGACTGAGTGAGAGGAGAGGGAGGGTGGAGAGGAGTGGGTGGGGGAGGGGGGTGGTGAAGAGTGAGGGGAGAGAGAATGAGGGGGAGGTGAGAGACAGAGGGATGTAGCCCGTTTTAACGGGCTTTACGGCTTGTATTTATATAAGTAACTCCTTTGAAAATTACTTAAGTTGTTTGCAGTGACCTGTGGGGTCTTTTTTGCAGTCGTTTTTGGGAAGTTCTATCAGAGATTTTTCTTGGTCTTCCAGATCTTTTCTTAACTACAACAGTTCTATGTCTAAGCTTTTACATACAACTATATATATATATATATATATATATATATATATATATATATATATATATATATATATATATATACACACATACACACACACACACACACGTACCCAAAGCATTCACATCCTTATTCCTACCTCATCTACCCTACTTGATCTATTTATTTATTTATTTACAAGATTTTATATACCGTCATTCGTAATTACATCACAATGGTTTACAAAGGCATTGCAGTAACAAAGTCATATCTGTCTATCATATCTGCACGGATCCATAACTTATGAATGCAATGCCTTGTTACTTTATGTATTCCACCTTGGGCCTACCTTTACGAAAAGTCGGAATATCAAATGCTTATAAAAAATTATTTTCACGCTAACACAGAAGGTCAAATTGTAAGCCATAAAATATCTTGATTGTTTTGGCTTACATTTCTCACCATTCTGTCCTTGCAAGTCTGAATTTGGATGGGAAGGTTAAGGACCAAGTTGATAATTGCCAGTCTTAACCTGACTTTCATTAATGGAATATACATAGCTTACAAAATATTATTGCTCTTTAATCTATTAAAGCAAGGCTATGATTCTTTCTAGCATAAGAATTGTGATACTGGGGGGAGCGCTAGGAGAGCGGTCCCCATTAGAGAGAGTGTGCCCTTGGGCCCCTGGCACGATCCCGCACCAAAGGTAGGTGTAGCGTGGGCCCGACCCCCAGCCGGACCTGCATGCCTCTGGAAACAACATGTGGAGTGTTAGCGATGAACAGTCCTCCGACCGTTCCCGGCCATTTCGGACCTGCCGCTGGGATGGCAAGAGGCAGCAGGCCGGATTCAGGGCGTGGGCAGACCAAGATTCACAAACAGACGATGAAGACTCGGGAACCATAAACTGTAGACATAGAATCGAAAGCAAGACACTGTAGACGTAGACTCTAAAGCAAGACACTGTAGACATAGACTCTAAAGCAAGACACTGTAGACGTAGACTCTAAAGCAAGGCACTGTAGACGTAGACTCTGAAACAAGCAGGGAGGTTCAGACATTGACACTGTCCCTCAGGGTGCCCTACACAGCCAGTACGACTGGTCTGGTCATGGACCACCCTGTCCCACATCTGCGGGAGCGGAACCAGCACAGGAAAGGAATTATGCTGCACAAAGCAGTCCAGGGTAATGTACTGCACACCGGCAGTCAGAAGCAAGTTAAAACATCAGGGTCAGGAACAAACACCAAGTAACATCATGAAACATCAGGGCGTGCAAGACACGGACACCAAGCTGAAGCAAATACGGAGGCCTGACGGAGCGCTGGAAGAGGAGACATCCAGAGAGGTGTAACTCTAATGCAAGGCAAAGCATGAGTGCTGGAGCAAGGCTTTTATAGCCCAGAAGCAGGCAACTCCCTGGGAGGAGTCCACATGGGCCGTCCCTCGCTGGCTCTATAAGAGTGGAGAGGAGCTGTGGGCCAGCCCCTTAGGAGAAGGGCGTGGCCCATACCAGAGCATCCAGGCTGCAGTGGAGCAGGCCGCGAGTGGGCCCCGAACAACACTAAAGGCCTCCCAGGCCGTGGGGCAGGATCTGGACAATTGCTCAGCGAGGCCCTGGCTTCGGAGCGGCCTCCAGAAAAAGGTAAGATGCCTCCTGTGGTGCAGCTAAAGGAGGAATCGTAACAGTACCCCCCCTCAAAGGGGTCCCCCCCTTCAGAAGGACCAGAAACACAAAACCAGATAACACGAGACCAAGAGAACACACGACCGGTGATCACCAGACCGACATAAAAAAAAAAACAAGAGGGAGCACGTGAACGGGGAGCGACAAGTGCAACCCGCACACAGCACAAACAAGCGCAACCCGCACACAGCTCAAACGAGCAACAAGTGGAAGACAGCACAAATGAGCAAAAGCAGGAAACAAGGGGGGGAATCCAGGTTGGGAGCAGGCCATGGCAAAAACATCAGGAGGAGCGCAGGCGCCTCCTGCAGGTCGTGGAACTCCATCCTGGAAACAAAGAGCAGATGGTCTGGATGCAGGCGCCTCCTGCGGGTCGTGGAAACCAGACAGCTGGCGCCTCCAGCAGGTCGTACAAAATGGCGGAAGCTGGCGCCTCCAGCAGGTCGTGAGATGAAAACCAGAAACAAAACTTCAGGGTGCAGAAACAAGCAAGTCCCAACACCGGACTACATACACCGGGCACATGGCCTCAGTCTGTTACCGGGGAAGCGCTAGGAGAGCGGTCCCCATTAGAGAGAGTGTGCCCTTGGGCCTCTGGCACGATCCCGCACCAAGGGTAGGTGTAGCGTGGGCCCGACCCCCAGCCGGACCTGCATGCCTCTGGAAACAACATGTGGAGTGTTAGCGATGAACAGTCCTCCGACCGTTCCTGGCCATTTCGGACCTGCCGCTGGGATGGCAAGAGGCAGCAGGCCGGATTCAGGGCGGGGGCAGACCAAGATTCACAAACAGACGACGAAGACTCGGGAACCATAAACTGTAGACATAGAATCGAAAGCAAGACACTGTAGACGTAGACTCTAAAGCAAGACACTGTAGACGTAGACTCTAAAGCAAGACACTGTAGACTCTGAAACAAGCAGGGATGTTCAGACCTTGAAACTATCCCTCAGGGCACCCTACACAGCCAGTACGAATGGTCTGGTCACGGACCACCCTGTCCCACATCCGCGGGAGCGGAACCAGCGCAGGAAAGGAATTATGCTGCACAAAGCAGTCCAGGGTAATGTACTGCACACCAGCAGTCAGAAGCAGGTTACTGCACACTGGCAGTCAGAAGCAAGTTAAAATATCAGGGTCAGGAACAAACACCAAGGAACATCATGAAACATCAGGGCATGCAAGACATGGACACCAAGCTGAAGCAAATACGGAGGCCTGACGGTGCGCTGGAAGAGGAGACATCCAGAGAGGTGTAACTCTAATGCAAGGCAAAGCATGAGTGCTGGAGCAAGGCTTTTATAGCCCAGAAGCAGGCAACTCCCTGGGAGGAGTCCACATGGGCCGTCCCTCGCTGGCTCTATAAGAGTGGAGGGGAGCCATGGGCCCGCCCCTTAGGAGAAGGGTGTGGCCCACACCAGAGCATCCAGGCCACAGTGGAACAGGCCTCGAGTAGGCCTCGAACAACACCGAAGGCCTCCCAGGCCGTGGAGCAGGATCCGGACAATTGCTCAGGCGAGGCCCTGGCTTCGGAGCGGCCTCCAGAAAAAGGTAAGATGCCTCCTGTAGCTGCACCACAGGAGGAATCGTAACAAATTGTTTCGAGAATGATATCCAAGACTCAGCTGTTGGATTCATTTTGTTTGAGTTGTCTTAAAATTCTTTTAATTACTAAAAGCAAAATTTTTAAAAGATGTTTCATGCCTATTAGCATAATGGGAACAATTTTCATACGTCCCACCTATGTGTAATGTTCTTTGTAACCATGAATCTTGTAGCTAATTTTCAAAAAGGAAGTATGTGTGTACATTATCTTTGAAAATTGCCATGGATATAAACTACCTATGAGACTTTATAACTGCTTTTTGTGCAGTTCAAATTTCTATGGAAAAAAGCACACGGATTTGAACATGTAATCTACGTACCTTATTTTCCAATCCTGCCCAAAACATGTCCTCAAGACCGTCACTTCTAAACGCGGCTAAAATTATGGATGATGTGAAAATGTGAAATAGTGCATGTACTTTTAACTGCTTAGTCAGGGGCAATTCTCAAAACTGGCATTCTATCTGGGTTAATAGTTTTCTACCTGTGTAAATGCCTTTGGTTGTTTCTCATGTCCTGTTTCATGCCATTTCCTCACAGGCAAACTTCAGTTAAACTAATCTCAACACAGGGAATTTACAAACTGTTTTATCATCCCAAAAGAAAGCAAGCT
Organism: Rhinatrema bivittatum; assembly: GCF_901001135.1. Lineage (NCBI taxonomy): Eukaryota > Metazoa > Chordata > Amphibia > Gymnophiona > Rhinatrematidae > Rhinatrema > Rhinatrema bivittatum. The sequence goes on from NC_042618.1 coordinate 256,828,729, forward strand.
AATAAAGTTTGTATGTAAATAGCAATGAATTTATATAGACACACACACACACATATAGATACATACAGTGTTTTATTTCTACCGATACTTGATAGTACTTAGTACCATCATCTATTTTTTCCCCTCTGCATCAGCTCCGAGGGAGGAAAACAGGAGGTAAGGGGCTGGATTGGGGATCAGAATAGTTTTTCTCTGCTTTATTCTGTTTGTTCCTATCTCACCCCTCTCCTCCTAATTTCTGTAGGCTACTGCCTGGGAGAGGAGGGGCTGGATGGAGCAGAAAGCATAGGAATGTTCTCTGCAGGGTACTAGCCAACAGAGATGGGGCACTGGACCTGCATGCCATGACCAGGGACAACACAGAACAGCACCATAACCTGATAATTGTCCATACGATTAACCATTCTGTACTTGTAGTTTTAATACTGTTATTAGAACTATTATATATTTCTCTTCTTTATTTCGTTAATCATTTTATATATTACTTTGGTAACACGTACATATTTTGTCATGACAACACAGACTCTAAATCTGAGAAAAGCAGTAGGGGAGAAAGAGAACAGAGAAAAGCACTAGTATGCCTCTCTCTTTTTCAACCTCTTTCCCCCACTGATGCTTGTCCCATCCCATGACAGTAGCAGAAGAGGTACCAACATATATATAAAAGTGCTGCTCTCTTATCCTCCTGTCAGCAGGAGGGAGGATCATGCTGTGACTGAACCCTACATCCAATTGCAGGGGGTGGGACTAGATGGTTACCTCAATTTCTCCTGTCTCTCCCCCTAAGGACGGCCCTGTTATCTGCATACTGGCATCCTTCTTTTTTGAAAAAACACACACTGAGGGGGCATATTCAGCAAGATATTGAGCAGTTAAGTTATCCAGCTAAAGTTAGCTGGATAACTTGTCATGGATATTTAGTGGGATAAACATCCTATTGAATATACCTGATTAAAGTTATTCAGCATATAGCAGCCAATAACTTTCAGCCTAACTGGGCAGATTTTTAAGATAACCAGTTATAAAGTTATCCAGTTACAATTAGTTGGATAACTTTAGTCTTAAATGGCTATATTCAAAAAGAATACAGCTGGTTAAGAGGGGTAGTATTTTAAAAAAAAAAACCCAAATCAAAACATCTCGGGCCTACGGCCCTAAGATCCTCCACCCGATTCAATGCTCAGCCCTGCTGGACCAAGCCTGCAGCACCCTCTCCCCCATAAAAATACCCCCTTCCTTTTGATAAAACTACATGCCATGGCCAGTCCCTGTCTCACCCCTTCCCCCTCCCCTGCTTCATTGCCCTGTCAAATGATTAAAAAACAAAATACTTTCCAGGAGCTCCCCAACCTCTTCTCCCCCCCAATCCCAATCCAAACCCATACACTCCCGTTACCTTATTATTCTTTATTTTTATGCCCGGATCGGGGTAGCAGCATACCGTGTTGCTTAGCAGCTATGCTGGAAGTGTAAGCTTCAAGCTTAGTGCTTGGAGCAATGCTAGAAGCCTACACTTCCAGTGTAGCTGCTAAGCAACAGCAGAAGCCCTGGGCCTGGTTTGTGTTAGGCCGCTAACACAATCCAGGCAGAAAAATAAAGGATAATAAAGTTACAGGGAAGGTACTGGTTGGGGGAAGGGGGGGGGGGAAAGGAGGAGTGGCCCCTGGAAAGTAGAATTTTTTAAAATCATTTGACAGAATATGGAAGCGGGGTGGGAGGTATGAGACTGGGACCGGCCATGCCATGTAGTTTTAACAAAACTACACAGGAGGGCAAAGCATTGTATCTCAGGTGGGGGACGCTAGGGCCAGTAGGCCTGCAATCTTTTGTTTTATTTTTTTAAAGTCTTTCTACTCCTCTTAACCTTCTAAATTATTTTTGTCTATAGCTGGTTAAGCCTAAAGTTATCTAGGAACACGCTCACGGTTAATTTTAGACCTGCTCTTGAGCAGATAACTTAACCAGCTAACTCCTAATAGTGAAGATAGCCAGTTAAGTTATTCATCTAACTCTGACACCTCCCCAGACCACCCCCAACATGCCCCTTTCTTATTTGGCTAATTCTTAGCTAGATATAGACTTATCTGGCTATCTTTTAGCCAGAAAAGAAAGGGGAATTTCTTATCTGGCTATTTAAATGGATAACTCACAAGTTACCCATGTAAATGGCTTTGAATATTGTCCCCACTGTGTATAGATATATGGGGCAGATGTCCATTCTGTATTTTTTCCTTACGTTGACTAAAATACAAAATGCATGGAGGTGGTTTATAATGTTAAAGGTAGGGCATAAAATGTTTTAAATTCTAAAAGGCTGATATTCAGTGCTACACTTAGCTGGATAAATAAGGACTACTTATATTTAATAATATTTATGAATCGCTTTACTGATTTAAAATATCACCCAAAGCAATGTACAATATTAATACATACAAATTTTTCAGTGATGGCTGAATATCCAGTCCCATTCAGTGGCCACCACTTAGCTAGATATGTATTTTTCCAGCTAAATAGTTAGCTGGATAAATGGTGGGTAACTGGCTATTGTTTGAACATTAACCTCTATATGGTTCAAATTTTGCTTTGTAGGCAAAACCAGAACATATGTTCTCTCAGTGCTATCCCATTTGAATGTTACTTTTAGAGAATAATTTTACATTTGGTTATGCTTATTTTTTCTAATCATTTGATAGTACATCTACTCTATTAAGGAGTAATTCTAGTTATAATTAAGCCATTATAAAGTAGCTCTAAACCATGAAAATAATACATTTATATCGAGTTTGTTTATACCTCTGGACAGACTCCAATTAATGCATCTGCTTTAGAATAAAACTCCTCCTTCAGAGAAATAACTAGCATCTGAACCTGCTCACGTGCCTGTTCTCTGATATAACTTGTTACCTAGAAAAAAAAATGACATCCAAAATATCAATATAAACACCATATGTTTTCAGTTAATCTATTATTTTTTCCAGCAGGGGGATGGTGATGGAGAGGGTCCTCATTTTTATACCTTTTCCCCAATCCTGTTTAGAAAATTCATTAAAATAATAGGACTTTTAAAACTAAGAGGCAAGGACCATTGTTTATTTTGGAATCCAGTATAAGCATGATCTTTAGTCAGTTACTAGGAATTATTCCTGGACTGCCTTTCTCCTAGGGGCTGTGAACATTGGCCTTTACAATGTCTCCAGTGCTCACTGGCCCTCAGAATCAAATATAGTTCTGGAAACAAACTTGGATCTATAAGGTGAGACTTTTTGCTTATCGATTTAAAGCAATAACCTAGGTACATGAGCTAGTGGTTACAGATGACTTTACCCAGACATCTGCTGGGAAGACAATACCAGATGATATAGACTGTTCTTGTAATGTCTAAAGGACACATTTTCAGACAAAAGATGGGTGAAACCTTTCTAGACTTAATTCTCACAAATAGAAAAGAAAGCTAATTTCCTGTAATAAGTGTTTTCTGTGGAGGGCAAGGATAAATCAGCCACACAAGTGGTGATATCACTGAATGTGCTCTCTCAGAGCTCAGAAATATCTAGAAATTATTTTGAGCATGTGTAGATGTTCCTGCAAAGCTGTTGCTGCACGAGTCTCCTCAGTGTTTTCACAAGCTAAGCTTCAACATTATGGGAAGGAGAACATAAGAAGTTGCCATAATGGGTCAGACTGAGGGTCCATCAAGCCAGCATCCTGTTTCCAATAGTGGCAAATCCAGGATACAAATACCTGGCAAGTACCCAAACATTAAATAGATCCAATGCTACTAATGCCAATAAAAAGCGGTGGCTATTCCCTAAGTCACTTAACTAATAGCAGTTTATGGACTTGCCTTTCAGGAACTTGTGCAAACCTTTTTTAAACAGTTAAACTAACTGCCTTAACTACAACTTCTGGCAAAGAATTCCAGAGCTTAATTGTGCACTGAGTGAAAAAAAGTCTCTTATTTGTTCTAAATGTGCTACTTATTAACTTCATAGAATGCCCCCAGTCCTTCTATTATCTGAAAGAGTAAACAACCGATTCACATTTGTCTGTTCTAGTTTTCTCATGATTTTGTAGACCATCATCATATCCCCCTCTCAGCCTCTCTTCTCCAAGCTGAACTGCCCTAACCTCTTTAGCCTTTCTTCATAGGGGAGCTGTTACATCTCCTTTATCGTTTTGGTTGTCCTTCTCTGTACCTTCTCCAGTTAATCTATATCTTGATTTGAGATGCGGCAACCAGAACTGAACATAGTACTGAAGGTCTGGTCTCATCAGTGAGCGATACAGAGGCATTATGACATTCTCCGTTTTACTAATAATTCCTAACATTGTTTACTTTTTTTGACACCGCAGCACACTGTGCTGAAGATTTCAATGTCTTGTCCACTATGACATTTAAATCTTTTTTCTGGGTGGTAAATAGCACAGCTGATTTGTACCGCTGTCCATAAAGAACACCTGTTGCAGGTAAGCAACTTTGCTTTTCTGTAGACAAGCAGGAACAAATACAGCCACACAAGTAAAGATTCCCAAGCTAAGGGTTGTATTGAAATAACTGTTTTGCTAAATAAGGAAAATTGCAACCTGATGATAGAGAAGATGGAGGGAGAAATGAAGATGCTAGCTAAATGAGATTTTTAAAGAACTACTTGGCCAAAGTAACTATCATTATAAGAGGATTTTTTTTTTACTTTTTTTATACATTTTTAAAATATCCATCAAAAAATACATCTTCTTTGTAAAGTAATGAGAAGAAAACTTTTGATTTCCATGTGCCCAAGATTGCCATTGATTAGCGAGCGGGGTGGGGGGTGGGTATTGTGCACAAACTTTATTCTCTCTCCCATTCATACACATACTCTCTCACTATCACACACACAAGCTCACAGGCTCCCTCCCTCTCTCCCATACACCGACTCCCTCCCTCTCTCTCACAAACACATAGGCTCCCTTGCTCTCTCATTCTCACTCCCAAATACACATACAACCTCACAGGCTCCCTCCTTCCCTCTCTCACTGCCCCCACACACACTGGTTTTCTCTCTCTCCCCCTCTTATGCAACACATAGACTCCTTTGCTCTCTCATACCTCTCACGCACACATACACCAACTCCCTTGCTCTCCCACTCCCACCTTAAAGGCAGTCTCTCTTTCTCACTCATATACAAACACACAAGCTCCCTTGCTCTCTTAAGCACACATGCTCCCTCTACCTTCTCCTCCGCACACACCACCTCCCTCTCTGACTCGCATACACACACACTGGATTCCTTGCTCTCTCATTCTTACACAGCCTTACCACCTCATTGGCTCCTTCTCTCTCTGACAACCTCAGGAGGCTCCCTCCCTTTCTCATTCATGTACACCAGCTCCTTCTTGCTCTCCCTCATATAAAAACACACAGGCCTCTTTGCTCTCTCACTCTCACATTCCCACAAAACTTCACAGGCTCTCTACTCCCACATTCACACACAACCTTACAGGCTTCCTTCTCTCACTCACTCCCACACATACACAGGCTCCCTCTCTCTCTCTCTCTTCCACACACACCTCCTCACAGGCTCTCCCCTCTCTCACTCATATATAAACATACAGGCTCCCTTGCTTGCTCACTCTCATGCACACAACCTTACAGGCTCCCTCTTCTTTTCTTACCCCTCCTCCACATACAACCTTACCAGCTCTCCCTCTCTTCCTCCCATACACAAAACCTCCTTTGCTTTCTCAATCCAGGTCTCTCTCCTGCCTTTGGCCTGGGCAAGATGGGTTCCAGCTGGAGCTATTTTTCCTCATCTTTGGGATAAATAGGAGGGGTTCTGTCTGCGGTCCTTTCTTTTCTTCATCTTTGGCCTCAGACAGAATCCATCGTGCCTGCATCTTTCCCGGACCTTTCTCATTTTCAGCCATGGGTGGGAGAGGATCAACCCGTGGCTCTCACTTCTTTTTGTCTTCACCTGCTGCCCTTTCTCCTCGTCTTTGGCTGTGGGTAAGATAGGCTCCACTCGCTGTATTTCCGGATCTTTCCCTTTCATGTTTTGGCCACGGGAGGGATGGGATCAGCCGACAGCTCTCACTTCTACTTGCCTTCATCCATGGGCAGGATAGACTCTGCCCACGGCCCTTTCTGGCCTTTCCCCATCTTCAGCCCCTCCTGGGTCTTCTCTCCTTGTCTTCAGTCATGAGTGAGATAGGCTCTGGTTATTGCCTCTCTCTATATCTTGGGCTGGCAACCAGGGCCTGGCACTGGCGATTTGGTGTCCCATAAGGATCAGTGCTCTACGCTTCTGTCTGGTTTGCCTAATGGAAGTGCCGGCCTGTTTGCATAATACCAGAAAGAAAAAATATCAGAAGAAATAGTCTACAGAAACAATCTCCTGCAGGAGTAGAGCTTATAGCCTGTCTAATAGGATGTTCACTCAAAAAAAGAAAAGTTGTGCAAGTTCAGTAAACATTTCACTTATTTAAGTCTGATCACATATTTGTATGGAATCTTCAAGAGAAATGATACTCTAATCTGAATCAGTCTCACATGTAGTAACAATAACTGCTTCCTCGGCTTTTGCGTATTTTATGCAATGTCAGGGAAGATTCTGACCTTCGATTTCTCAAACAATTTTTTTTACTCTAATACATTTTTCGGCATACAAAAAGTTAACATACTAACAGCAGTCATAACAAGCAATGCTGCAAAACAAGTTTACAAATACATTAAATAAAAAAATCATAGGGTTACATATTAGTAAACGAAAAAGCAAGCATGCACAGACAGCACATAAATATACTCTCTTATATAGGCACAGGAAACTGATATCCATAATGTTGATGGTATATGGCCCAAACATTGTTATATTTAAAATACTGGCCCTGCAGATGATATCGAAGTCGTACAATATCTGCCACATTATATACTTGTGCCTTCCAATGATCCAGATTTAGGATAAATTTCCAAAAGGTTGCAATCATAAACCTAGCAGCTAATAGCATTTGGGCAACCAGTTTCAATATCCAGGCATGATCACTTTCCAATTTAAAATTCACAATCAACATGGCACGAGTCACAAATTCCCACCAAAATTTTCTAAAAAAGCTGCGTGTTCAAAACTACCAGATATGGGAGAAAAATCTCCCTTATCTTCATGTTTAGACTCTCTCACAGGCAACGGTATATAAAACAAAATGTTAATTAATGATGGCATTGAGTCTTGAAGAATTTTAAATATCTCAGTCAAGTATCTTGAATATTTCTTCTGCTGAAATTTTACCAGACTTAGGGAAATTGTTGTGTTTGAGGCATTGTGCACCCTTGGTCGCAATGGAAATGACTCCGCCAACAGTGAGGAGCCCCATGGGGAACCACTGCAATAGGCTGTCACAGATAGCAGACACAGAATGGATAGAGTCTTTATTGTACTGCTGTAAATAGATGGTGAAGCAGGAAGGTAAGGCACTGATCCACGAAGTGCCAATACGCTCAACAGGCTCAGAAGTATAGTCTCACCCAGATGTTCACGATAGGCAGGAGCCCACAGTGCGGGTAACGTTGCGGCTGGTGGGTGGAGTTGGAGCGCCGGATCGTAGAGGTACTCAGAGTGAAAGCGTCTTCCTGATGGTAGAATGTGGGACCGAAGGTCCGTGGTGCAGGATATGAAGTAGATAGGCCCTCGAGGAACGAGTACCCAATGGTCCAATATCCTGGAAATGAAGAGAGAGAAAAGACCCCCCGAGGAGCGGTTGTCTTGGTTAGTGAGGACCCCGAAGGGAAGTTGGAAGTGAAAGACCCCCGAGGAGCGGGTGTCTAGAGCTTCTGTTGGAGCGAGGCCCTTAGCGTGAAAGTGGCGTCTAAGCATACAGCTTAGAGCAGGCAGAGTAGCAAAGCGAAGTCTTTGCTAACTCAAATTGGTAGCGGAAGTGGAGGCTAGATATACCCAGAGGTCCTGACGTCATGCGATGGGGCTGCCCCCAAGGTTCCCGCAATGATGTGTATTAGAGCGTCAAAGATGTGTGTACTCGCGCCCTAGGAGGCCACACGAATGAGCATGGCGGATGGGGACGCCCATGCTGGTCTGGAAACACCGAGGCCCTCGGCACCAGAGACAACCATCTTGCCCAGAGAGAGAGAAAGGGAAGAAAAAGAGGTAAGGCAGAGTGGTCGCAGCCGTCTGCGACCGACGGATGCAACAGCAAAATCAACTGAAGATTCTGTCATTTCATAATATTCTCAAAGTTCTCAAATTTTTTTTTTTTTATTATGCAAAATCACATTGATTTTCTTAAGAACATAATTTTCCTGCTATAGTTTCCCAGTGATATAAGCTCTGCATTAACCAATCTCTGGTCACATTCCTTCAGCAGTCTCTACTCCCTCTATTTTCTGAGCCAAAGAGCCATATTGATTAGAAACTAAACAAACTCTCCTGAAAAGGACTTGCCCAGATTCTCTATGGCATGCCATATGGCTTCCAAAGTAAAATTTTCAGGTCTGGTAAGAGAAAGCAAAATTGCTTACCTTGTAATAGGTGTTATCCCAGGACAGCAGGATGTAGTCCTCACATATGGGTAACGTCACTGACAGAGCCCTATTGCGGAAAAACTTTCTGTCAAAGTTTCTAGAAACTTTTGACTGGCACCGTGTGGCCACTGAGCATGCCCAGCATGCCATGATATTCTCTGCCACAGAGGTCTCTCTCTAGTCTCGTATGTAGCAATAAGCTTTAGCAAAAATAAAATAATAAAAGGTAACATACCCAACTCCGCGGGGTGGCGGGTGGGTTTCGTGAGGACTACATCCTGCTGTCCTGGGATAACACCTATTACAAGGTAAGCAATTTTGCTTTATCCCAGAACAAGCAGGATGCTAGTCCTCACATATGGGTGATTAGCAAGCTAGAGGCTGAGTCATTTTACAGTGAAGCAACTGTGAAGTATTGGTGAAAATGAGGCAGCCGAAGATCACAGCAGGTTGGATGTAGAAGGAGTTGGGATTAAACTGGAAACAAGTTCTTTAAGACAGACTGTCCATAGGCTGAATCTTGTCGCCCTTCTTTGTCCAAACAGTAATGAGCTGCAAAAGTGTGAAGAGAACTCTATGTTGCTGCTTTACACATGTCAAGGATTGGCACTGAATGATAGTGTGCTACTGAGGTTGACATTGCCCTTACTGAATGTGTCTTTACTCGCCCTTGGAGAGGAAGGCCTGCTTTTTCATAGCAAAACTGTATGCAATCTGCTAACCAGTTGGATAGAGTATGTTTACCCACTGCTTTACCCGGCTTGTTTGGATCATAAGATACAAAGAGTTGAGTGGATTTTCTGTGGACTGCAGTGAGGTCTAAGTAAAAGGCTAGCGCACGCTTACAGTCCAAGGTATGTAAGGCCCGTTTCTCCTTGGTGAGAATGAGGTCTTGGAAAGAATGTGGGTAAAACTATGGATTGGTTCAAGTGGAATTCCGTAACTACTTTGGGTAGGAATTTTGGATGTGTACGGAGAACCACTCTGTCATGTAGGAATTTTGTATAGGGTGAGTACGTGACAAGTGCTTGTAACTCACTAACCCTTCTAGCTGATGTAATGGCTATAAGGAAGATAGTCTTCCATGTGAGAAATTTAAGATCACAGGAATTCATGGGTTCAAAAGGAGAACGCATGAGTCTTGTTAAGACCAGATTCAGGTCCCACTCTGTGACTGGTGGCTGAATTGGTGGTTTAAGTTGAGTTAAACCTCTCATAAACCTGCTGACAAGAGGTTGTATGGATATTGGTGCATCTCCCATCTTGTTATGGTAGCTGAGATTGCACTTAAATGGACTCTGACAGATGATGTCTGAAGACCAGAATCTGAAAGATGGCATAAGTAGTCTAGTAGAGAAGGGCAGGTGAAAGGATCAATACTCTTTTGCCTGCACCACAAAGTAAACCTTTTCCATTTCGAAGAATAGTTTTTTCGTGTTGAAGGTTTATGTGAAGCTATAAGCACTTGAGATACATTAGTTGAAAGATTGAGTGGTTGTAAAATCAAGCTTTCAACATCCACACTGTTAGGGAAAGGGACTGAAGGTTTGGATGGCGCAACCGACCCTGATCCTGAGTTATGAGTGGGAGTTATTGGAGGATATGCGTATAGAAGGCCTGAGTTCCAAGGGCGAGCAAAGGTGTCCTTGGCTGGCTGGTTCTTCTGTTTGTGTAGAGAACAGAATTTGTCCACTTTGTGATTCAGATGTGACGCAAAGAGGTCTATTGTTGGTTGTCCCCAAGGCTGAAATATCCTGGTCGCTACTGAGGGATCCAGGGACCACTCTCGTGTGGTTGGAATTGACGACTGAGTCGATCCGCCACTACATTGTGAATGCCTGCCAGATAAGTGGCCCGGAGGAACATTGAGTGGTTCAGGGCCCAGCCCCAAATCTGTGCAGCTTCTTGACAAAGGAGATACAAGCCCATACCTCCCTGTTTGTTGATGTACCACATGGCTACTGTGTTGTCCGTTTGGATCAGAACAGTTTTGTGTGAAAGGCAGTCCTTGAACGCATGCAGAGCATAACGTATAGCTCGAAGTTCCAGAAAATTGATTTGAAATGTTGCTTCGAGTTTTGTCCAAGTACCTTGGGTTTGGAGGTTGTCTATGTGAGCTCCCCAACCCAAGGTGGATGCATCTGTAGTTAGTGGTTATCTGTGGAACTGGTTGTTGGAAGGGTAGGCCCTTGCGCAAATGTCCTTGTTCACCCACCAACGAAGAGAGGACGTAGCTGGTGGGTTACTTGAATTGGAGAATACAGTGGTTGAATGGCTTGGATCCATTGTGATCTTAAAGTCCATTGGGTTACTCTCATGGCTAGTCTTGCCATAGGAGTGACATGAACTGTGGAGGCCATGTGGTCTAGCAAGGTGAGAAACTGATGAGCTTGTTTCATTGAGTAAATGGAATTTGCGAAAAGGGAAAGTGTCTCTGCCCGATCCTCTGGTAGAAAGGCCTTTGAGAGGATGGTGTTCAATTCTGCTCCTATGAATTGAAGCAGGTGAGACGGAGTGAGATGGGACTTTTGATAATTGATGAGAAAGCCCATGGAGTGAAGTAGAGTAATTGTTTGATTGAGAGAAGCAAGAGCTCCTTGTTGAGATTGACTTCTGATGAGCCAGTCGTCTAAATAGGGAAATACATGGACAGTTTCCTTGTGCAAGTGTGCTGCTATTACTGCCAAACATTTGGGGGCGGATTTTAAAAGCCCTGCTCGCGTAAATCCGCCCGGATTTACGCGAGCAGGGCCTTGCGCGCCAGCGCGCCTATTTTCCATAGGCCGCCGGTGCGCGCAGAACCCCGGGATGAGCGTAGGTCCCGGGGTTTTTGGAAGGGGGCGTGTCGGGGCGGGGCTGATCGTCGCGGCGTTTTGGGGCGGGGCGAGGCGTTTCGGTGGGGCGTGGCCTCCGGCCCGGGGCGTTCCGGGGGCGTGCCGCGCCCTCTGGAACCGCCCCACGGGTCGGGTCTCGGCGCGCCAAGCAACCCGCTGGCGCGCATGGATTTACATCTCCCTCCGGGAGGCGTAAATCCGTGGATAAAGGTAAGGGGGGGGGGTTTAGATAGGGCCAGGGGGGTGGGTTAGGTAGGAGAAGGGAGGGGAAGGTGAGGGGAGGGCGAAAGAAAGTTCCCTCCGAGGCCGCTCCGATTTCGGAGCGGCCTTGGAGGGAATGGAGACAGGCTGCGCGGCTCGGCGCGCGCCTGCTGCCCAAAATCGGCAGCCTTGCGCGCGCCGATCCAGGATTTTAGAAGCTACGCGCGTATCTTCTAAAATCCAGCGTACTTTTGTTTGCGCCTGCTGCACAAACAAAGTACGCGAACGCGCTTTTTTAAAAAATCTACCCCTTGGTGAATACTCTGGGAGCATAGGCAAGTCCGAATGGTAGTACTCTGTACTGGAAATGTTGATGACCCACCATGAAGCGCAGGTACTTGCAATAAGGAAGTAATATTGGAATGTGAGCGTAAGCGTCTTGAAGATCCAGAGAACAAAGCCAATCTCCTGTTTGAAGAAGTGGAAGCATGGTGCCTAGAGAAACCATCCTTAACTTTTCTTACTTCAGAAATTTGTTGAGATTTCTGAGGTCTAGAATGGGACGTAGGCCTCCGGTTTTCTTTGGAATGAGGAAATAACTGGAATAGAATCCTCTGCCCTGCTGAGACCGGGGCACTGGCTCTACAGCCCTGGCTTTCAGAAGGGTGGATAATTCTACTTAAGAACATAAGAACATAAGAAAATTGCCATGCTGGGTCAGACAAGGGTCCATCGAGCCCAGCATCCTGTTTCCAACAGAGGCCCAAAACCAGGGCCACAAGAACCTGGCAATTACCCAAAAACTAAGTAGAACCCATGCTACTGATGCAATTAATAGCAGTGGCTATTCCCAAATTGATTAATAGCCATTAATGGACTTCTCCTCCAAGAACTTATCCAAACCTTTTTTGAACCCAGCTACACTAACTGCACTAACCATATCCTCTGGCAACAAATTCCAGAGCTTTATTGTGCGTTGAGTGAAAAAGAATTTTCTCCGATTAGTCTTAAATGTGCTACTTGCTAACTTCATGGAATGCCCCCTAGTCCTTCTATTATTCGAAAGTGTAAATAACCAAGTCACATCTACTCATTCAAGACCTCTCATGATCTTAAAGACCTCTATCATATCCCCCGCTCAGCCGTCTCTTCTCCAAGCTGAACAGCCCTAACACCTCTTCAGCCTTTCCTCATAGGGGAGCTGTTCCATCCCCTTTATCATTTTGGTTGCCCTTCTCTGTACCTTCTCCATCGCAACTATATCTTTTTTGAGATGTGGCGACCAGAATTGTACAAGGTATTCAAGGTGCGGTCTCACCATGGAGCGATACAGAGGCATTATGATATTTTCAGTTTTATTAACCATTCCCTTCCTAATAATTCCCAACATTCTATTTGCTTTTTTGACTGCTGCAGCACACTGAGCCGACAATTTTAAAGTATTATCCACTATGATGCCTAGATCTTTTTCCTGGGTGGTAGCTCCTAATATGGAACCTAACATCGTGTAACTACAGCAAGGGTTATTTTTCCCTATATGCAACACCTTGCACTTGTCCACATTAAATTTCATCTGCCATTTGGATGCCCAATTTTCCAGTCTCACAAGGTCCTCCTGTAATATATCACAGTCTGCTTGTGATTTAACTATTCTGAATAATTTTGTATCATCTGCAAATTTGATAATCTCACTCATCGTATTGCTTTCCAGATCATTTATATATATATATATTGAAAAGCACCAGTCCAAGTACAGATCCCTGAGGCACTCCACTGTTTACCCTTTTCCACTGAGAAAATTGACCATTTAATCCTTCTCTCTGTTTCCTGTCTTTTAACCAGTTTGTAATCCACGAAAGGACATCGCCTCCTATCCCATGACTTTTTAGTTTTCATAGAAGCCTCTCATGAGGGACTTTGTCAAACGCCTTCTGAAAATCCAAATACACTACATCTACCGGTTCACCTTTATCCACATGTTTATTAACCCCTTCAAAAAAATGAAGCAGATTTGTTAGGCAAGACTTCCCTTGGGTAAATCCATGTTGACTGTGTCCCATTAAATCATGTCTTTCTATATGCTCTACGATTTTGATCTTGAGAATAGTTTCCACTATTTTTCCCGGCACTGAAGTCAGGCTCACTGGTCTTGCAATTGGAGTATGTGATTTTCGCTGAGAGAAAGAGGTCTTGGAGGAGAATCTATTGGAATTGAGAGGAAATTGAGTTGGTAACCTCGAGATATGATTGCAAGTACCCATTGGTCTGTTGTTATTTGAACCCAATGGGTGTAAAAGGAGGATACTCGACCTCCTACCGGAAGTTATGGCTGAGGATTGGAGAGGTGGCTGTGTTCTCTGGGAATGTTCTCAAAAGCCAGCAGCAAGTCCTGTCTGTGGTGTAGGTTGAGGCCTAGCCGCCCTAGGTTGTCTGGGCTGAGGCCTTTGTTGTGGTCTAGAAGACCTGGTTCTAGATGCAGGAGGGTAGTACCGTCGTTGCCTATAGAATGGTTTTCTAGTATCTTTTCTTTGAGGCCTACGAACTGAGTGCATAGGTGGATCCTGTGGGATCGAGGAAAGCTGTCTTAGGGTTTCTGTATGCTCTTTTAACTGCGTAACTTATCTCCCAGGCATGGAAGATCTACTAATTTATCCTAGACTTCAGGCCTGAGGTCCGAGGTTTTAAGCCATGCCCAACACCTGGCACTGATCCCCGATGCAGCCACCCTGGAAGCTGTCTCGGAGCCATCATAGGCTGCACGTACTTCATGTTTGCCCCGCCTCCAGTCCTTTTTGGATGATGGCTTGGGCTGGTTCTTGATATTGTGATGGAAGAGATGGAATAACATCCTGTATTTGCTTCCATAAATTTCTCTGATATTGGGTCATGTAAAGTTGATATGAAGATGTCCTAGAATTTAACATGGTCCCTTGGTAGACTTTCCGCCACAGGGAATCTAACAATCTGTGATCTTTACCTGGGGGATTTGAGGAATGTGGTCTAATCCTCTTGGACTTCTTTTGCGCAGACTCTACCACTACTGACTGGTAAGGGAGCTGCGACCTTTGGTAGCCAGGGGCAGACTGCACCAAATATGCACTGTCCATTCGTTTGTTAACAGCTGGCACTGAGCATGGATGTTCCCAAATACGATGTTGCAAATCCAGCAGAACATCATGGACTGGTATAGCTACCACTTGTTTTGGAGGGTCTACAAATTAAATCACCTCCAATGTTTGTTGCCTGGTATCTTGCTCTGTGACCAAAGTGAATGTTATGGTGTCAGCCATTTCCTGTACAAAGGATGTGAATGAAAAATCTTCTGGAGGAGATTTTTTCCTTGGATCTGGTGGGGATGGATTCGACATAAAAGCTTCAGATGAGGTGTCTGATTACGTGTCACTCCAAGTATCATATGGATCTTGGGGTTGAGGAAAAGTTTTGGAAGTTGCAGGTGGTCGAGGAATCCCTGAAGGTCCTGGTAATGAATCATCAATAGGTGATTCCTCAGGTTGTTCTTCCTGTGGATTTGAGAGAAGAGAATCGAGCAGTTTATGATATTTTTTCATTAACAGCTGATATAGTGCCAATTCTGAAGCTCCTGGATCCCCAGGCACGGTTGGCATCGATGGTGACGTGTCGGAACCGAAGATGGTGTTGTTGTCTTCGGTGGTCGCGTCGATGTCTCCGCAGTTGTCATCTGTTTAGGTACCGGCATCAATGGAATTAGTGACATGGGCATCGGAACCGGCATCGACAAAGTTGTCGGCATCAGTATGGTGACTGGTGTTGGCGGAATCACCGGCATCGGCGAAGGTACTGGCATCGGTTCAAGTCGCTGGAATAGGTGTCTGCTCTTTCAGGGCCTGGATCACCGCTTGTCTTATAAAATTAGACAATTCCTGCGATACAGCTGGTGTGGACAGAGCAGCTGAATGTGGTGGCAGTGTAGGTGTTGATATTACCTCCACAGATCCCTGTGGAGGTTCAACTGATGATGTAGGCCCCGGCGCCGTTGGTATTGGAGTTTCCTGAGGCTTCTGCCGCTTAGCTGTCGGTTCCTCCGGGGAGAAGGTTGACGCTAGAGTTGGTGTGTGTCGATGTTGGTGCCGATGTTTAGGCCTATGCTCGACCACTGACCTTATTGATGCCGTCGAAGTCGATAGCGATGCTTGATCTCCCGATCCCTCCAGATGACGTTTTTTCAATAAAACTATCTTTGAAACTCCTGCCGGAGACAATTTCGTCGATGTTGAAGGAGAAGGAAGAAGCTGAAGGTGAAAGAGATGCTCCATCTTCTCCTGTCTAAGTTTTCTTCCTTTGGGAGTCATCTCTGCACACTGAGGGCAGGATGAGACATTGTGTTTATCTCCCAAACACAGAACACACTCAAGGTGTGGATTTGTTATAGACATTGTCCGATTACATACCGGACATTTTTTAAATCCTGTAGCCAGCTTTTCCCGACAGCCGTCGATGAAAAGAGGGGAAAAATTCTGAGAGAGCGTTTTTACTGAAAAGTAAAAACGAGATTATAATTTCTCACAGGCCGGTGGAAATGTGAGAGAAATCCCATATGGGAGAAAAATATTTTGAAAAATCAATGACTTTCCAGTCAGTAAGTCTGTGAGAAAATTCACAGGGCTCCTTGCTCCGTGATGCTTACAGCAGCACGGAAAAACGAAGACTAGAGAGAGACCCCTGTGGCAGAGAAAATCATGGCATGCTGGGCATGCTCAGTGGCCACACAGTGCCAGTCAAAAGTTTCTAGAAACTTTGACAGAAAGTTTTCTCGCAATAGGGCTCCGTCAGTGACCTTACCCTTATGTGAGGACTAGCATCCTGCTTGTCCTGGGGTAAAAGGTCCACCATTCCAGCATGTGGTAAAGCAGCTTTATAGGATCTTGCATCAGCTCCACTCCCTGGTGTTTCAGCAGAGACAACTTCTGCACCGCTAGAACTGTACGGACCAGCTCCCTCCAAGGTTCTCAACAATGATGTCGTCAGACCGTGATTTAAAATCTACCCACGTCGAGAAGCCAGATCCTCAGGTCTTTTCCTAACTACCAGGCTAACAGATATTTAGAGTGCCGGGGTTGGGGTGGGCCTGCAACTTTTCTGCTACTGCTTCAGCCTCCAATGGCACAACATTGGAGGCAGATGAAGTCAATTCTCCCCAGACCACAAAGCGATCCATGTCCCCCACAGACAGGAATCCAGATGCATCAGAAGGTAAGGAACTCACTTTTCTTTTCATTTTCACCATTCTGATAACTTATTAGCAAGTAAACTAAATAAACACTCACCAGCATGGTTAAAAGGTGAGGTGAGGGCTATTTTAGCCAAAAACACATCCTTCAAAAATCTGAAGAAGGATCCATCTGAAGAAAATATAAAAAAGCATAAGCATTGCCAAGTTAAGTGTAAAACATTGATAAGGCAGACTAAGAGAGAATTTGAAATTAAGTTGGCCATAGAGGCAAAAACTCATAATAAAAACTTTAAAAAAATATATCCGAAGCAAGAAACCTGTGAGGGAGTCGGTTGGATTGTTATGACTGAGAGGTTAAAGGGGCTCTTAGGGAACATAAAGGCCATTGCAGAAAGACTAAATGAATTCTTTGCTTCTGTGTTTACTAATGAGGATTTTGGGGAGATACTGGTTCTGGAGATGGTTTTCAGGGGTGATAAGTCAGATGAACTGAACCAAATCACTGTGAACCTGGAAGATGTAGTAGTCCAGATTGACAAACTAAAGAGTAGCAAATCACCTGGACCGGATGGTATGCATCTCAGGGTTCTGAAGGAAATCATAAATAAAATTTCAGATCTATTAGTTAAAATTTGTAACCTATTATTAAAATCATCCATTGTACCTGAAGACTGGAGAGTGGCCAATGTAACCCCAATATTTAAAAACGGCTCCACGGGTGATCCAGAAACTATAGACCAGTGAGCCTGACTTCACTGCTGGGAAAAATAGTGGAAACTATTCTAAAGATCAAAATCATAGAGCATGACATGGTTTAATGGAATATAGTCAGTGTGGATTTACCCAAGGGAAGTCTTGCCTCACAAATCTGCTTCATTTTTTTGAAGGGGTTAATAAACATGTGGATAAAAGTGAACCAGTAGAACTAGTGCATTTGGATTTTCAGAAGGCGTTTGTCAAAGCCCCTCATGAGAGGTTTCTAAGAAAACTAAAAAGTCATGGAATAGGAGGCAGTGTCCTTTCGTGGATGACAAACTGGTTAAAAGACAGGAGACAAAGAGTAGGATTAAATGGTCAATTTTCTCAGTGGAAAAGGGTGAACAGTGTAGTGCCTTAGGGATCTGGTGCTTTTCAATATATTTATAAATGATCTGGAAAGGAATACGATGAGTGAGGCAAACAAATTTGCAGATGATACAAAATTATTCAGAGTAATTAAATCACAAGCAGATTGTGATAAATTGCAAGAGGACCTTGCGAGACTGGAAGATTGGGCATCCAAATGGCAGATGAAATTTAATGTGGACAAGTGCAAGGTGTTGCATATAGGGAAAAATAACCCATGCTGTAGTTACACGATGTTAGGCTCTGTATTAGGAGTTACCACCCAGGAAAAAGATCTAGGCGTCGTAGTGGATAATACATTAAAATAGTCAGCTCAGTGTGCTGTGGCAGTCAAAAAAGCAAAAGGAATGTTAGGAATTATTAAGAAGGGAATGATGAATAAAATGGAAAATGTCATAATACATGTGTATCGCTCCGTGGTGAGACCGCACCTTGAGTACTGTGTACAATTCTGGTCACCGCATCTCAAAAAAGATATAGTTGCACTGGAGAAGTTACAGAGAAAGGTGACCAAAATGATAAAGGGGATGGAACAGCTCCCCTATGAGGAAAGGCTGGAGGGATAGGGCTGTTCAGCTTAGAAAAGAGATGGCTGAGGGGGGTTGTGATAGAGGTCTTTAAAATCACGAGAAGTCTAGAATGGGTATTTATTTATTTATTTGTTGAGTTTTATATACCGTCATTCGGTAAAGCCATCATTACGGTTTACAAAAGTATGCATTTTTCTTAGCAGTTGTGTAACAGAAAAACAATGTGAACGTTATACATTTTCTTAGCAGTTGTGCAACAGTAAAACAATTTGAACAATATCAGAAATAAGTATAGCAAGTCCAGAGAGCATTATTAGGTTGGATGAGGAGGGTATGCAGGTTCAGGGTGAAGGGAATGTATTAAGAGGTTTATAACTGAGAGTTCAGTTGAGAGTTGGGATGATCAGACGTCTGAAGGTCAATGTAGAATTTGCGGAACATTAGTGTTTTTAGGTCGTGTTGGGTTCTCAGGACTTTAGGTAGGGTGTTCCAAAGTTTAGGTGAAGCAATTGAAAAGGCTCTTTCTCTTGTGGTTGCCAGATGCGCATCTTTGATAGGGGGAATGTTTAGGTAACCTGAGTTATTAGAGCGTAGGTTTCTTGGAGGATTTTGAGGGGTTCTGTTTAGGGTGTTAAGACCTTGATGATCATTGTTTAGAATTTTGTGGATTATGGTCATTGATTTGTGAGCAATACGTGCAGTAATAGGGAGCCTGTTGGATTCGTGGACCATTGAGCCGATCAGAACCGAAAGGTGAACTGCTGCAAGGTAGCAGCAGAGGCCCCGACCGGGAGGCGGCAAGGACGGAGATGTGGCTGGACCGAGGAAGACCCTGGGACGCCCTTTGCGACCAAGGGCTTAGGCAAGGAAGAAGGGAACGGATGGAGCTGACACAGTGGTGAGGAAGTCTTCGCCCTGGAAGCCGAACCTCCCCCGAGAGGAGCTCGTAGGAGTCCGGCCGCTGGGACTTAGGAGATTCACCCTGGAAGCCGGAGTCCCCCCAGGAGGAGCCCGTAGGGACCCGGCCGCTGGGACTTAGGAGCGCCCGCGGGGACGGAGTCAGACGGAATCCAAGGTCGAGTGCCAGAGGGTCGTTGCTCACCAGTCCGGAGTCAAGTGCCAGAGGGTCGCCGCTTGCCAGTCCAGAGTCGAGTGCCTGAGAGTCGTCGCTTGCTAGTCCAAAGTCAGAAGCCAGGGGATCACCGTGAGCCAAACCGGGGTCAGGAGCCAGGAAATCGTCGTAAGCCGGTCCAGAGTCAGGAGCCAGGAAATACCGTCAGCCAATCTGGGATCAGGAATCAGGAAGACCAGGAGAACACAGGATGCAGCAACTGGAGACAGAAAACCTGGGAACCTCGTTGCAAGGCAGGGAAGGCTAGTAACTGCAGGGCTTAAATAGCCCTGCAGCGTCTGACGTCAGGAAAGGAGGAGCCGTGCTTTCCCGCGCTGTGCCCTTTAAGAACAGGGCTCAGCTGCGCGCGCGTGCCTAGGGGGCGGGGCTAGCCGCGGGAGGACGCCGGCGGCGAAGAGAGAGCCGGCGCATGGCGCCTGAAGGCCCTGCAGGCCCGCGCGGGGTCGGAGCACCAGGAGGGAGCTGCGCCCAGGGGCCCGAGGGAGGAGAGGTGACCGAGGACCCGCGGCGGGGTGAGTGGCGATTCCGGGGCCGCCCCGGAATCGCAACAGAGCCAGTGAAGTGAGGTCAATATGGGTGTTATGTGTTCACTTCTTTTTGTTCCAGTTAGGACTCTGGCAGCTGAGTTCTGCAGTATTTGGAGTGGTTTGAGGGATGAAAAAGGTATTCCAATTAGTAAGGAGTTGCAATAGTCGAAGGTGGAGAAGATAAGAAGTTGTAGTACAGTTCTGAAATCGTAAGGGTTGAGAAATGGTTTCAGGTGTCTTAGGGTTAGGAGTCTGTGGTATCCTTCTTTAGTTTTATTTGCTATGTGGTTCTTGAAAGAAAGTTCTTTAGCAATGATAACTCCGAGGTTCCTGGTGTGGGTGGTAGGGAGTATAGTTATTTGTTTGTCTAGTATTGTCAAGGGTGGCGGAGTTGGATTGGGTTTTTTATCCATGAGTATTATTTCAGTTTTGTCAAAATTGATTATGAGTTTCAGGGAATTTAAGAGATGTTTGATTGAGATAATTCTGTGTTTAAGTTTTTTCTAAAACCATATTGGGATGGAGGTAGGATGCTGTTTGTCTCCAGATAGTCATCTAGTTGAGTGTGTACAATTTTTTCAATGGTTTTGGCTATGAACGAAAGGTTTGATATGGGATGGTAGTTGGTAAGGATTTCTGGATCTAGGTTGTTCTTTTTAAGGATTGGTTTGATGACAGCAGATTTGAGGCATTTGGGGTAGTTGCCTTCGGTCAGTGCTAAATTGACAATTTTGGTGATGGTTATTGATATGGTAGGTTCAATTCATTTGAGGGTTGTTATTGGGATGTTGTCTAATGGATGGCTGGCGGGGTTCATTTTATTTATTATAGATTAAATTTCAATGGTGGAGGCAGTGTCAAAGTTTGACCATGATGAGGTTATCTTGTTGTTAAGTTTGGTGTTCTGGTTGTTGTTGGTTATGCTGGATTGGATTAGATGAGATATTTTGTTGTTGAAGAAATCAGCAAAGTCATCGTTTCCATGTTTGGTGCATGTAGATGTGAATTGGTTATTTACAATTTCGGGTAATTTAGGGGGCACTCCATGCAGTTAGCAAGAAGCACATTTTAAACTAATTGGAGAAAATACTTTTTCACTCAACGCACAATTAAGCTCTGACATTTGTTGCCAGAGGATTTGGTTAGTGCAGTTAGTGTAGCTGGGTTTAAAAAAGATTTGGATAATTTCTTGGAGGAGAAGTTCATTAACTGCTATTAATCAAGCTGATTTAGGGAATAGTCTCTGCTATTGCCAGCATCAGTAGCATGGGATCTACTTAGAGTTTGGCTACTTGCCAGGTACTTGTAGCCTGGATTGGCCACTGTTGAAAACAGGATGCTGGGCTTGATGGACCCTTGGTCTGACCTAGTATGGTAATTTCTTATATTCTTATTTGTTAGCCCTTCTACATAGTATTTGGTCATCACTCCAGGATACTGCTGTCACTCCAACTGTCCACGGAAAACCGAGGGGCTGAATCAATATTGTCCAATCTGCAGGAAATTTGGCAGGCCACCCTGTCTCTGCTCAGAAAGGCTGCCAATTGGTACAAGAAAGGTGCTGACAGGAAACACAGGTCTGCTTCTCGATTCTCACTGGGCGATAAGGTATGGCTCAGTACAAAGAACATCTGGCTCAGAGTGCCCTCTGTCAAATTCACCCCTAGATTTATTGGGCCTTGTCAGGTCTTAAAACAGATTAATCCAGTGACATATAGAATCAAGATCCCCTGCTCCCTCTGCATTCCTAATGTATTCCTTGTCTCATTACTTAAACCATTACTTCTCAACTGATACACAAAGACAATCCATCCTACCAACCTGGTCTTGTCTGACTCCAATACAGAATTTGAAGTTAATGAAATAATTAACTCTAAATTGGTGAGAAACACTTTATCTTATTGATTTTTAGGGTTTTGGTCCTGAGGAACAATCCTGGGAACCAATGGAAAATCTTAATGCCCCCAGCTTTGATCAGAAGATTCCTTGGTCGGGGGGGGTGGGGGGTAGCATTGGAAGACAGGCACTGTAATATACCATCGACATGTGTTCCTGTCTCATGAGATCCTCCAGTATGGCTCCCGGCATCTGGCTTCTGCTGCACATTCCATTTTATCTAAGGCTCACTACTACTTCTGTTTTTTTTTTTTAAAGGCCTGATTTGCTGAAATTCCTATGGCACTGGCTGATGATGTAAACATTACTCCTGTATATATATATATATATAGAAGCTCATTCCACTCGCCACATGCCTTAAGAAAAGGTCTTGCTTCCTGCTCTTGTGTCTCTTCACTGTTCGTGCTCTGACTACTTCTTGCGACCCAACCATGCTCCTGATCTTGTACTGAATGCTGCCAGCCCTGACCTCAGATTGACTCTAGTCTATGCATGACTGCTGCCTGACTTGGTCTCAGCCTGGCTGACCATGCCTTTGTTTCCTGCTACCACATGATGCCTCAGGTCCTACTCATCAGCGACTACTTGTGAGGACTTACCTAACTCCGTTGGAGGTTGTCCTGTGACCTGAATCTTCACTGCAGACCTAGGTCCCCTCCAGGTATGCAACAGCTGTGACAGAAACACTGATATAGACAAATTTAAAATCTTATCTTTAGTACATAAGGTTTTATATACTGGCTGTCCTCAATATTTGGCAGATTTACTTGTTCACTGTAGAACTAGATGGGAATTGCAATCCATCACAGCAATTATTATGAAGTAGAAGATCTGTGGGTTTGTTTGTTTTTTTATCTGGCTCCAATTTATTGAGAGACTTTATTCTGACAGTATTCAAGCCCGACTATGCAGATTTTTTATTATTTATTTTTTATTAAATTACTAGGTCCATATACCCAGATACAATGTGGTTTAAGACGTCAGCACATGTAGTATATTTTTTTCACATTTGTTTCATCATTTCTGATAAGACCATTAAATGCCAACAACCCCACTCTTCCTCCATCATCCTACTCAACTCTTATTCAACAGAACACGAGTCTGGAAACCTTCGAACCGACTTCTTCACTAGAGATTGAATCTATCCTAAAGAAAATCAAACCTGCCTCTCACCCCTCAGATGCAATACCCACAAATCTACTCATCGCTTGTTCTAAAACCGTCGCCAAACCGATCTCCAACATCATTAACTGCTCACTTATGCAAGGCTTAGTCCCCGATCCGCTGAAACTTGCAATTTTGAAACCACTTTTGAAAAAACCGAACTTATCTCCAGACGACCCTGCCAGTTATCGCCCGATCGCCAATCTCCCCTTCATTTCCAAAATTTTAGAAAAAATAATTAATAAACAACTTTCAGAGTACTTGGACGACAACAATATATTATCCCCCTATCAGTTCAGCTTCCGAAAAGCTCGAAGCACAGAATCTCTCCTAATCTCCTTAACAGACACTATTCTGCTAAATCTTGAAAAAAAACAACCCGGTCTACTCATTCTCCTCGATCTTTCAGCCGCATTTGATACAGTCAACCACCTAACTCTCCTAGATAGGCTATCGGACATCGGCATCAAAGGCACTGCTCTGAACTGATTCAAGTCTTTTCTACTTAACAGATTTTACAAGGTCAAAGTCAACAACAACGAATCACACCCCATCCACTCTTCTTTGGGAGTCCCGCAAGGCTCATCCTTATCCCCAACCCTCTTCAACATTTATCTATTACCGCTCTGCCAGCTCCTTTCCAGACTAAAACTTACACACTACATCTACGCAGACGATGTTCAAATATTTATCCCGGTGACCGAATCCTTGCATAAATCACTAGATCTCTGGAACAAGTGCCTCCAAGTCATTAACAACCTGCTCACGAGCCTTAATTTGATCCTCAATCCCAGTAAAACTGAAATTCTCTTCATCAACCAAGACAGCAGTCATGCAATAAGCAACTCACTCCCCACAAGACAACCATCTTTCTCGTCTCAAGTCAGAAACCTCGGAGTCATAATGGACAATCAACTCAACCTCAAGAGATTTATTAATAATACCACTAAAGAAGGCTTCTTTAAATTGCAAGTCCTAAAAAGACTCAGACCTCTTCTACACTTCCAAGACTATCTTTCAGTTCTACAAACAATCATTTTCTCAAAAATCGACTATTGCAATTCCCTTCTACTCGGACTCCCAGCTAACACCATAAAACCCCTACAAATGCTCCAAACGCCACAGCCAGGATTCTAACTAAAACCAACAAAGAGACCATATCACCCCCATTTTGAGAAACCTACACTGGCTCCCAATCAAGTATAGAATCACTTACAAAACCCTTACTATCATTCACAAATCAATCCACAAGCTCATCCCACTGGAGCTCAACATCCGTTTTCAACTACATATTCCCGATAGACCGGTGAGAACAGTTTACAGGAATACCCTCCTTGCCCCATCCATCAAATCCTCTTTAAACAAATGAACTTTATCCAAAGCGAGCCCCGAGAAATGGAACTCATTACCCCCCCCGAACTCAGACAGGAACAATGCCCGATCACCTTCAAAAAGAGACTCAAAACTTGGCTGTTCGAGCAAGCTTTCAACCTACACCAATAATCTCCCACTAATCACGCCCTTTCCATCTTAAAATGGCTCTCTCAGATTATAACCATATTGTAATCCCAGATATCATTCGTACATGCAGCCATCTCAAACCGTAATTGTAATCCCAGATATCATTCTTACATGCAGCCATCTCAAACCGCAGTTCTTCCAGATTAAACCATGTTTAGCTATTGTCTTGCTTGTTACTTGTTTAACTATTGTCTTGCTTGTTACTTGTTTAGCTATTGTCTTGCTTGTCACTTGTTTAGCTATTGTTGAGCTTGTTATACATAAATATCATACTATTTTGTTTATGGTAATCATACTATTACCATACTATCATACTATTTTGTTTATGGTCTTGATTGTCACTTGTTTAGCTATTGTTGAACTTGTTACACATAAATATCATACTATTTTGTTTATGGTAATACCTCTCGCTTGCTGATCCTAGTTAATTTTCCTTGTTCTATGTAACCGCATTCTTACATGCCTGTTAATGTTAAAATGTAAACCGAATTTGATTTGTAGCTTTGCTACAAGAATTTCGGTATGTAAAAATGCTAAATAAATAAATACATTTCTCCTGGTGATCCCTCGACATTTTAATCAGCTGGTCAATCTAACTTGATAATGCAATCCTTTACACTGCCGCTTCCAGATACCAGTTTCAACCAGCTCAGATTTTGGTGGGCTCTGATCTAAATGCTGCGAGATTTCATTTAAATAGCCCTCGAACGTACCGGACCACTGTAAGAGCAACGGCATATTTTGAATCTACTCCGCAGGTATTGTTGTTTTCCTACCAGTTAGTTACAGGATAAATCCATATAGAGATAATTATCTGTATGTATACCTGACAATAATTTGCGATTGCAGTGGTAGAATACAATTGTTGGTAGTTCTCTATTTTTTTACAGCTCTGATCTATGTGGTCCAGCAAGCATTATATTAGCTAGTGACTCTCCAGCTAAGAGATGATAATGACCACAACAGCGAACGCAATTAAACTCATCGCAATGATCCAGTACACAAAAGCAGATGCGCTACTAAGGTATTCACATTTGAGCAGAATGTTGTCCCCATTCCACTCACATCTCTTTTGCAGTATTATGCCATAACCTAGCCAGTCTCTCACGTTTGGATTAAGACCTGCACTTAAAAGTGAGACTGTGCGCACTGTCCTGGCTGGCTCAACATGATTAGCACACTATTGTATGCTGTTTCAGTCGGCACCCGCCACTAACCAATGAATATTAAAATTAACTAAAATATTTATTTAAATTGAGGATACAGCGGGAATACTTATTAGAAAGCAGCACCCAAGTGGCACTGGTTCATCAGCTATAAGTTTTCAAACATTCGACCCAATAATTATTTATTCACCATCACTTTTTATTTACTCATGCGTACAATGTATTCTTGTATTCTTTTATGTGCCATTATGATGTCCTCACACATATACATGTTTTAAGTAATGACTCCTTATGTTTGAATTCACACAAGAGTTCCTTTTCATTCGTGTGTTGATTTACATATCTTATTATTTTTTGTAATGTTTACACATTTATGAATGTTTTGTTTCTTATATGTGTGTTTTAATTTTAATTTTAGTAGCCCCCGAGGCAGCTCTTCACACAGAGTGAAACTCGGCCAGAGTCGGGCTTGAATACTGTCAGAATAAAGTCTCTTTTTATACATCGATCTTGTTCTTTTTGGTCGCTACACAGCCATCTTGGATCGGCTTCGGGTTTGTTTTTTGGGTCCATTTTATTGAAAACATTGCATTTATCTGCTCTGATAGGGAGAAATTATTTGACATTTTGTAAACAGCTAAAGACCTGGTTGCTTGAACAAGCTTTTAATGAGGGATAATTTCTGGCTGAAACTTGCAAACTTTGACTGTATGTTTTACTTGATTGAATACAGCTTTATGTATATTTTTATTTTAGATTTCTTTTATTGTAATTGTAATTTGTTTTGCTGGTTACATATATTTTGTTTTTAATCATTATACAGGTAAACTGCTCTGATAGTTCAGATAATGGAAGAGTGGTTTTGTGTCTTCTTTTCTGGTGCCCATGGCACAATGCGAGAATAAGATCTGTGTGGCAAGCAACAATGTGGCTGTCTGACTAGGCCTTTAGTCATAATAGTTACCTATGGAAGGACGAGGAACACACAGTTAGGGTCATGCATGATTTCATGCTTGTAGTCAGCTTTACAGATTGTGCTCTCACCCCACAGCTCCAGTGTCACCTCTACACCGGTATAGTCAGTGCCAGCTACCTCTCTAACTCCACTGCTTTGTTCCTGTACTGGTGAAGTCAACACTGGCAATCTTTACAGCTTCAGCTCCAATTATTACATCCATGAAATGAGCTTCAGCTGTAACTCCCTCTCCCAAATCCATTACCTACAACACTCAGATATCTAATAACACCCTGCCATAAATTGGTATTCATATTCTTAACAATGAAATGACAGAAGCACAGCAATTGGATATAAAAGGATGCAGCTTTATTCAACACTATATACCCCTCAAATAACCTATACCTGAGTCGATATGATAAATCGCCAAAACAAGCTATACCCTGACTTCTGCCGCCTGCCATAATACCAAGCAAGGTAGCATATAACCTGGCCCCCAAGCAAGGGAGCCTCCTGAAGTATAAGAATGCCCAAGAAGCCAGTCCGCTCTCTCCCCCCCCCCCCCCAGACTATGCCATTGGTGAGCTGGGAGACCGCGCGCACAGATTGAGGAGAAGGGCCGGTGGAGGAGCAAGTCGGGCAAGAAGCCCCAACACGCTGCTGGAGCTCCACTTGGTCGGGCTGCAGACAGATCTCCACCCGCGATGCTTCCTTACAAGTGAGCTCTCGGTATGGGGCATGGGACCAAGTATTTTTTTTTTACAGCTATAGTTCCAGTTTCTGCACCAATAAAATTAGTGTCAGCTGTCTATGAAGCTCTGGTTCCAATAAATCCAATGCCAGTTATCAATGCAGCTTCAGTCCCTGTTCCTACATCAGGGAAGTCATTGTCCATTTTCTCTATAGCTCCAGCTCCTGTTGCTGCATCGGTGAAGTCAGTGTCAGCTGTCTTTACAGCTCCTGCTCTAGTTCCTGCATTAATGAATTTAATGCCTGCTGTCTCTACAACAGCAGTGGTAAAGTGAGCGCAGGGGCGGATTGTGGGAAAATAGTGGCCCGGGGGATTTTTCTCCATACTGGCCCATGGGTACCCAATTACACATACAATTCGGTGAGTCACCAAATACAGAATAAAGGGACCATAAAATATACACAGAAATGCACAGACAAACTGAACTGGAAATCACAATAAGTTAGACTGTATGTAATGCATGTTGCGGTTCTGGCCGTGAGCGCCGCAACCAGACCCTTACCTCCGTGCTTCTGGGCCTACTCCCGCTTCTTGAGGCCTGGTTTGCGCCCTGTTCGGCGGCGTCCCCGCGGGGGCCGTGCCACCGGGAAGCTTCCCATGGACGCCCTGCTTCTAGGCTCGCATGCGCCACTTGGACGCTTTTCTAGGCCGTTTCCCGCCAGTGGTGACTCCGCCCAGTTCCTGACGTCAGACGCCGCAGCCTTGATAAGCCGGCTGCGGACATTCAGTCTTTGCCTTGCAACGGGCTTACCTCCTGGTTCCCTGTTGCGTCGTGCCCCAGAGTGAGTTGCCTTGCTACCCGCTCAGTTCTTGCTTGCCTGCTACAGTACCTGCTTGGTTCCTGCTTGCCTGCTACAGTACCTGCTTGGTTCCAGTACCCGAGACTTGCTACAGTTCCTGCCTGGTTCCAGTACCCGATTCTTGCTACAGTTCCTGCCTGGTTCCAGTACCCGAGCCCTGCTACAGTACTTATCTACTGTCCTAGTCTGGTTCCAGTTCTCAGTCCTGATCAACAACCTACCTAAGTCCCAGCGGTTGGGCTCCTACGGGCTCCTCCCGGGACAGTACCAGCTTCCAGGGTGAAGAGCATCTCTACATCCTGCCTGAACATCTGCCTCCCGGCCTGCCACATACTAGAGACATTGACCACCTTTCCCAGTCTCCTGCAGGTCGGCCCAAGGGTCCACTAAACTGAGACTCCATAACAATGCAGCAATGGAAAAACAGAAAATACCATCATTCCTCATAAAACATCAAACAATAAAATCAAGAACTATAAAACATGAATCACAATAGGAAAATCATACTAAAAATATATATTTCAAAACTGCTGATAAATAGAACCTCCAGTAATTTAACTCGTATACAAATTTTTGAAAATTTCCCTAACACCAATAAAATATTTCAAAAACAGCAGACATCAAATAATATTCAATAATTAAAACTAATAAGGATAGAAAAAAATCCTCGGTTCTCCATACCTGGGAACTTTTAATTCCAGTCACCTTGAGATGGTCATGAATTCGTTGTTCTCTAGCACACATCACCATCATATGCTCACTCATGCATACACACAGTCTCCCTCTCTCACTGATGTGCTTGCTTACTCTGACACAGATGCTTACTGACACACATGCTCTCACTCACGGCCTTATGCATGCTTTCACTACATGCTGACTCATTCACTCTCCCTCACACACATGCTCACTGACATACTCGCCCTGTCTCACTCACACATGTTCAGTGGCACACAAACTCTGACTCATCCGTCCAATCACGCTCATACACATGCTCAGACCTATGCACACTCACACATGCTGTCATTCTCTCCCTTGCACACATGCTCACTGACACACTTGCACTCTTAACGCTCACACATGCTGACATACATACCCTCACTGCCTCATACATTCAGTCATGCTCACTTATGTTTGCTTTTCTCCCCCTTTGTCTGTGAATAAGTAAAAAAACATTTTTACTTACATTGGTGGTCAGGGAAAATCCAGGCAGGGCCCAAGAGAGGAGAGTCTGAGTAGGCTTTAGAGCAGTGGTTCTCAACCTTTTTTCTGTCGGGTCACACCTGGTTCTCATATGCGTGACACACTAAACACATGACCATCATAGGGCTAAATGTAAAAGTACAGTTTGCATCCACAGGAATCCCCCTGTCCCACAATTATGGATGTAAAGCAGAATTATAATATTCCCCGTACAACTCACCTTATAAAAAATATATTCTGGTTCTAGTGTCATCTCAGTAACAGCAACACAAAGTAACTACCAGGCTCAATAGCTCTACTTATGAAAAGACAGCAGTTTATCACTAATGCATGTTCTCTTGAGAAAATACAACAAATAAGACTGATACAGTAAAATATCTCACCTTGGTCACATACACAGAACCGACCTAACATACTACCAGGATCTGCAGTAATGCACATAAACTAATCCGCACACAGTTACACTTGTATTATGGAACACACTCAAACAGTAAGAACCCTACCTATGAAAAGGCAACACTATAAATATTAAATCAGGCCCTAAACACCAATACACCTCCTATTAGGAAAACAGAACTAGCCAAACAGCTATAGATCCCAACGCAGAAATAACTGTATAACTATACTAATAAGCAGAATAAATGTTTCACAACAACTATGAACAGAATAATATCCAACAATTAAAAACTCATAAAAATTATTTAAAATTCTCCAACACCAACAAAATATTTCAAAACAGCAGACACATCACATAATATTCAGTAATTAAAATGGCAGTCAATCAAGAAAAATAAACTTAAAAACCCACCTTTACTAACCCCCTCCAGCAGCTCTCCTACTCCTCTTCCATGCAGGCCAGTAGCACACACCAGAAGCAGTAGTGGCTGAAGCTCTGTACTCATGGTCCTCTTCCTTAGGGCCCATGACCAGTCTGTCTCTCACACACACACATACCAGTTACGCCCCCATGACCAGTTTCTGTCTTTCACACACCAATCATCTCCCGACCAGTCTCTCTCTTACATACACACCAGTCACCTTCCCGATCAGTCTCTTTCTCTCATGCACACACACACAGGCTTCCCACTCCCATGTTCTCTTTCAGATATACAGGCTTCTCACTCATGCTGTGTCTCACACACACACTGGTTTCTTACTCCTATGCTAGCTCTCGCCACATGCACAGGCTTCTCATTCCCATAATTACTTTCTTTCTCTCTTACACTCACTTACCAGTTTCTGTCTCTCACACACCAATCATCTCCTGACTAATCTCTCTCTTACACACACACAGTCACCTTCCCAAACAGTCTCTCTCTTTCATGGACACACGCACAGGCTTCCCACTTCCATGTTCTATCTTACATATACAGGCTTCTCACTCTTATGCTGTCTCACACACACACCCATGTTTCTCACTCCTATGCTAGCTCTCTCCACATACACAGGCTTCTCATTCCCATAATCACTTTCTCTCTCACACACACACACACTCCAGTCATCTCCCTGACCAGTCACTTCCATTGTCTCTCCTATATACACACACACAAACACACATCACCTCTCTGACCAGTTTCTCTCAATATCACACATGATCTTTTCTCACACACTTTACATAGATGATCTCAATCAAATGCTCTCACTTGCACACAGGCTCTCAGTTACAGTTACACATGCACACTGTCAATCACATATACATTCTCTCACAGACAGGATGGCTCTCATTTCCTGCCCCCCCCCCCCCCCCCGAGCACAAATGGTAGCTGCAGCAGCCTCCTCCTCTAGCCCCCGCAGGCCAAGAAAGAAGATTCCTATCGGCCACGGGAGGCTAATTCAACTGTCTCCTGTGCCGATTTCTGGCTGCTTCTGATTTTGCTTTGGGCGCACGCTATTGCCTGGGGCCGACGCTGCCCAATGCTACTTTTTGGTGCGGCATGGCTCTTTCTTCTTCCCACGCACCCCACTGCACATCACTTCCTGCTCCGGGGCAGGGGGTCAGGTGCGGGAAGAAGAAAAGGCCAGCCTCCACTAATACTGCTGCGACTTGAGAATGAAAGGAGCCTGCCGCAGAGGAAAGCTGTGGGAGCTGGGAGGCAGGCATTCAGCCCGCGGTGAGGCAGCGGCAGGAAGTGTGCTGGCTGCCTCCCGCCGGCAAAAATGCAAGCGGGGCAGGCGTGAATGGAGGCGGCGGGACCTCGGTGATGATGGGGCACGGGAGAAGTGCGGCGAATAGGCCCATGAAACTGGGGCTGGTGCCGCAGGGAAAATACAAAAGCAGCACTTAAGTGGATGGCTGCTGTTGGTCGCCGCGACCAACACCTATCATGTGATTGGGGTGACCGGCCCACCGGGGCATGCCCGAAGCCCCAATAGGCCAATCTGCCCCTGAGTGAGCATCAGCTGTCTTTCCAGGTTTTTCTCCAGTTCCTGCACCGATTAATCCAGATTCAGTTGTCCATACAGGTCTAGCTCCTGTTCCTGCATTGGTGAATCTGGCCTCAGCTGTCCTGGCTGCTTTAAACAATGCAGATTCTGTAGAAGCCTTAGCAGCCACCCTTCAGGACATACATTTGAGGGAACTTGTCCCTGTTACCAGGATTCCAAGACAGGATCCCATATTGTGTCTCCAGCCCAGTTTCAAGTCATCTCCTGAATTGGACAATCCAGCTCTGGTCATTTCAGCTTCTTTATTTCTGCCAGTTCTGTTTCCACTTGTCTCAGCAATTCCTAGTCTTGTATAAAAGTCCAGCTCCAGTTTCTTCTATCATGTCAGTGACTATAATTCTTGTTCCAGAGACTCTTATTGCAACTGCTCTTGGCTCCCACTCTAGACCCAGGCTGGCACCTGTTCCTGATTCCAGCCTGGCAAGTCTAATCCCATGCTTGCTCCAAACTGTCTCTCTCCATGTTATGTCTGGGATTTTGGAGGCCTTTCAAAGTGTCCAGATTCTACCCATAAGGGTGTGTGTATGTGGGGCATTTTGTCAGGGCTGACGGGGATTGAACCTGTGTATGGATATTCAAGGCTAGAAGACAGAGGCTGCTGGCTCTCTAGTGAATAGTAGTAAATTTATCCTTTGTATCAGAGAGATATGCAACTGTAGGTTCCCACTGGAGCAGCATTGGGCATGTCCCAAATTGAGTGCTAAATATAAGAAGTCCTAGCCTGAAAAACCCATGTTGATCCAAGTCAGATCTTGCTTGTCCTTGGATCCTACCTTATTCCTGGTTTCTATCGCCTGCTTTATTATTATTGTCCATTTGACTCCCGCTTCCTGATTGGTTCCTGCTCTGCAATTGATTCCTGGCAGCTTCCTGCACCTAAGGGCCTCACCCACGGGGGATGACATCTGCTGTAGGCCGAAGATTGCATGGTTTGCCTTCAATGATACCTGGCAATTCAAAAGCATGCCTTATGTCCAGGTTTGATACCTTCTCTGCCTCACCAGAGAAAGTCCATGACAAAATTGTCCTTTCATTTCTGTGGGAGAGAAACTGAGGAGATTTGTGTGGCGATGGCCGAGCAAGAACATCTGCACATGTTCAGAGAAACATATCTTTCTGAGCTCTGAGACAGCATGTTCTGCATTGGCATAATGCAATAACATCACCACTTGTGTGGCTGCATTTGTTTCTGCTTGTCCAAGAAGAACTGGTTAAAGATCTAAATATAGAAAACAATATGGAGGAGCTTGATCATCAAATGATCAAGTTCATGACTGTAAAGTAAGGAAGGACGAATAAAAACACCAAAATATAATGAACTTTATGAAAGCTGATGTCACAAATTTTTGTAATTGGTAGGTAGGATTACATAGGAAGCAAGTTTAAGGGAAAAAAGAATTCAAGAGAGCAGTTGACTTTCAAAAAGACAATACAAAGTTCATAAAAATAATTCATCTTATGTATAAGAAGGGCAGAAATATAAAAGAAAATCAGATGGGTTACACTGATGAGATCTTCAATGACCTGATACCCAAATATGATTTTCACAAAATGTAGAAAATAGGTCAAGTATTGGGGAGGCGCTGGCTGTCATGGTACATGTTGGTAACAACAAAATAGGAAGATGCAAGAAAGAGGTTCTGGAAGAATGAAATACACAAATATATCAAGGGGAATGATTAGTTGGGCAGAAATGCAGAAAGGTATCTGAGTGTTATAATAAACTACTAACTTCATTCATATTAACATAGTCCTGTTATGAAAAAGTCTAATGCTAAACTAGGATGTGCTAACAGGACATAGAGATAGAGGCAACTAAATTTTCAAAACAAGAAAAAATACTCTAAAATAAATCAGACCAACAAAAAAGGAAAAATAATTGCAAAAGCATAGATATAGAGGGGAATACAAAAAGGCACTTCAGCAATCATACGTAGATCCAAAACCTGAATGGCTAAGAATAGGTGAACTTAAACCTAATGATAAAAGATTGATAATTTGGAGCTTGTTTTTCCAACAATTTATGCAGCCACCAATCAGCAGTATGATCCAACTTTTTTTCTTACAGATAGTTAGATTTAAAACAAACTGGGGAAAGTGTTTTTTCCCTCGGCACACAATCATGCTATGGAATTTGTTGCTGGAGGATGTGGTCAAGGCATTTAGCATAGCTGAGTTTAAAAGGGGTTTAGTCTCAGTGGATGCTTGATCCAACTCAGTATGGCATAATTTATATTCCTATTAACTGAGTGTTCTAAAATATTCTAAAAGATAAACACCATATTTTCTCCTTTCTAGTCTTAAAGGACCTCTGTCATCCTTCATATATTCTCAAAGATAATTGCTAATGGATCCGCAATGTTTGCCAATTCTTAGGTACTTTAGGATTCATGTCTTGCTTACCAATTCCAAACATTTAACTTGTATAAGCATCCTTCAGTTCATTCTATCCTGAGCTCCTGCCCTCAATAGATGCTAAATGTTTTAATTTGGTCACAATCTAACTTTTTTAATAAAAAGAAAAGTAAAAAGTCAGTAAATATCTCAGCCATATCAATGCAATCTACTGACTTTCCCTCCTTAATCACTATAGAACATACACTTTCCTTAGTCATCTATTGTTAATCTGTTTATAGAATGTTTGCCTATAGCCTTCTATATAACATAAGATATGCCATGATGGATCAGAACAAAGGTTCATCAAGCCCAGCATCCTGTCTCTCACAGAGGTCAAGCCTAATCACCCCTGGCAGATCCCAGAGAGTAAACACATTTTGTGTTGCTTATCGCAGATTTACCAAAACCTACCTGGCAATGTTCCCTTAAATTTTTGAAAGACTGCATGCACAAACATTTTTTTTGCTACTTTTTATAAGCAATGTTCAAATTTGTGCACTATGAGCTCATATAATGCAAATAGTGGGATTTCTTATGCACACTTTGGTTTGCTGTGAGGAGGGTTCACAAGTGCACAGCTTAGAGGGAGCAGTGCTACCTGGCTAATAAAGGTTTAAGAACTTTTCCTCCAGGAACTTGTCCAAACCCTTTTTCAATCCAGCTATGCTAGATGCCTTGACCATGTCCTCTGCCATGACTGTGAGATGAGTGAAAATAATATTTTCTCAGGTTTGTTTTAAATGTGTTAAGGGGTAATGTTTCCAAATGCATTCATTTTGTGTATACCTTGACAGGAAGGGACTTCATATGTAAACCAGGGTATGCAGAGTCTGATCTCAATCTCTCAAATTTACTAATTCTTTTAATACTTACATTGTTCCAAAGAGAGCTTCTTTCTAGTCTTCATAGCATATTTACATGCATGGGGAACATATCTGGATATGTCTGGAAGTCCATGAAGAATGACTGGCATCCGTGTCACCTGTTGTGGTAGCTGGCAGCGGGATGCCGCGACCGGTCACACTTACCTTCCCGGGCAGGTCTGGGCCCCCACCGCCGCTCAGCAGGGCCTCCTGCTTCCTCGGCGCGGCGGGGAGCCGTCCCCGCTGTCCCTGCATTGCCAGCCGCGGCCGCCTCTAGGCACGAGCATGCAGCTCTTCCACAACAGGAAACACCTCCCGCGGGACCCAGATGTGCGACCCACCCCAGGACCTATTTAAGGCAGCTCCTACTGCATTACCTTTGCATCAGCAACAGGTCTCGCTCTGCCTAGAGTTGTGTGTTGCTACATGTGTTCCAGCCTCTGTGTGTTCCTGTTCCTTGTGCTCCTGTTTCTACTCCGACTTCTCGTCCTCCTGGCTTGCTCTTCCAGTTCCTGACTCGGTTCACCCCTGGATTTCGCCTTCGTCTGCTGCCTGCTCACCGTTTCTGCTACCAGCCGCCTGCTTTGACCTCTGGCCCATCATCAGATCCTCCTACTCTCCGCCTGCCCTGACCATCGGATTGCCTGACCTGCCTACGCCTTACGTGCTTAAGACCAGCCTCCAGGGAGACCTGCTCCTAAGTCCTGCTGGTCCTGGTACCCAAGGGCTCAACCTGCGGGGAATGTGGGCTAATAGAGGTGAAGTTCCGGTTGGGTCTCCGCTGCCTACATCCGCCTCCCGATGACGAGGGCCTATAGGCAGCCCCTATAGGTAGCACCAACCTCGCTTTGGCCAAAGGTCCACCTTTAGACGCAACAGGTTACTGAGGCCATGGACCCGGCGAATATCTCCGGCCTCCTAGGCTATTCTGGGCCTGGTGTTGAAGATTCAACAGCAGCAGCAATTCATGGAATCATTGGCAGCCTCTTTGCAGCGTTTGAATGCCTGGCTTGATGTCTCCACCAGCGTCCGGGGCTACACGGCAGGAGGTGCCCATGCAATTGGGACAAAACCCCCTGACCCCTGAGGAAAGGCAGCGCCGATCCATGGGCCTACGCTTGTACTGTGCGGGGAAGGGGCATTTCCTGGCCCGTTGCCCGGAGAGTCCGGGAAACCTCCAGGCCTAGAACCAGCTGGGGAGGTGGTTCTAGGTTTCACAAAGCCTGCTCCCCAACTTGTGCTCCCAGTGGCCAAACTTACGGACCAGTATGTGTTTCCTACACTGGCCCTCCTGGACTCAGGTGCAAGGGGAAACTTTATTTTGAAAAACCTAGTTGACCAATTAGGTTTACCCACGGAACTGCGAAGAACTCTGTTGGTGATCTCCTCCATCTTGGATGACCTGCTCTCAGGGAGGATCATCAGGACAACTCTTCCCATCCGCCTCCGGACCAGCATGTTGCACCATGAAGAGATAACGTTTCACATTATCGAAAGGGCCGTCCACCCTATCATCCTCGGATTGCCTCGGCTCCAGCAGCACTCCCTTGTCATCGATTGGGAGATGCTTCAGTTGGCCAAATGGGGACCCTGGTGCCACCGGGAATGTCTCCGTCCCATTGCGCGCTCTCCCTTGTTACTAGCCACAGCTTCACTGGGTTTACCTCCACAGTACAACTCCTACGCTGATGTCTTCTGCAAGGAGAGCGCGGAAATCTTGCCGGAACACCGGTCGTTTGACTGTGCAATCGACCTGCTCCCCGGTAGCATCCCTCCACGGGGAAGGGTGTACCCCCTGTCCCTGACCGAGATCAAGGCCATGATCAAGAAATATTCAGGAAAATCTGGAGGGGGGCGGGTTCATTTGCCCCTCAACATCGCTGGCAGGGGCCGACTTCTTTTTCGTGGCTAAGAAAGATGGCTCCCTTCGGCCTTGCATCGACTACCAGGGGCTTAACGCCATAACCAAAAAGGACCAGTACCCCTTGCCTCTCATCCCAGAGTTATTGGACCACATGCAGGGAGCCCGAATCTTCACCAAACTGGACCTCCGAGGGGCATACAACCTGGTTAAGATTAAACCTGGGAACGAGTGGAAGACTGCATTTAATACCCGAGATGGCCACTACGAATATCTGGTAATGCCGTTCAGGCTGTGCAATGCCCCCTCGGTATTCCAATCAATGATGAACGAGATCTTTCGGGACTTACTCTACACTAGCGTGGTGGTCTATCTTGACGATGTCCTCATCTTCTCGAAGAATCTCCAATCTCACCACTGCGATGCCCAACTAGTCCTCCAATGCCTGCGCGCCCACAGACTCTATGCAAAGCTGGAAAAGTGTATGTTTGAGGAAGAATCTCTCCCCTTTCTGGGGTATATTGTCTCCAGCACCAGCTTCAGAACTGGTCCCAACCTTCGGGCCTTGGCTCCATGCAACGATTTTTGGGTTTTGCCAATTTCTAGAGGCATTTCATCTCTCACTTTTCCCAATTGGTCGCACCACTCACGGCACTCATCCGGAAAGGAGCCAATGCCAGAGAATGGCCTGCAGAAGCACTAACTACCTTCGCAACCCTGAAACAAGCCATCCTTTGGGAGCCTTGCCTCCGACACCCGGACCCCACGCGCCCCTTCATCTTGGAAGTTGATGCTTCCTCCGTTGCTGTTGGGGAAGTTTTGGGCCAGCTCACCGTTAAGGGGAACCTTCCATCCCTGATCTTACTTTTCCCGCAAATTCTCTCCAGTGGAGAGAAATTATGGCATCGGCGATAAAGAGCTCCTGGCTATAACACTGGCTTTCGAGGAATGGTGACAGTGGTTGGAAGGGGCCCATCACACTATCACAGTCTATACCAACCACAAGAACTTGGAGCATCTTCGCCATGCCCAGCGCCTGAACACCCGTCAAGCTTGCTGGTCCCTGTTTTTTAGCCGCTTTGACTTCGTGGTGAAGTACAGGCCAGCTGCCAAGAATATCACGGCTGACGCCCTTTCCCAATCCTTGGAGCAGGGAAATAACCTGGATCCCCCCGGCTATATCATCGATCCGGCACGCGTCTTGATAGCTGCCTCTGACCTGACTCTGGCAGCAAGTATTAGAGTGGGCCCATGACTCCAAGGTGGCAGGTCACACTGGTCGTGCACGGACTCTTTCCTTACTCAAGCAGTACTATTGGTGGCCGCTGATAGACAAGGAGTAAAGGTCTATGTGGACTCCTGTCCCACCTGCGCTCGTCAGAAGCCCTTGATGGGACGACCTTGGGGGCTGTTACAGTCGCTGCCAGCCCCCAAGGAACTTTGGACCCATATATCTACCAACTTCGTGGTAGATCTCCCCTCTTCGAGCGGCAACAGAATTATCTGGGTCTTCACCGACCGATTTTCTAAGATAGCTCAATTTGTCGCCCTCCTGGTGCTTCCATCCACTCTAGAATTGGCAAAGCTGTTCTCCTCCCATATTTCCGCCTCCCATATTTTCCGCCTCCCTGCCACATCGTCTCCAACCGCGGGGCTCAATTCACCGCTAAATACTGGTGATCCCTGTGCCGTAAATTCAATATCCAGCTAGATTTCACCACAGCTTACCATTCGCAGGCCAATGGCCAAGCGGAACGAACCAACCGCACATTGAAGACCTTCCTGCGAGCCTTCGTAAACGAGCGACAGGTCAACTGGGTGGACCTCCTTCCATAGGCAGAATTCTCGCACCCTAATGCCACCACTGGGTCTTCATCCTTCCTCGTGGTGTATGGGAAACAACCGCTTCCTCTGCTTCCAGTGCCTCTGTCCGTCCCGTCTCCAGCTGCCCAGTTGATTGCACAAGAGCTTCAGACACTGTTGTCCCAAACAGACGTTGATTCACAAAGCCGCCCAGAGAAGAAAGATTACTACAGACAGACACCGATGTCCCGCTCCACTGTTCAAACCAGGGGACAAGGTATGGCTGAGCACTCGCAACATATGACTCCGGGTGCCTTCCATGAGGCTGGTACCCTGCAATATTGGCCCTTTCTCCATTCTGCGACAGATTACTCTGGTCAAGTATCAGCTCCGCCTCCCGAAATAATTGCAAATCCACAATATCTTCCATGTCTCCCTACTTAAGCCACTGGTCCTGTCTTGGCCAGCCCGGGATTGCAGGAGCCTGAGAGGATCTCCTCTGAAGGAAACGAGACTTACGAAGTGAAGGAGGTATTGGATGTCCGCCACCGCAACAAGAAGTGGGAGTACCTGATAGCCTGGGAGGGGTACGGCCCGGAAGAGAACTCTTGGGAACCCAGATCCAACATCTTGGATAAAGGACTCCTCAAGAGGTTCCACATTGCACACCCAAGGAAGCCCAAGCCCTGAGGAGGGGGATACTGTTGTGGTAGCAGGCTGCGGGACGCTGCGACTGGCCACACTTACCTCCCGGGCAGGTCCGGGCCCCCACCGCCGCTCCCACTCGGCAGGGCCTCCTGCTTCCTTGGCGTGGTGGGGAGCCGTCCCCGCCGTCCCTGCACTGCCAGCTGTGGCCGCCTCTAGGTGCGTGCGCACAGCACTTCCCCCTTCTTAAAGGGGCCGCAACGGGAAACACCTCCCGCGGGACCCGGATGTGCAACCTGCCTCGGGATCTATTTAAGGCAGCTCCTACTGCCTTACCTTCGTCTCAGCAACAGGTCTCGCTCTGCTTAGAGCTGCGTGTTGCTCCTTGTGTTCCAGCCTCTGTGTGTTCCTGCTCCTTGTGCTCCTGTTCCTGCTCCGACTTCTCGTCCTCCTGGTTTGCTCTTCCGGTTCCTGACTCATTTCGCCCCTGGATTTCACCTTCGTCTGCTGCCTGCTCACCGTTTCTTCTACCAGCCGTCTGCCTCGACCTCTGGCCCATCTTCAGATTCTCCTACTCGCCACCTCCCTGACCATCAGACCGCCTGACCTGCCAGTGCCTCACGTGCTCAAGACCAGCCTCCAGGGAGACCCGCTCCTAAGTCCTGCCGGCCCCGGCACTCAAGGGCTCAACCTGCGGGGAACGTGGGCTGGTACAGGTGAAGTTCCGGTTGGGTCTCCGCTGCCTACATCCGCCTC
Organism: Rhinatrema bivittatum; assembly: GCF_901001135.1. NCBI lineage: Eukaryota > Metazoa > Chordata > Amphibia > Gymnophiona > Rhinatrematidae > Rhinatrema > Rhinatrema bivittatum. The sequence goes on from NC_042618.1 coordinate 256,869,023, forward strand.
CTGACGACAAGGGCCTATAGGTAGCCCCTATAGGTAGCACCAACCTCGCCTCTGCCAAGGGTCCACCTTTAGACGCAACACCACCTTATAGGAAAATTGGTCTTACCTGCTAATTTTCGTTCCTGGAATACCTCAGATCAGTCCAGACAAGTGGGTTTTGCATCCCTACCATCAGATGGAGTCAGAGAAGAAAAACTTTTCTGAAACTGCTACAGAAGCTAGTGCCACCTGCAGACACTCAGTATTGTCCTGTACCCAAGCCAAGATGTAGACATATTCAAAAACGAACCTAAATCCCTCCTCTACGAGAGCAGGGGAATAAAGGTAGAGCCCTTCAACAAGAGCTCTTATGCCCACAGCAGGCATCGAAACCCCTGAAAGTTAAACTATGACTTTTCAGTCTTCTATATGATAAACACAGCTGAGATATCGGTCTTTCAATAGGGTGAGGCTCTGCACTGATCTGTGGTATTCCAGGAACAAAAATTAGCAGGTAAGAACCAATTTTCCTCTCCTGTTCATACCCTAGATCAGTCCAGACCAGTGGGATGTACCCAATCTCCCCTAAACTGGGCGGGAACCTGAAAGCCCAATTCGCAACACACGCTTCCCAAACAGCACCTCATCGGGCAGCTGTTCGGTAATGTCTAGTGAAAGTGTGAAGCGATGGCCAAGTCACCGCATGGCAGATCTCCTGCAGAGAAATAACTGACATTCCACTGAGAAAGCTGCCTATGCTCTGGCCCCTTTAGGAAGGGACTTTCCCTTTCAAATATAATCCAAAATTAGGGCCACTTTCAGCCACCGCGCAATCGTAACTTTCAAAGCCTTGCATCACTTCTTTGCTCCACTCAATAGCAAAAAAAGGTGATCAGACTTTCAAAATCCATTGGTAACCTTCAGACACTGAAATAAACACCAATGGACATCCAACAAATGTAACTCTCTGGGTCCGCCGCATCCAAATGCCGAAATGCATTAAGTTCAACCAGCTGACACAGCTAGAATGACAAAAAACGACCTGCGGCAAAAATGATGGAACCATCTGCCACGAAATTCCATTCACTGAAATTTGAAGAAAGGAGTCCCTACAAAACAAGGCCTTAAGTTCTGAAATTCGCCTGACTGAACAGAAGCACCAGAGAAAGATCCTTCAGGAACATACCCCTTAATGGCTCAAAAGGTGAAATGGCTTAAAAGATGAATTACAAAGAACAGTAAACAACAGATAGAGGGTTCAAGAGGGGTACACCCAAGTAAAAGGAGGTCGTAAAAGCTTAGTGCCTATCAGAAAACCACACCCGGATGGACCGCCAAAGAAAATCCATCCACCTTACCTTGACAAAAACAGCCTAAGACTGCATCTGTATACGAAGAGAGTTATATGCTATCCCCTTCACAAGCCCTTTCTGCAGAAAGGCACAATTTCAAGGACAGACAACTGCGTCAGGTCAAGCCCCTCTTCAACATATCAGACCTCAAACACCTTCCACACCCTGTAAAAAGTCATCTGCTCTGAAGTAAGGTAGTGGTAACTGCTTCTGAGTTCTGCTTCAATCGCAACCATCTCCTATCAAAACTCAGTCCACAAGACAAAAAGCAATCCGTCCGATCTGAAAAGATTGGACCCTGCAGGATCATCCCTTGAAGATGATCTAACTTGAGAGGACCGCCAACTGCGAGATTTACCAATTCTGCAACTCAGTGTATATGTGGCCCCTCTGGTGCCACTAGTATATAACACAACTCTCACCGGCCACAGAAGAACCAACACTTTGATGCCTTCAGAGCTGCACGTTCGACTGCTCGCCATGGCATTCTTCTTTGTCATCATGAGATCCCATTGAGGAACTCCCCACCTGGCCTGAATTAGCTCCATTGCTTTTGGCAATAATTCCCATTTTCCCAGGTCCAACTGCTGACAGCTGAGATAGTCCACTTGCACATTATCCACCCTGGCTACATGAGACGCTGCCAGTACCACAAAGTACGTTTCTGCTGAAGCAAACAGCCGCTGAGCCCACTGTTGCTGCATTGTCTGACAAAACCTGAATCACACAAATGATAGACCATAATGCTTATATGGATGACCACCGACCCTGAGCAGTCTATCCTTGTCAGGCTTGCTTTGGTGGTCACCACTCCCCTATCCAGGATCCCCCAATTCCACTCCTCACTCTAAATTCCTCTAATTCCATTCCTCACTCTAAAGAAAGCCAGCATGAAGGACTGGACCTGGCTATTCCTTGAAGTGGTGTCAGAAGCTGAAATTCCTCAGACGGCAAATTCAGGAGAGACTTTATATGGGCGAATGCCCAAGGAACTAAATCCAGTGCAGAAGCCATAGTGCCCAGGACTTGCAAATAACCCCACAATTTGGGTATCAAAGCTGCAACAGATGATGGACCTGAGCCTGCAACTTTGTCACCCTCTCCACCGTGAGGAACACTTTTCCCAACCTGGTATGGAACTTCGTCCCCAGGTACTTGAAGGATTGGAAGGGAATAAGGCTGCTCTATGCTAGGTTCACCACCCAGCCCAGAGACCACAACTTCTGTATCACTTGTAGCACAGAATGTCTTCTGACTTTGCTTCGAGGAGCTGTACCAAGAAGCCTTTTCTTCGCAGGACTGTGGCTACCACCATCATCACACTGGTGAAGGTCCAAGGAGCAGTCGCTAATCGTAACTGTAGAGCTCCTGGAACTAAAAATGTTTGCTTAGGGCCAACCACATAAGCTTCTGATGTCCTGAGAAGCTTCTGTCAGTCCGATGCCAGAAACTCCCCTTTGGAAACCGCCGTTCTTACTGATTTCAATGTTTCCATGCAACAACGAGGTACCCAGAATGCCACACTGATATTCTTCAGATCCAGAATGGGCTGTCAAGTGCCTTCTTTCTTTGACACTCTGAAATTGATTGACTATCTGCCTTTCCCCCATTCCTCCGGAGGAACAGTCACAATCGTCTCTAGATGCTGTAAATGCTTCTAGCATGGTGTGCACGGCATCTCTCTTTACTCACGATGTGCAAGGGGAACTCATGAGTCTTCTCGGACCGGACAAGATAAATCTTAGGTAAAGCTGCCTCTTATTATGTCCAGTACCCATTAGTCTAAAAACCTTGGCCCATGCCTCGTAACAAAAGGCCAATCTCCCTCTGACCGCCCGTTTTTGTTTTTTTTTTGAGAAGAGTGGACCAGCCTCCCTTCATTGTGTGGCTGTGCTGCCTCTGGTGCTTTGACCGGAGTTATCTCGGGTGGAATTACGCAGACCCTGAAAGGACTGCTTCTGCCATAATCTTTGTGAAACTCACCTCCCAAGGGAGACAGGGATTAAAGAGCATGCTACCATTTAAGTGAACGGCAGAGAAAAAAAAATTTATTTATTTATTTATTTTTAGATTTTTATATACCGGTGTTCCTATATGAAATAAAGATCACATCGGTTTACATTGAAACAGAACATGAAAATTGCCAAAAGGCATTACATAGAACAAGGTTATGAAACTTGGAACAGTGTACATAAGTTCAAAATTTAACAATAACGTTGTAACATTGTAAAAAAGAGGACAATGCAGCTATGTAACATGAGCTGCCAGCCCAGGAAACCCAGAATGAGATTGAAAAAGTTGCCAGACCCTTTACAGTGAAGGTGCTTAAATGACCATTGAATAGATGAGTCAGAGGCTCAGATAGGAGATTTGCATGTCACAGCCCCCTGGGCTACTGTTGATAACTTGCAGTGAAATATCACTTTAAATCAAAGGATAGCAAAATCTAAATTACAGACTATGACTAGAAAAGATCTACATTGGAGAATTCTGAATGAGAGAGGAATTTTGAGAAAAATATACTGAAAAACAATCCTAGGAAGCAACCAGATTCTCACCCTGAATAAAAAGGGGAGTCCGACCCTTGGGTACCCAGTTGTCAGATAAAAGAGGGAAAAGGCCAGGCAGGATGGAAGGTTGTTTACACATTCTCTTTCCATGGTCCTGCCTGGGTCTTGACCTTTTGGCTGAGAGAAGGTGACCCATCCAGGCTGGGTAACAATGAATGAGTAACCATGAGCATAGCATAGCATAGCTAAAATCACTGAAAGCTGAGACTGCAGAAGGCCTTAATCACTGAACACTAAACAAGTCATGAGCCTTGTGGAGCTGTAAACCCAAGCCAGGGAAAATCATCCTATCAAAAGAAAAGAACTGAAGGACTGCGGCAGATCCAGAGGTGAAGTGCTCCCTCAGAAGGAAGGGGACCCTAGCAGCAAATCCAGCAGTCCTCCAGGAGGAATGGGTCCCCAGCTGCAGATCTAGAGGTGACCCTGTTTCCCCCATGAGCAAGGGGACCCCACCGGCAGGTCCAGAGGCACAGTTGGATTCCCCAGGAGAGCATGGACCCCAGCAGCATTCCAGGAGGCGAAGTCGGGTCCCCCAGTAGGGTTTGGACTCTCGTGACAGATCAGGAGGCGGAATCATGTCCCCAGGAGGGTGTGGACCCCAGCGTTGGCATGGACCTTTCAGTGGAGTGGAAATGGCACAGAGGAGATGACAGCGGTTTAGATACAACAGACTCCCCAGGCCAACCATGCTCACCAGCCCAGTTGCATCTTTTCACATGGGTGAGACTTGGAAATAAAAGGGGGAGGATAATAACAACACTTGATTAAGCAGGAACTTAAGAAGTCCCTTCTATTCTATATGGTGGTATACTATGGGGGCCAACAACCTCAAATTGCCAAATATTAAGTGTTCTTGCTACCTTGTAAAAATGTATATAAATTATATGGCCTGAGACAATTAACCACAAGTAGTTAAGTGTCCTGTTTGACATACTATTAGTGATGTACATAGTCATGTAGAAATGTATATACTTACATAGTCTAATAAACCTGTATATATTTGTGCATACGGCCAGCCTTGTTCACAGTCCCATTTTGTTTTCCTTGGGTGAAGGGAGGGAAATCTCACCCACTAACACCTTCTTCCCTAGGTGGAGGCACCAGGCACCAAGATTGTGAGGACTGATGGAGTCTGCCCTGGGGGAGGGGGGGCTCCCACCAAGTTGGTCCCAGACTCAGGAACTCCCCACAAGGTAAGCGGTCAAGATGGCATTACACTTGCTTCTGAGATGAGAAAGCTCCCCTGTTGGAGTGATACTGATGACTCTTTGGCTTATCTTCAGGCAATTTTAGCCCTTTGAACTCACTCAAAAGGTTTACTAGTTGCTCCAGATCCTAGCCACATACTAATCTCCCCTTAAAGAGGAGATCACTGAACTGGGACTTGGACCAGACCTCCATTGACAAATTGCGTAACCAAAGAAAATGTCTAGCCGATACTGTTACACCATAATCTTGGCTGACCTCTGAAAGAGATCATAGGGTGTATATGCCACATAAGTCATGACTGCCTGCAGACATGCTCTTGCCTAGTGGAAGCTGAGGAAACCAGTCCTTCTGCCTGCAAGCTCTGTACCCACTGCAGCCAGTCCTGCATGCCCAAGGTAAAAAACTTGAACATCCTTTTTAGGTGGATCGACAACCTCCAGTATGGCCAAATGCTCTGCCCAAGTGGTTTTCTTAGTAACCTCACAGACCAAAGTATCAGCCTCTGCTTTCCCCCCATTCAGAACCACTTGTGGAATATCCCACTCCTGGAAAACCAATTTCTGTACTGTTCTATGGCATGGAAAGGCTTTGGGGGCCCCTACAGGCCTTCCCTGACAGAATCCCCCACTTCATGGTTGGACCCCAGCTGAGAATTTTCGACTCCCAACTGTCCCAGTACATGTGGGATCAAAAGCCAAAGCTCGTCTTTCCTGAACCACCTTAACCTTGGCTGCCCCTCAAGGGCTTCCTCCAGCACCATCATCTTGATCCCCGAACCCCTCTGAGGAATCTGCATCATCAGCATTACTGCTGCGATGACTCTGAAGGTCTAGAAGATGGGAAAAAAATCAATCGACTGTCCCCGAGAGTCTTGCCTGCCCACCGTAGTCTATCGCTGGGGCCCTAGTGGAGGAGTACAGTTGCCTGCTGCTCCCCTTTTTGGCTAAACAAGCTTTGTGCCTTAAGAAGACAAAGTCTGAGGAAATTCCTGCCAAACTGCTGGAATCTTCCCTCATGAGCTCCCCATCCTCATTCACCACCTCTCTAGCTCCACAGGGAAATCACCAAGAGACGCACCTGAGCCATCAACTTTTGAATACGAGCTTCTGGCAGAAAAACCTCTCTCTGCATTGTGCCGAATCACACATCCAGATACTCCAACGACTGAGATGGCTGATGACTGCTCTTGGCTAGGTTCATCACCCAACCGAGCTCCTGTGAAAGGTAGATTATCTTGTGAGTCACCAAATGGCTCTCTTCCAGAGACTAGGCCCAAATTAATCAGTCGTCTATATATGGGTGTACTAGGATCCTATTCTCTCTCAATTCTGTCGCCATCACCGTAATCTTGGAAAAAGTTCTGGAAGTGGTGGCTAAACCAAATGGCAGCACGCAAAACTGATAATGGCACCCCAACACGTATAAAACATTGGTGCTCCAATTGGATAGGAATATGGAGGTAAGCCTCGGACAGATCCAAGAAAGTCATAAATTCCCCAGACTGCACGGCCATTTATCACTGAGCACAATGTTTCCATGCAAAAATTAGTCACCTATAAATGATGGTTGATCCCTTTGAGTTCCAAGATGGGATGAAAGAAGCCCTCCTTCCTTGGGCACAATGAAATAAATGGAATATCAACCCATATTTTCTTGAGACGTAGGTACTGGAATCACAGCCCTCAGACGGAGGAGCCTTGACAGTGTACACTCCACCACCTGCTTGCTCTGCAGGGTTTGGCTGAGAAACACTGAGAAATTTCAGTGCATATCCTTCTCATATAGCTTCCAGGACCCACTGATCCGATGTGATCTCGACCCACTTCTGAAAAAAAGAGAGAGAGGCGTCCCCCTATCTCCTGTTCCCAGGGGTGTGTCGGTAAGCCTTCATTGGGAGGGTCGGGAGGTTGCACTACCTGAGCTCCTGTCTCAACTGGGCTGTCTAGGATGAAAGGACTGAGACCTTCCAAAAGGCCGAGTCCTCTGAAAGGTTGTCCCTCTATAGTGTCGAAAATGCTAGGAACGTCTGAGACGACCCCTCATATGAAAGGGGTGTAGCAACTGCTTCTTATCCTCCAGCAACAGAGGAACCGGAGATTCGCTCCACTTACTGGCCATCTTCTCCAACTTGCTCCCAAACAAGAGCAAGCCTTTAAATGGTAAGCCTTGGAGGTCGCATTGGGTGACTAATTTCTCAGCCATAACTGGTGTCTGGCCACTTATACTGAAGCTACTCCTGTGGCTAAGGTGTGGTCCAATTCACAGCCCGCATCTGCTAAGAAGGAGGCGGCGGGTTCCATAACTGCTCTGGAAGTCACGCCAGAGTCATCAATCTCCTGAGAGAGAAGCAAACAAGAGCGAGCTACCAAGGAACAACAGGAAGCTATCTGCAAAGTCATTGCCACTGCTTCAAATGCTTAAGAATGGCCTCAATTCTGTTGCGTTCATGCCTATTCTCGTCCTCGCTCCACCCTCTCTACCTTTGTGGCGACTCCCTTCGGCTCAGAAGGACAGATGCAGCCGCAGCTTCTCCCCGCCTCTTGGTCCTGGTATCCCCGGGCTGGCTTGATGCCACGGATCCGCCATGTTCCTGAGGATGTAAGGGCGCACGCTCTCTCCAGTCTTTGTACCAGCAAGGGAGCGAACCTCGGGGGCGTCCCCCCCCCCGTAGTGACATCATCCGTTTTCAATTTAAAAGTTCTTTGTTTGCTAACCTCAAACGAGTTAGCAAGGAACTCCATTTGGACTTGCTTCGGCAGCCACGCTACTTGCAACAACGATCCGAGTCAGCAAGGGGAAACCTTTCTCCACTGCTCGGCCTTTTCAAACTTACCAGGAGTACCCGCTCCTCGGGGGCTCCGTTCTCTCTATTCTTGTTTTCAGATTGTTGGACAGGATTCGGTACTCGCTCCTGGAGAGACTACGTTCCCGAAGACTCAGAAGATTGTTACTGCCTGGAGGCGATTGCAGATGTGAACACAGTGAGTCCTATTACGGATAGGAACCGGTACTCACTCCACAAGGGCCCTTGTTCCTAATCGCTAGGGCTCCCTTCAGTCTAAGACGTTATCGCAGGTATGGAGATCTTGAGTTACCATTGCAAATTGCAGACAGGAACCGGTACTCGCTCCACGAGGGCCTACGTTCCTAAATCTCTTCTAGCCTCTCTGCTATTCCAGAAACCATCCCATACACAGTTATTGTGAGTTCTATTTCAGACTGCCCATAGGAACCAGTACTCGCCTGTGGCTCCTGTTCCTGAATACTGAAGACTCTCTGTTGCATACAGAAGACACTACAGAGATCTACAATTGTGAGTGCATCATCTACCACAGGTTATGTCCAGCATACCCTGTTTACTCACTACCTATAGTCTCTCCTTACAGCTCAGCAGCTCAGAGATCGTAGTTCCAGTATCAGAGGGACTTCAGCCCTGCTGGGCATATCAACTCACTACTGCCACCTCTGGTGATTCTACTTCCAGTCTAATAAAGAACTATCTGTGTTTGTCTCAATACTCCAGCCTAACCGGTGGCCCTTCTCAAGATCTCCACTTGAGGGCGTTGTCATCTGCCATCGGCCCAGGGATTCACTATTTCTACTAAGTGTTACTTCTTACACTAATAGAGCGGTATTATCATCTGCCACTCTGTGGGAGCCAACCCACATCAAACCATTACTCCTCTCTCTGCGGAAGCTGATCCATATCACGTAGCTATCTCCCGTGGGGATCATACAGGTTGCTGGCTCATCTTTCTACAGGAACAACGCATAACAGTTGCTACTCCTTCTCTCTGGAGGGGCAGAGCACTAACAGATCGCTACTCCTTAGCAAGATCCATAACAGAGTGGTAACTGCGCCCCCTGGCGGGGTGTTCACTAACAGATTGCTAATTCCTCCTTTAACAGAATATCCAGCAGCCAGATTCATAACAGATTGCTTACTCCTCCCCTCTGGAGGAGCAGATCTATAACAGATTGCTACTCCTCCCCTCTGGGGGAGTTGGTCGCTAACAGATTGCTAACTCCTCCCCTCTGGGGGAGTTGGTCGCTAACAAATTCTTCTATCATGCACATGCTTCGAGGCCGCTTCTCCCTCCACAGGGACAGGCGTCCGTTTACAGATGGCACAGACAAGTGCATCCACTTTAGGGAAATGCAGGCGCTCTCTTACCACTGGATCCAGGGGCCATAGGCCTTCCTAGGTCCAACCCCCTTTAAAACTTGCCTCCGGGGCGGCCCATTCGGAATCAATCAATTCTTGAACGGCCTCCATAAGCTTTACGCTAAAAAACCAAAATGGGAATTTTCTTTGGCTAGAACATGGAATCTGCTCCAGGAACTCCCAGTATTTGCAATGTCTGGGTAATCCAGGGCCGGCAATTCTTCTCTATGAAAGAACTGCAACATAGTCTTATACGGCTCTAATCCCAGAGGAATTTCCCCATCCACTAGAAAGTCAGGATCTGCCTCATCAGTGCCCTCCAGATTCCTGTCAGGAACACCTGCAGCTTGAGGAGTACTTCAGTGCTTAAAAGTAGTACCAGAAGAGGGAGAGGCCTCCGCCTGAGGAACTGACCTGACAAGATTGGACAGGGCTGAGGACTGTACCTGAAGAAAGGATTGCAATCCCTGAAAGAATTCTACCTAAGAAAAGGCAGAAGGATCCATGCCAAAACCAGGAGGCACTTGTGTGGTGCCCACTGAGCTGCCATCCCCTGCTGAGGAACCAGTCAAGGGAGTTCCAATATCAGGCGTTTCTCCCGACACATCTTTACCCATAACCTCATTAGGCTGGGAAGAACCAGGCTTAGAAAAGTCAGAGGAAAATGCAGTTGCTTACCTGGAGCAGGTGTTCTAGGACAGCAGGATATTAGTCCTCACATGTGGGTGACATCATCCGATGGAGCTCGGCATGGAAAACTTTTTGCAAAGTTTCTAGAAACTTTGGACAGCAGACTGAGCATGCCCAATCTGCTACTACCCTCGCATCCACACGAGGTCCCCCTTCAGTCTCGGAATATAGCAAAGCAGAGTGAAAAAATAAAATAAACCGAAGGTGAACCCAAAATCGTGGGGAGACGGGCAGGATTCCATAGGATTAATATCCTACTGTCCTAGGAGAACACCTGTTACAGGTAAGCAACTGTGCTTTCTCCTAGGACAAGCAAGATGGTAGTCCTCACATGTGGGTGAGTACAGAGCTCCAGAGTGCCCCATTCAACTGGAGAGACCAACAACGGCTGAGCAAGGTGACAACAGGCACAACACAACTATGGCGCTGTGGGAAAGCAGGGGCAGTATGGCCCCACAAGAAGCACGAGTAGAGAGAGTTGGGTTCAGGTCTGGAACAGGTTGCGCAGGACGAATCCTGACAGCTATCCCTGTCAGGGCAGTAGTGAGCTGCAAACGTGTGGAGGAAAATCCAGGTTGCAGCCCGGCAAATTTCTGCAACAGGGATCATATGCATATGGGCCACCAACATTGCCATGGCCCGCACAGAGTGAGCCTTCACTCTGCTGGCCAGCTAGAGGCCTGCCTGCGTGTAGCAGAAGGCAATGCAATCCGCCAGCCAGTTCGATAGGGTTTCTTTACCCACTGCTGCACCCAGTCGGTTGGGGTCAAATGACATGAAGAAATGGGTGGACTGTCTGTGGTTCGCTGTGCAGTCTAAGTAAAAGGCTAGCGCCCGTTTACAGTCCAGAGTGTGAATGTGGCCTCGGAAAGAAGGTGGGTAAAACGATTGACTGATTGATGTGGAAATCAGTCACCACCTTGGGCAGGAATTTAGGATGTGTACGCAGGACCACACGGTCGTGGAAGAACTTTGTGTATGGTGCACACGTAACCAGGGCCTGAAGCTCACTGACCCTGCGAGTGGAAGTGATCGCCACCAGGAATATGACTTTCCAGGTGAGGAACTTCAGGTCACAGGACTGCAGAGACTCAAAGGGAGGCCGCACTAGTCTTGCCAGGACAACACTGAGGTCCCATGAGGTTGCCGAAGGCTTTCTAACTGTATTTTCTATTGCTTCTCTAATGCTTGAATTCAACTTCCACATAAAATTACACTCATCATGTGCGAGCAACTGCAACTTCAGTAGCTCACTTTCATTCTGCTTCTGCTCAAGAAATCTGCAAAGTGACCACTTGCTCATCTATATACACCTTTTACAAAGAATTGTTTTGAGAACTTTCCTAATAATAGTAATTTTGGCCAAGCAATTTTAAAAAATATATTCAATAAGTGCTTAAACTTTCCCCAAATTCTTTCAACTGGGTTGTAAATCCTCTCGATCCAGCAAATGATAAATAATTGAGTGCAACCCTCAGTTTGGGAATCTCCACAATTAGGACTAAATTTGCATCTGCTTGTCATGGAGAAAGCAAAGTTGCTTACCTGTAATGGGTGTTCTCCATGGGCAGCAGAACCACCATACAATCACACCCTCCTCCCCACAGAGTTGAAGCTTGGCTTGACAAATGACAGAGGAAACTCATCTGGTGGTAGCTGTGCAGGAACACCTATGTATGAACAGAAAGACCTCTAGGTTTCTCTGAACTTTCAGAGAATATGTTCCGTGTCAGCACCAAATGACAACATCTTCTACTTGTGTGACTAATTTGTTCTGCTGTCCACTGTGAACATATGTTATAGGTAAATAACTGCTTTCATTTGCAGACACTATCCTGTGAGAATTACACACAAGATATGGAGTAATTCTCCCACTCAATGTAATATTAAAGTAATTTGGCTTTAAATTTGGACCTCAAGGAGAATATGGAGAAAATCCAAAGGAAAAGAAGAAAAATAATTAAAGATCTAGATTTTATTACCTATGAGGATAGATTGAATGAGTTTAATTTATTAGCAAAGACTAATGAATAATTTAAGTGGTTTCAAATGCATAGACTTACAATGATGAGAGTAATCAATTGTTTTCCCTCTCTATTGAGGATATTCAGAGTTAGCTGGATAACTTTATCCTCTAACAATGATTACCAAAAATGACTATTTATCTGCTCAAAGAGTTGATAGTAACTCATTCAGTTTGTGTACATTTCTAGGAAATTTACACTAATTAGCTTATATCATCTACCATAACAACTTTTGCTAACTTACCTATTATACATAAGCAATACATCAAACTAGTCTATTTCATTAGGATTGCACTGTGCATTATCACGTTGTCTGATCATTTAAAATGTGAAAAATATCAACTATCATTTTGGTCAAATAAAAAGCTTACTTTTCCAATGTTTGTATTATCCAAGGTTGCAAAATAAAAAAGCTTACTTTTCCAATGTTTGTATTATCCAAGGCTGCATCTACTTCATCTAACACGAAGAAAGGAGCAGGACGGAAACTAAAATAAATACAGTTATTAGTGCAACTATTATAATATTCCTAAAGAAAAGGAAAGTAAATTTATATAACTATAGGAGCTACCATGTTTCTAAAACAAAAATTTAAACATAAAGATGCAAATACTTAACCATACAAATATTATTTACAGTACAATACAGAAGCTAAGCAAACAAATATACAGCTCAATTCATCCACATTCACAACTTAGAAAAACTTACAGTTAAAAGTTATTCAGTGATTTTGGTGAGGACATACAAGCTGCAGGAAAACTAAAACTCTTTATGAGTTTATTGACTGACTCCCATTTAGAGTTAGCGCTATGTACTCAAAAATTAAAAAAAACAACTTAAGAACTAGCTTTTCAAGCAGGCATACCCAGAATAGAGTCAGTCTTCCCCCACGCCCCTCCCCCTCTGTATAGTTGCACTTGCCTTTCCAGTCTATTACCTTCCTTTCTCCCTGCATAAGCCTTATACTGTATTATAGTGCATCATGTTTGTACTGTATGGTATCATTCATCCCCTACCCCCCTTTCTCCCCTTACATGCTTTATCTTCTAGTATTTTATTTTGCTGTTACATTCTGTACTTTTCCTCCTCGTATTTACATCAGTTCAGACTGCACTGTACATCCCTTGTACAGCACATTATTTCCTTTGTATATTAAGACACTTTTCATTGCTACTTCAGGTCACAGCGTTCTGCGTACCCTGACTCTCCCTGTTCGCCCCTTCCTTGTTTTTTTTGTAATTTAGATAAATTTCACTGTAAACCGATATGATGTACCCACGAATACCAGTATAAAAAAAACCCCATTAAATAAATAAATAAGGACAAAAATTGCATATTTTAACCATGGGCTTTGCACCAATTCTCAGAGCAAAAGTATGTGTATGCTTTCACTTTTAAATCTGCTGCAAGTATAAAATATGCACAGTCACTTGCACCTGTATTTTTGGAAAATAGAATTTTGTTGGAAAAGTACTTGCGTACAGCTGGAAATGCTATCTACACATGTACTTTTTCCCTTCTAACATAAACATGCCCCTAGTGACGCCTTGCCTCAATGTGGCTAAAATCTGCATACTGTGGAAGTGCTTTTAGCTGCCTTGAAGGAAGACAATTTACCCTAGAGTCATTAACCTCCTGGGTGAGAAGCAAACAAGAGCGAGCTACTAAGGAACAACAAAAAGCGATCTGCAAGGTCATTGCTACAGCTTCAAATATTTACTTAAGGATATCTCAATCTTTTTATCATGAGCATCCTTCAAGAATGCTCCTCCTTCCACAGGAATAGTAGTCCACTTGGAGACTGTAAACAGAAGTGCATCTACCTTCGGAAAATATAAGTGCTCTCTTACCACAAAATCCAGATGGTACAGGCCTTCCAAAATCTGACCCCCTTTGAAATTAGCCTCTGGGAGACCCCACTCAAGATCAATCAATTCTTGAATGGCCTCCATCACAGGGAAAAAACCAAGATGGGATTTCTCTTCGGTCCTTTAGCATTTCAAAGGTCTGGGAGAACAGAGCTGGCAGTTCCTCTATGAAAGAACCGTAGCATATTTCTATATGGTTCTAATCCTGGAGGAATTTCACCATCCTGAAAAGAGTCAGGATCAGCACCATCATCCATGCCATCCGGATGATGGCACGCCTGAGGCGTGCATCTAGCTATTTTTAAATTTATTTTTTTAAATAAATACTTCCAAATTCGGTGCTCAAAAAGTAGGCGCCCAACACTTAGGCACCTAAGTAGGCATCGCAAAGATAAGCACCCTAAAAAAGTAAGCGCACAGTACAACTTGTGCGCACAGGTAAGTGTGCGGCCACTATAGTGCCACGTAACTTGGACGCACAGACTATAAAGCCTGACTGTGCATCCAAAACCTGGGAGCGAAACCTGGACGCACAGCTAGATACACATGCCAAACCGACAAACCTGTAGAGGGTAGCATGAGAAAGCGCGCGAAATGCTGTTGCGACCTACCATGCAGTGTGCAGCGAAAAAGCCTCAGAGTGGGGCCGAGCCTAAGGAGGCTGCTCATGTCCCTTGACCTCCCATGAAACTGGACAAACATTGGAACGGCATGCTGAGCATGGAGACCGGGGGAAGGAGGAAGCCCTAAACAACAAAAGCCTCCAAGTCTCTGTATATTACATTTTTTTTAAAAACTTACCTTAGCTCAGCCTTACCTGGTTGAGTACAAAGACTGTCTCCGGCTGCGGGGGAGAGGGCATGTGCCGTCACTGCCACACTCAGCTTCCTGCACCCACTGCCTTTCAGCTGCTTAAGCAGCTAAGACCAGCTGAAAACCAGCTACTGGACCAAGGCACTCACCTGAGGGATCACGAAAATCACCTCAACTGGGGAAAGGACCATTTAGTATCACCGCAGGAGAGTGGGGAAATCAATTCTATCTTTTATTTTTTTTAAATTCTCCTTCTAAAATCTGAAGCAATCCCCAGTAGGGAGATGCACATCCACCATCTTCTGGAGGAGAATACTGGCAGGCTGATGTCACTGCAGAGGTGTATACCCTGTGATGTCAGTTTGCTCCATCTCAATCTGCTAGTAGAGGTGCATAACCCACTTGTTCTGGATGTCACTGCAGAGGTGTATACCCTGTGATGTCAGTTTGCTCCATCTCAATCTGCTAGTAGAGGTGCATAACCCACTTGTTCTGGATTCATCTGACTAGATGCTAAGAAAAGGCCCAGTTTTCCGAGAAGGTCCTAGACTGGTATGACAGGATTCATGGGAAAAAAAACCTCCCAGGAAAAAATGTTTCCTTAAAAACTTAAGAAGTTGCCATACTGAGTCAAACTGAGGGTCCATCAAGCCCAGCATTCTATTTCCAACAATGGCCAATTCAAGTACTTGACAAATATCCAAATAGTAAATAAATCCTATGCTACTAATGCCAATAATAAGCAGTGGCTATTCCCTAAGTCAAGTTGATTAATAGCAGTTTATGGACTTCTCCTCCAGGAACTTAGACAAACCTTTTTTAAACCCAGCTACGCTAACTGCTTTAACCACATCTTTCCTTTTCACCCTGCTACACCAGTTCAATCCAATCTAAACAGGTGGGAAGCACCCAAGCCCAATTATTTAGGAAGTAAGGGCTGCTTTGAGAACCCCAGTTCCAAAACCTGCGTCCTCCTTAGCAAAAACATCCAATCTGTAATGCTTTACAAATGAATGAAAGGACAACCTAGTAGCCATCTTGCAAATGTCTACCGCCCAGGAAGACGACTCTACCATAGTAGAATGAGCATGAATAATCTCAGGGGCGCCCCAGCCTTTGAGTATATGCTGAAGTGATTGTATCCTTGATCCATCTAGCTATAGTAGCTTTGGAGGCCGCCTCGCCGTTATATGGCCCTCCAAACAACACAAACAGCTTGCCTGTTCTGTGCAAATAATTTGTCACCTCTAAATATATGATGAGCACCCCATGAACATCCAGAAATCCCAAAGACCTGTTATCACCTTTATACTTGTCCTTCCAGCATTTTTGCAGGACAACTGACAGATTTAATTGAAACATCAACCGCACTGTTGGCAAAAATAAAAGCACAGGATGAAAAGACACAAAATTGGAAGCTATGACCAGGAAAGGAGTCCCCTGCAAGATAAGAGCCTAAATCTATGAAATATGGTGAGCTGAACAGATTGCTACCATAAAAGCCATCCTCATAGTAAGATCCTTAAATGAAACATGTTTCAGGGGCTCAAAGGGAGACAAGACTAATGCCTCTAGAACCAGAATAAATTTCCAGAGGAACCTTAGGTCTAAAAGAAAGCGGTTATCTTAACTCCCTAAGAAACCTGGACACAGCCAGATGGGCTGCCACTGAAATTCCACAAATCTTGCTGCTGTAAAAGGAGAGAACTACAACTTGAACCTTCAGAGAATTCAAGCCCTTTCTTAATCTAACAAAGCATAAAATGCAGGGAATATCAGAAAGCTAAGGAGAAACAGACCGATCTTTTCAGATCGCTTCGAACATGCATCAAACCCAAATATAAGCCAGAGAAGTTGATGTCTTACAAGGCCTGAGTAGTGTGGAAATCACTGAAGAAGAGTGGCCTCTTTTCCTCACGCATGGCCTTTTAAGAGCCAAGTCATAAGATAAAATGGAGAAGGATCCTCTATAAGATCGGGTGCTGTACCAAAAGCCCCCAGGTATCTGGCAGACGCATGGAAAGGTAAATCTGAAACCTCAACAGATCTGCATACCATGCTCTCAGAGGCCAGAACACCATGATTGCGCTCCATTTGATCCAACATTGAATCCTGCCGATCAGTGGACAAGGAGGGAAGACATAAAGATGCTCCCTTTCCAGCTGAGGCTGAATATGAGCATCTATGCCTTTGATGCTGAACTCCTTGTGACAGCTGAAGAACTGGAAGATTTTAGAATTCTTGCACATTGCCATTAGATCCATGTGAGGCAAGCCCCATCTGAGTTCTATGCAATGAAAAGCCTCTTGGATGAGTTCATTTGCCTGCATCCAGAAGATTCCTGCTCAGGTAGTCTGCTTGCACATTTTTCTGTCCCACAGTATGAGTCACTAATAACAGTTCCAGATTTGTGACCAGAGTATCCACTGTAACAAGCATCTAACTGATGCCCTGGAGAAACTGAGGCATCCGCGGGAGATTGACACTAAATGCTGACACTTCTGTCAAAAGCGCTGCACCTGAGGGCTCCTCCAGCACATGCTCTGACTTCGGATAAGCTAAAGGAGCTTTGTCTGACGAAGAAGGAATAGCAGTCAGCATAGCAGAGGTCTTGGAGCACTCCCTGGAAATTCCCCCACATACACGTGGATATGCCTGTATTCGGAACAGAGAAGACTCACAGCAATAGTAGCTCTTCTGCAGTCGCATCCACCAAAGTGGCGACTGCGTTTTGGCTTCTCCATAAAAGCTTAACTAACACCCTTGGCACAGTTGAAGATGAAAAACTGCTGCTATCAAGCCTCTTCTCCAGAGAAAATTTACCCTGCCAGACCAGGAAAAACTGCAAGCAGGTCAATCGCTCAGCCTGATTCAAAGGCCTTTTCCAACTTTTTATATATATATTTTTTAAAATGCTAAGAAGTCTGCCAGGCAGATTGGGGAAAGGGGAGGAGGGCATGCAGGAGGATTCCCTCAACAGCACCTGAACCCTTTCTTAGCAGGCTTGTTCTTCTAGATGTACCAGTGGCCTGGCTCTAAGCAGGGTCAATGCTTTCCAAGAAATCCTGATGCACTGCCAATGAGTCTTACCATCTTCTGGAGGTACTGGGTTTTCTCTGT
Source organism: Rhinatrema bivittatum (assembly GCF_901001135.1). Lineage (NCBI taxonomy): Eukaryota > Metazoa > Chordata > Amphibia > Gymnophiona > Rhinatrematidae > Rhinatrema > Rhinatrema bivittatum. Next base: position 256,886,813 of record NC_042618.1, read on the forward strand.
GCTGTACCATGTCTATGTGATGGCAATGATGTCCCGGAGGAAGTCTATGCACTCTGCCTTCATCTGCAAGCAAGGGGACATTACTCATCTGTTTGGATTGGACTGGTTTAACAGGATGAAATGGAACTTGCTCTTAATTCTAGAAGATTTATGGGGCAATATTTTTCTCAAGATCACAATCCTTGGGTATGGGACTGAAGATGAATTCCCCATCCTGGGTTCAAGGCAACTGTTGTAAGAATATTCTTATAATTGGGAAACTGAGAAGACCATGAGTGAGACTGTCTGATAAAATAACTGAAGAAGACAGCCATTGAGTCACTTGGGTCCATTGTAACTACTGCTCCCATTGGGCTCACCAGATGTAGACATACTAAAGGGGTTATGTAAATTGAAGCAGTCATATGCCCCATTCTGAGACAGAGCAAGCAGATGAAGTTTTATTTTGAAAAAGAAAACATACCATGGAAATTATTTGGTTGACCATCTTTTGGTAGAAAATTTTATCCTTGAGTGGTGTCTAAAAGTGCACTTGTGACATTCAGATGAAGAGATAGAATAAGGTTTGATTTTGAATAGCTGATGGCAAATCTTATGGCTTCCAGGACTTGAATGCTGAGTTGGAGGGATGTTTATTGTGAGATTACTTACCTGATAATCTCGTTTTCCTTAGTGTATGCAGATGGACTCAAAACAAGTGGGTATAGTGTGCTCGTGCTAGCAGTTGGAGACGGATCTGACGTCAGCACGGGTACATATACCCCCACAGGAAGTAAAGCAATTCAGTAATCTTCCTTGCAAAGCTGTTATAGCTATATGAGTACTGACCGATCGATTAATTAAACAGGATTACCCTGACCGGTTGATCGTAGTTGGAGACCGCCAGGATTCTCAACCGGAAGGCGTTGACACCCGGCAGGGTGGATGCCCTATGTAATAAACATGGCTTACCTTGAGCCTGTGAAATCCCATGAATATTGGCAGCCGGGCGGGATGCTGAGTCCATCTGCATACACTAAGGAAAACGAGATTATCAGGTAAGTAATCTCTACATTTCCTAGCATTTAGCAGATGGACTCAAAACAAGTGGGATGTACAAAAGCTACTCCTGGACTGGGCGGGAGGCTGCCCGCGGTCCGTGCAGGATTGCCCTCGCGAATGCGGTGTCCTCCCTGGCCTGGACATCCAGACGGTAGAATCTGGAGAAGGTATGGAGGGAGGACCTCGTCGCCGCCTTACAGATCTCAGCGGGCGACAGCATTCGAGTTTCTGCCCAAGAGGCCGCTTGCGCTCCGGTAGAGTGAGCCTTGACCTGTAGAGGCGGTGATTTTCCCGCATCTACGTAGGCTGCCTTGATAACTTCTTTGACGCAGCGGGCGATAGTTGCCCGTGAGGCCGCATCCCCTTGCTTCTTCCCGCTGTGTAGAACGAACAGATGGTCCGTCTTTCGTATGGCTTCGGACACTTCCAGGTATCTGGACAGTAGCCTGCCGATGTCGAGATGGCGTAGCAGTCGACCTTCTTCTGACGTCTTCAAACCGTCTGTGGTAGGTAAAGAGATGGTTTGGTTGAGGTGGAAGTGCGAGACTACTTTGGGTAAGAAGGAAGGAACTGTGTGAAGATGGATGGCTTCTGGCGTGATTCGGAGAAACGGATCACGGCAAGACAGTGCTTGTAGCTCTGAGACGCGGAGTGCTGAGCAAACAGCCAGCAGGAACACCATCTTCAAGGTTAACAAACGGAGGGACAGGCCTCGAAGTGGACGGAAGGCGTGTTCCGCTAGAAAGTCCAAAACGAGGTTGAGGTTCCACAGAGGTATGGGCCACTTCAGTGGCGGACGAATGTGTTTGACTCCTTTCAGGAAACGTGAAACGTCTGGGTGTGTGGCGATGCTATTGCCGTCACTCTGTGGAACGTAGCAGGAAAGAGCTGCCACTTGGACCTTGATGGAATTGAGGGACAGACCCTTCTGAAGACCATCTTGCAGGAAGTCCAAAATGATAGGAATCTTAGCGGCATGTGGATTGGTGCTATGAGCTTCGCACCAAGCTTCAAATACTCTCCAGATCCTTATATAGGTTAGTGATGTGGAGAACTTGCATGCTCTGAGGAGTGTATCTATTACCGGCCCTGAATATCCTCACATCTTCAGTCTAGCCCTCTCAATAGCCAGACCGTAAGAGAGAATTGAGCCGGATCCTCGTGGAGTATGGGACCTTGTCGCAGCAGGTCCCTGTGCGGAGGCAGGGGTAGTGGAGTCCCTGCCAGCAATCTTCTCATGTCTGCGTACCAGGGTCTTCTTGGCCAGTCCGGGGCCACTAGAAGAACTAGGCCTCTGTGCCGCTGAATCCTGTGTATAATGGCGCCCAGCAGGGGCCATGGCAGAAAGGCGTACAGCAGGATCCCCTGGGGCCATGGTTGTACCAGTGTATCGATCCCCTGAGACAGAGGATCCCGCCTGCGGCTGAAATACCTGGGTACTTGAGCGTTGGACCTGTCCGCTAGTAGGTCCATGCCCGGGGTCCCCCACCGATTCACGATCATCTGGAACGTCATGGGTGACAGTTGCCAATCCCCGGGATGTAGGCTTTCTCTGCTGAGGAAGTCTGCCGCGGAGTTGTCCTTCCTGGCGATGTGGACGGCGGAGATGTCCTGAAGATTGGCTTCTGCCCAAATCATCAGGGGAGTGATTTCCAGTGACACTTGTTGGCTTCTGGTTCCGCCTTGTCGGTTGATGTATGCCACCGTGGTGGCGTTGTCTGACATCACTCTGACTGCTCGGTGTCGCAGTCTGTGGGCCAATCGCAGGCACGCTAGCCTGACTGCCCGTGCCTCTAGTCGGTTGATATTCCATCCCGACTCTTCTCTTGGGCGGTGAGTCCTTCGCAATGCGCGCCCCAGCCGCTCAGGCTGGCGTCTGTTGTGAGCAGGGTCCAGGTCGGAGAGGACATCCTGGACCCCCGGCTCATGTGGCTTTGCTGCAGCCACCATCGCAGCTGATTCCGTACCCTGGCTGGTAGAGGTAGGTGTACGGTGTAAGTTTGTGATCGCGGGCTCCACCGGGATAAGAGGGCGATTTGTAATGGCCTCATATGCGCCCGTGCCCATGGTATCACTTCCAGAGTGGATGCCATGAGGCCGAGGACTTGCAGGTAATCCCACGCTGTGGGCCGGACGGCGCGCAGCAGGGCCTGTAGCCAATCCTTGAGCTTTTCTCTTCTTTTGGTAGTCAGACTGATTCTGTCTGCCTGAGTGTCGAACAGGACTCCTAGGTATTCCTTCGACTGAGATGGCTGTAGGGAGCTCTTGCTTAAGTTTACTACCCATCCTAGGCTCTCCAGGAGAGCGATCACTCTGCTGGTTGCCCGATGGCTTTCTTCTGGCGATTTTGCCCTGATCAACCAATCGTCCAGGTAGGGATGGACGAGAATTCCCTCCTTCCTGAGGGCCGCCGCCACTACTACTATTACCTTGGTAAAGATCCGTGGCGCTGTGGCTAACCCGAAGGGTAATGCCCGAAACTGAAAGTGTTGGCCCAGGACTTTGAAACGTAGGTAGCGCTGATGATCCCGATGGATTGGGATATGCAGGTAGGCTTCTGACAGGTCTGTAAGAAACTCCCCTGGCTGTACTGAATTTTTGACAGATCGCAGAGTTTCCATGCGAAAGCTGGGTACCCGTAGGTAACGGTTGACGGACTTGAGGTCCAGGGCCGGAAAGTGCCCTCCTTCTTGGGCACTATGAAATAAATGGAATAATGCCCAGAATTTATCTCCCCTGCAGGCACTGGAATTATGGCCTTGAGGGAGAGAAGCCTCTGTAAGGTAACATCTAGCGCCGTCCTCTTGAGGGGTGAACAAGGGGATTCCACAAACTTCTCTGGCGGGAGCCGAAGAAAGTCCAGGTAGTACCCCTCTCGGATGATGGTGAGGACCCACTGGTCCGAGGTAATCTCGGCCCACTTGCGGTAAAAGAGGGTCAGCCTGCCCCCTATGGCTGCTACCCCCGGATGGGCCGACTGATTGTCATTGTGGGGTACGGCCGGGGCAGGAACCCGAGTCGGCTCCCCTCTTATTGTGCTTAGGCCGAAAGGACTGGTTCCTGGCCTGTGACCGAGGTGCCTGGTAGCGAGCCCCGTAAGGGTTGAAGCGCTGAGAGGTTCTACCTCTGGATGGTCTAGAAGATGGGCGCTGCCTCCTGTGTGGCCTGTCTTCTGGTAGACAAGGTAAAGGAGAGGCGCCCCACTTGTTGGCCAGCTTCTCCAGGTCGCTGCCGAACAGGAGAGATCCCTCGAAGGGCATTCTCGTGAGACGTGTCTTGGAAGAGGAGTCGGCCGACCAGTTACGTAGCCAGAGCTGCCTTCTGGCTGCCACTGAGGATGACACTCCCTTGGCTGCCGTACGGACGAGGTCGGAAGCTGCGTCAGTAAGGAATGAGAGAGCTGATTCCATCCCTTCTCCCGGGGCGTTGTTCTGAGCCTGAGATAAGCAGGAACGCGTCACCACCGTGCAGCAAGTCGCAATTCGTAGGGACATGGCTGCCACCTCAAAGGTCCATATGCCGGTCATGTGTATCCTTGAGGGCCGTCCCTCCTTCCACCGGGATGGTGGTGCGCTTCACAATCGCGCTGACCATGGCGTCTACCTGAGGGCACGCCAACAGGTCCTTAGTTGCCGGGGCTAAGGGGTACATGCCAGCCAAGGCCCGACCCCCCTTGAATGGAGCCTCCGGTGCAGCCCATTCCAGATCAATTAACTGCTGTGCCTCTTGTAGGAGGGGAAAGTGGTGAGAGGTTTGGCGCAGGCCTTCTAACAGGGGGTTCCCTCTAGGTTCCCCTGGGGTGTCATGGCCCGGAAGGGCCAGTTCCGACAGGCATTGCGAGATCAGGTCTGGAAGATCCGCTCTGGTAAAGAAGCGCCTCATGGTCCGATAAGGTTCTACCCCCCGAGGGAAGCTCTCCCTCCTCGGGGGGCTCCTCTTCTTCTGCCGGGTAGTCTGAATCCCCATAATTGGGGCTATCAGGTGGCGAGTGGCCGCGCCTAGGCCTCGAGGGTCCAGGTGCCAGGTCATTCTGGACGTACGGACCCGGTCGGGGAGCTGACTGCATTCTGACAAAGATATGAATCCCTTTGAATAACTCCACCCAGGAGATCGAAGCCATATCTGGCCGCATGGGAACCAGGCCCCCCTGGTTCACTGGCTGCTCCCCGCTGCTTGCTGGCTCCTGAGTGTTCCCTGAGGAACCGGCAAGAATGCTGGGCTGTGACCGACCCTGGCCCGGAACTCCCAGGGCCTCTTCACATTGGGCACATAGGGAGTCTGCATCCTCATTCTGTGTGGCCCTGAGGTTGCATGCAGAGCAGAGATCGATGCCTGATTCTGGAGATGCCGGCACTGGCGAAGCCTGGTCACCCTTACTCTCCATGCCACCAGTGAACTCAATAAGAGTCTGTGTTATGCGCGAAAGCAGGCGCCTGAGATCAGTGCTCAGCAACGTGCAGCTATAAACGGGCACCTATCAATGTGCGCCTATCTAGCAATGTGCGCCTATGATCTATGAACGTGCGCCTATCGCCGTACGCGTAGCAACGGACGCCTATTGCCATGCGCGTAGCAATAGGCAAGACGCTTCAAGTAAAATATGATGGCGAGCAGGCAAACGAAATGGCGACTTACTAAACTGGCCGCCCCAGAGGCACACTCTGCTTCTCCTCGGATCCTCGGAGACCAACAAGGAAATGTATACGCCTTACCTTGTCTTCGGCGCTTCCCGGCTGAAACCCGGGCGGTCTCCGGCTGCGGGGGGAGAGGGGGAGTACCTTCACCGCCGCGCTCGAGGAGGTGCACCCGCTGCCTCTAGGCCGCGCCCGAACTCGTCTCGCTCGGGGGCCAAGTCCACGCCGGGACCGAGGCTGCCTCTAGGCCGCGCCCGAGCCCTTCATGCTCGGGGGCAGGTCCCTGCCGCGAGATGGCCACCGGACCGAGGCGCTTACCTCCGAGGGACCACGGAAGTCACTTCGGGAAACTCCACTGGGGGAGGGACCAATTGGTATCACCGCAGGAGTGCGGGGCACGTCGTTAGTAGATATTGTCTAAAAATTTAGTCGTTAGAATTTGGAAGAACGCTCAGCGAGCGTAAAGGATCTCCAAACTGCTTTGGAGACGGAAATTACTGAATTGCTTTACTTCCTGTGGGGCTATATGTACCCGTGCTGACGTCAGATCCGTCTCCGACTGCTAGCACGAGCACACTATACCCACTTGTTTTGAGTCCATCTGCTACACGCTAGGAAAGCTTTCTTTAGAGATGAACTCTTTATAAGCCAGTTGTCTAGAAACAGAAAAACATGAATTCCCATTCTGTATAGATATGCTGCATCTACTGCTGCATATTTTGTAAAGACTCCGGGAGCTGACGAGAAGCCAAAAGGCAGAATCGGAGACTGGAACTGTTGTCACAGTTGACAGTAAAGTAATCTCTACTGATTGTGATGGATTAGTGATTTATAAGGATCTGTCAAATATAGAAAGCACAGATAGTCGGTTTTGCTAAGAAGAGAAAGAACAGTACCTAGGGAATTCATTTTGAATTTCTTCTTTCTCAAGAATTTATTCATTGTGAGGGTACAGAATGGGATGTAAACCTCCTCACTTTCTGTGAATGAGGAAATGCTTGGTATAAAAACCACAATACCAAGGAGCCTTAAAGTCTCCATAATGCAGCACTGCCATACCTTTTTAAGCCTGCCTAACCTATTACGCCCTGCTTCAGCTTGGAGTCTCATTCCATGTTGTGGCCATTCTGTTACCTAAGCCTTAGCTACTGTTTGGCTTTCTTTTCTTTGTGTGGCCTTCTGTTTTTGTTTGTTGGTCTTGTCCTTGTGTTCTGTTTTGTGGTGCACTCCTGTGTCCTTGTCTTGTTTGTCTGTGGGCACTTTTCTGTTTTCCCCTTGTTTCTGCAGGTCTGTTCTGCGCTAGTGGGTGCCTTCCTGTTCTCCTGACCCAAAGTGCACCTCCACTTGAAGTCCTGCTAGCCACAATATAAAAGCTCAATCTGAGGGGGAGATGGCTGGTACAGGTGAAGATTCTATCCCTAGCCAGTCCTGTCTTGCACTGCTCCTGTCCTGGGGGTTACTCTTATACCAGCACCTGTGCCCCAACACCCCACCATTTCTCAGAGGCAGATAGAGATATCTGCTCCTATGAGTGATGTTCCTAAGTCTTTTCAGATCTTATTAAGAGGGGAAGGAGAAGAAAGGTGTCTTATATGAAATGGAGAAAGTTAATCCCAAGAGCTAAAATGACAAAGATAGAAGGGAATGAACTGGATCAGAAGGACTATGTGATCCTTTCTGAGCAGGAGTCATCTGAGTAGATGGCACAGCATGACATTCTAGAATGGGTTGGACCAATGAAGCAAGATAGAAGAGACAGGTGGAAGTGTCAATTTCTTTTTAGGTAGTTTGCAAAGATATGCCTGAAGCATACATCCATGTCCTGTGTAACCAGCTGTAGCTGGTGAAGAATTATCTGGTTTTAAGATTCAGAAAAGAAGGTATAGAGTCCTTGGAAGACTTTGGCAACATGGCAGAGCATGAAGTTTCCAATCATGAACACTTTGGAGAAGGTTTAGAAGGGATCAATACAATTAGGTGCGGATTTTAAAAGGTTACACATGTAACCCCGAATAACTGCTCCTGCGCACGCCGAGCCTATTTTGCATAGGCCCGGCGACGCGCGCAAGCCCCGGGACGTGCGTATGTCTCGGGGCTTGAAAAAAGGGGCGGGGAGGTCCCGGGGCGGGACCGAGGCCTCCGGCACAGTGGCCGTGCCGGGGGATCGCGCGCCGGCACTTGGCCGGTGCTCGCAACCAACTTATTTAACAAAGGTCGGGGGGGGTTTAGATAGGGCTGGGGGGCGGGTTAGGTAGGGGAAGGGAGGGGCCTCGGAGGGAATAGAGGAAGGCTGCGCGGCTCGGCACGTACCTCTTAAAATCCGGCCCTTACTCTTTTGGAATCCTGACCAAAAAAGTGTTTGCGATGATGCTCTGTTGACACATGCCGAATGCTGACATCGATTTGTTTTGAGTTTGCTACTGCTGGCGTCAATAAGTGCCCAGACGGAGAAGAGGAAGCCTTTATATCGGGGCACAGCTGTCGCTGCATCATTAATTCTCATGAACAAGACAACACTCTTAGTGGATGGCTCAATTTGCAAACAAAGTCCCTGGGGTTTTTCATGTTAATGTTTTACCAGTGCAAAAACTTTTGAAAAGTGTCCTCTTTATGAAGCAATTATTAGAATAAACAAATAAACTTGTTTAGACTTACAAATTAATACTAATATAGATTTTGTATAATCCTTATGTTTACAATATACATACAGGAATACTGAAGTAATTTCTGCTTGATACTTAGCTGTTTTCTACTAGAGTAATTCTTAACCTGTAAGTGTCAGAAGCACAGCCAATTCATGAAAATTATTAATATGTACTTAATTTCTATTTTTGTGGAAGTAGCTCAATAATTATTATATTTGTATACTATGGAATGAATTTTCATTGGTTTATGTGAATAAAAACATACGTGTACATGGTATTTTAAAAACAAAGGGGTCGATTTTAAAAGGCGTGTGAGCGTGGTTCCCAGCGTGCGTGCATGTTATAAAATTTGGTTCCCATGCGCACATGCATGCCAGATTTTCATGTCCATGTGCACATGTGCAGGCAGGTTGCCTCCTCTGCGTGCGGGGGGGATTTTTTAAAAATACATGTGGCGATGCGATTGGGCATAGACCAGTTCCCTCCCAGTCCGCTCCAATTAAGCAGCGGACTGGGAGGGAACTTCCCTAACCCTACCCTTCCTGTCTTTTCCCCTTTCCTTCCCAACCCCTAAACCTTCCCTAGCTATCCCACCATTTTTTGTTTTGATACTTTCTGCTCCTCTGGAGCAGAAGTAAATTCTGCGTGCCTGCTGGCTGCTGTTGCGCGCTTCCCCAGGACAGCATCTAATAGCGCTGTCCCGCCCAAGCCCGCCCCTTTCTTTAGGCCCTGCACTTGTGCGCATATCGGGGGTTATGCGCATGTCCGGACCCATTCTAAAATGCGCCTGCAAGGTCCGGCCATGCGCATAAAAGAAAATTATTCCTTACCTGCTAATTTTCGTTCCTGTAGTACCATGGATCAGTCCAGACAGTGGGTTATATCCCCCGACCAGCAGATGGAGTCAGAACAGAGTTTGAGAGCGTCAGGATATAGAATAGTGCACCCTCTGCTGGAGCTCAGTATTACGCATAGCAAAGCCCAAAAGCAAAACACAACATTTTGGATCCAGATCCGTCCCCAAAAAGGAACAGAGAAAGATATAAGTAAACAAACGGTCAACGGGACCACCAACAGTCAACTTGTGAGGAGCTGTGAACAGTAACAATAATCAGAGACAAACAGAATGAAAGTTACCTGGAAGAATCCGAGCAGGACCTAATGAAACCCCTAGTGGCGGGCGTCTGGACTGATCCATGGTACTACAGGAACGAAAATTAGCAGGTAAGGAATAATTTTCTTTTCCCTGTATGTACCTGGATCAGTCCAGACAGTGGGATGTACCCAAGCTTCCCTAAACCGGGTGGGGTCCTGAGAGACCTGCTCGGAGAACTTGATCGCCAAAAGAACCCGTGTTCTGAGGCGCCAGGTGTAGTCTGTAATGTCTGGAAAAAGTGTGCAACGACTTCCACGTCGCCGCACGGCAGATTTCCTGGGAGGAAACAGAGCGAGATTCCGCCCAGGACGCCGCTTGGGATCGCGTGGAATGAGCCGACACGCTGCGAGGCGGCACCCGCCCCGCCGCAATGTAAGCCGATGAGATGGCGTCCTTTATCCAGCGCGCAATAGTCGTCTTGGATGCCTGAGAACCTCTCCTCGGTCCTGACCAGAGGACAAACAAATGATCGGATACCCGGAAGTCATTGGTAACCTCCAGGTAACGGAGCATCACACGCTTGACGTCCAGGAGCCGGAGAGACCGGGGTTCCTCTGGAGCGAACGCTGGAAGCTCCACCGTTTGATTGACGTGGAAGGCCGAGACCAGCTTTGGTAGGAAGCATGGCACCGTATGAAGGGAAACCCCGGAGTCGGAGAAACGCAGATAAGGGTCCTGGCAGGACAAGGCTTGGAGCTCTGAGATCCGGCGAGCAGAAGAGATGGCTACCAGGAAAACCGTCTTGAGGGTCAGGTCCTTGAGGGAGGACCCCCTCAGGGGTTCAAAAGGAGGGCCCGACAGCGTTCACAGCACCAAGTTGAGGCTCCAAGAAGGGAAAGGATCCCTGATCGGTGGCCGTAGGTGTTTGGCACCCTTCAGAAAACGTGCGATATCCGGCTGTAGGGGTAGAGAGCAGTCCTTCTGTACCAAGACATTCAAGGCCGCCACCTGAACCCGGAGCGAATTATAGGCGAGACCCTTATCCAGACCATCCTGTAGGAAATGAAGTATCAGCGGGACAGTCGCCTCCATGGTTTGGACCCCGCGGTCGGAGCACCAGGCTTCGAAGACCTTCCAAACTTGAACGTAAGCGACAGAGGTCGAAGGCTTGCGGGAATGAAGCATCGTTGAGATCACTGTCTCTGGGTAGCCTCTGTGGCGGAGCCGGCGCCGTTCAAAAGCCAGGCCGCAAGACAGAAGAGTTCTGCCTGGAGGAAGTGACATCACTTCCCATGCCGGGAGACTTTTAGCGGAGCTCTCTGCCCCCGGAGCTATTTAAGCCAGAAACTTGCATTTAAACCCCTCGTTTTTCGGCGAACTTTAGCCTGTCCAGCTGCGGATATCAGTGGGAACATGGCCGGGAAAGAAAAACCAGTGGACTTTAAAAAGACTCATACACAAAAGGTGGCGAAGTCCCGGACCCTACGGACTACAAAATGGCGGTGGGAGTGGAGTCGGAGGAATCGGAGACCGAGGAGCCCAATCCGGATCTCGTGGACTCAGATCGACCGCTGCGTGCCGAAATGCGCTCCTGGTTTATGGAGCTGCAGAAAGACATCAAGGTATTCAAAAGTGAAATAGCTGAAACGCTGCAGGAAATACGTGAGGACCAAGCGGCCCTAGGCCGCAGGCTGGATGAGGCGGACACGCGGCTGGACGAGCAGGAGGAAAGATGGCAGCTACAAACTACGGAAGTTGCAGGGTTAAAAACAGCTCAGACAGATTTGGAGGATAAGCTAGAAGACCTGGAGAACAGGACTAGACGTTGCAATCTCCGATTTAAGGGCGTACCTGAAAAAGAGGAGTACCAGGACTGTGTAAGTCTCATTCAAAAAATCTGCCATCTGATCATGGGGAACCCGGTGACTGAAGATGAGGGCACGGCCACTGAGCCGGAGATTGAGCGAGCGCATAGGTCACTGGGACCCCAGGTTGGAAATAGACCACGCGATATCGTGGTCTGCTTTCATTCCTTTGCGTACAAGGAAAAACTTGCAGCGGCAGCCCGGCGACAAAGAGTGTGGATTTGGGACGGAAACGAGATCTCCATATATGCGGACTTAGCCTCAAGCACTCTACGCAAGCGCATATCTTTTCGTCCTGTCACCACAGCACTTACCACTGCTTCAATTCGCTACAGATGGCTTTTTCCTTTTAGCTTGTGGTTTCAGGTGGAAGGGAAATCCTATAAAATTCGCACGCTGGACTCCGCAGTACCGGTCTTAAAAGAACTGGGACTCAAGGTGGAACTACCGGCATTAAAGGAAGCGGGATCGGCCAGCTCTAAACCAGCGACCCCTCAATGGCAACGGGTCAACAACGGAGGGCGTCGGCTTCGTAGAAATGCCAGTGGAGCAGGGGTGGCTGCAGTTGGCACCTGAACTGCCTGGACAGTATATTTGCTGTGTTGCATAGAATGGTTTTATAGCTGCGTATATGCTATGTTTCCACCCATTCTACCTGTTAGGTTTGGCAAGTGCGTGGGTAAAATCAGTTTCAGTTTTCCACGTTTAAGCTAAGTAGTCAGCAAGGGATGCTTCGGGGGCAAGAGAGAGAGCAACGCCCTCTGGCATGGTTTCTTCCTCTCAACTTTTTTCCTGGAGGGTGGAAATCCATCCGGGGTATTCTGGGGAGGGGGGGTGGGGGGTTTTTGCTTCACAGTATCCACACTATTACTTTGGAGGGAAGATTTACTGGACCGAGAATGGCTTTGGGTCTACAAACGGTGGGGAAATATACGGACCACTAATGGGCGGCGCTGGGTTAATTCTGCAAGCTCAGACCGCTCTCGTTTGTGGGGAGAGGTGAAGGATGTTGAACCTAATGGCATCTATCACCTTCCTTTCGCTTAATGTTAAGGGTTTAAACTCGGGCAGGAAAAGGAAGCTTTTATTCCAGGAGGTGGAGCGTTTATCTGCTGGGATCGTTTACTTACAGGAAACACATCTTCTTAAGCGGTATGAGGGCCTATTACGTTCTAATATATACCCAACTCAATTCTGGGCGGCAGCGACCCCTGATGCAAGGTATTCAGGTGTTGGCATTCTCTTTCATAAAGATATATCATTTGAAGTACAGAACATATGTTCCGACCCTCAAGGCAGGTTTTTACTCCTTAATGTGGTAATAGGTGGGGAACCTTATACTTTGTGTTCTGTATATGGTCCCACCTCTCAGAAGGAAGCATTTTATATTAAGTTGTATCAGATATTAGCGGCTAATGCAATGGGGCGTGTTATTATGGGAGGGGATTTTAACTTGACGCTCAACCCTCGTCTGGATAACTCTACTGGGTCCAGTTCTGACTCAGCCCCTGCTTGGAAAGCTCTAAGGAAGATCCTCACCCTTATCGCGGGAGTGGACGTGTGGCGCTCCCGTTATCCCTCTTCCTGTTGCTATACCTTTTTCTCGCCCCCACATAATAGTTATTCCCGATTGGATATGTTTATGATTGACAAAACTAAACTTAACGCTGTACAAGCTGTAGATATTGAGCCGACAGTCTGGTCTGACCATGCCCCCATTTGGTTTACATTAGATGTTGGTCAGTCTGACGCCGGCCAACAATTTTGGCGGTTGACTGATTCCTTGCTGGAAGATAACCTTTTCCAGAAGCAGATAGCTCGGGAAATTCAGGATTACATTCATCTTAATGATACAGGAGAGGTGGGGGATGGGGCGGTGTGGGAAGGATTGAAATGTGTTTTGTGGGGAACTTGCATAGCACGAGCATCCTATGTCAAACGATGTCGGAAGAGGGAGCGCCAGACTTTGTAGCAGATCTATCCAAATTGGAAAGGGATCATATGCGGGGAGGGGGGATTTCTACAGCACTACGGGATCATATACAGGTACTTAGGGATAAGATCATGGCTCTAGACTCTGCTCGGATAGCCTATCAATTGGAAAGAGCCCAACAGCAATTTTTTGAGGGAGGGAATAAAGCTGGCTGATACTTAGCGCAATGTCTTAAAAGGAAACAAGCCCAGGCTCACATTTCTAAAATCAAGGCTAATTCGGGGGGATTTTGCACTGATAATACCTCAATTAGACAATGTTTTCATAATTATTACTCGACCCTTTATAAGGCGGATACTGATATTGAGACGGCCTCGGTTGCAGCTTACCTCTCCCAGATACCTCTTCCCCAGCTGACCTCAGCTCAAAGGCAATTTCTGGATGGAGATATTACGTCCATAGAACTAGAGGAAGCTATTAATTCTCTAAAGGTAGGCAAATCGCCGGGACTTGATGGTTTTACGCCACGGTTCTATAAACAATTTGCGGCGGCCTTGTCCCCTATTTTATTGAAGTTTTTTAACTCCCTTCGGACAGGATCCTTCCTGCCGGCACAGACTAATATGGCTGGGGTTACCTTACTGGTCGGGATCCTACTGACTGTGGTTCGTATAGACCCATTTCATTGCTAAATATTGATGTTAAGTTGTTAGCAAAAATATTGGCGAATCGCTTAAATTGTTTCATTACTCACTTGGTAGGGGTCGACCAGGCTGGTTTCATTCCAGGTCGCACCACTGCTGATAATGTGCATAAAATTATTGATACAATATGGTTTGCCCAAAAACATAGACTTCCTGCGTTGGCTTTGTCAATAGATGCGGACAAAGCGTTTGACCGGGTGCACTGGCCTTACCTATTCCAAACATTGGAATGCATGGGTTTTGGCGCCTCCTATTTGCAGTGGTTGGGTCAGCTTTACAATTCTCCCCAGGCCTGTTTAAAAATCAATGGCGGTTATTCAGCTCCCTTTGATGTGCGAAGGGGGACTAGACAGGGGTGTCCGCTCTCCCCCGCTCCTTTTTTGCACTATTCTTGGAGCCGTTTGCCATTAGCATACGCAGAAATACGAATATTTCCGGAGTGCCCATTGGTGATCTCACAGCCAAAATTTCTATGTATGCCGATGACATAATATTTACCCTCACTGATCCAGCACATTCTCTAGACGGTGTCATTGATGAGATGGAGGCTTTTGGGAGGGTCTCTGGCTTCACAGTTAATTGGGTTAAATCGGAGGTCCTTAATATCAATTTACACTCCCGATCGGCTAGTCAATTGCAGGAGCTGTTTCCTTTTAAGTGGGCCAAATCACAAATTAAATATTTAGGGATCCAGTTGAGTGCCACTCAAGATTTATTTAACATAAATTACACCCCTCTTTGGGGTAAATTGGCTAAGGATATGGAGGAGTGGAGCCGCTACCAGATTTCCTGGCTAGGAAGAATGGCCGTTTTCAAGATGAATATTCTCCCTAAAATATTGTACCTGTTCCAGACACTCCCGGTTCAGGTCCCTGTATCTGTGTTAAAACAGTGGCAGAGGTGTTGTATGAGTTTTATCTGGGGGGGCTGCAGGCCTCATGTGGCCAGGAGAGTGTTAACCCAACCTAAACGTAAGGGTGGCTTGGGAGTGCCAGACCTTGCCTGCTATTTTAGGGCGGCTCAGTTCAAAAAATTGGTAGACCTCCATCTTACCAGACAACCGAAGCAATGGGCGCTTCTCAATCAGGAACTTATTGGTGATATCCCACTCCACAGTTTTATATGGCAACCTAAGCACACTTGGCTGGTAGATTTGGACGTGGTATTGCCTCCCTCCACACTCATGCTGTTTAGTGTTAGACCCGCCCCCCCATGACGTCACTAACATCGGACAGTTAAGACAGCCTCAACACCAGGCGTCACGTGTGGGAAGCCAGATAACATCAAGGGGCACCCTGCAGCGTTTCTCACCCCACAGTCATGGGAGGGGAAGTGAAGGAAACAGCTTGATCTTCACCTGGAACTGGAAAGAAGCAGCGATGTAAGTGCTGCGTTCGTTAGACCCGCCCCCCCATGACGTCACTAACATCGGACAGTTAAGGCAGCCTCAACACCAGGCGTCGCGCGCCAAAGGCGCGCGACAAAAGTGCTCTCCCCTTTATGCACCCCTTCGTGCAAACCTTTGTGTATATGTAAAAATTTATTTTTATGTTTCCTTTGTTAACTAAGCTGTTTCATTGTATTCGACTAAGGAATTTTTTCCTGCTTTTTCTGTTTCACTGTAAACCGGCATGATTTGCATTTAATGCAAGAATGTCGGTATATAAAAGTTAAAAATAAATAAATAAAATAAATAGTGTATGGCACCGCTATGGCGCTTCGCTGGTGGGCAATAGGGCGTATCATTTTAGCACTTATATACATACCAACAAAGCTTTTTGCCCAGGCTTTGAGAGCTCGGCTTACTCAGTGTGGAAGAGGCGAGGAATTCTGACCTGGGGGCACATTTGGGGTAATTCCTCTTTGCGCCCTTTTACTGATCTTCAGCGGGCTTATGACTTACCTGAGTCGGCCAAATTCTGCTACTTACAATTGGCTCACTTTGCTAGAACTAATTTGCTGGCCACACATTTTGCTCAGGGTGAGTCTGATTTTGAAAAGTTATGTGAGAGGGCTCACATTTGTACTAAAATATTGTCCAGGCTGTATCAAATGTTACTGTTACAGGATGACACCATGTATACATTTCAAAAGGCCTGGGAGCAGGACCTTCAGGTTAACTGGACCCCCCAAAAATGGAAATCGATTTTTCAGAATCTGGGCAGGGGACATATTGCTCCCTCTCTAATCGAAAATTCTTATAAACTTTTATACAGATGGTATCGGTGTCCTTCTCACCTGCATAAATTTATGCCCTCCTATCCAGATACCTGTTGGAGAGGTTGTATAGAGGAGGGTACATTCTTCCATATGTGGTGGACTTGCTCTCATGTCAGGATATTTTGGGGGTTGGTGTTCTCTTGGTTACGTGAATTCTTACCTGGATTGCCTGTTTGCACACCTGCACAAGTGTTACTGGGAGGGGGGCTGCCTGGAGTGTCACAACCTGGTCACCAGTTAGTTCAATATGTCTTCACAGCCAGTCGCTGTGAGATAGCACGTTTGTGGAAATCCCCTAACCTTCCTACGATAAAGGATATCCAACACAAAGTACAGAGGATTTATTTATTATCCCAATTTACCGCGAATAAACATAAAAGAATGTCGCGCTTTACATCAATCTGGCTGCCCTATCAAAAATGGCTTACCAAAGTGGCTGGGGTACCAGCAACCTGAATACTGCATAGCTTCTGCATAGACCCTTTGTTGCTGTGCGTCCCTAGGGAATCTTACAATGGTTTAGTAGCATTCAGGTGTGGGAAGCATTTGTTTTTACTTCTTCTCATTTCTGTATACTTGTGAAGCATGGGGGGGGGGGGGGGAGGTGTAAGGGTTAAATGAACCATGAAAGTTACGGTATAGGATAAAAGTCTGGATCTCTTTATATTGCTTATTGGTTTCTGTTCCTGGTTGCAAATGTTCATTCTGTTTTCTCACTTGACAATTGCATACCCGGTTTGATGTGTATTTGCCTGTTGGTTCAATAAAAATCTTAAATCTTAAAAAAAGAAGAGTTCTGCCTGCTCGAAAAATACCGGCCCCTGACGCAGAAGATGAGGAAGATGGGACAGGCGAAGTGGGCCGTCCACCGTCATCTGAAGTAGATCTGCGAACCATGGCCGACGGGGCCATTCCGGGGCGACGAGAATTACAGTCCGTCAATGATGTTCCAACCTGCGGAGAACCTTGCCGACCAGAGGCCAAGGAGGAAACACATAGAGCAGTTGATCTGATGGCCACGGAAGGGCGAGGGCATCCACCCCCTCCGCGCCGCGCTCTGTTCTGCGGCTGAAGAAGCGTGGAGCCTTGGCGTTGAGAAAGGTCGCCATTAGATCGAGGCGTGGAGTCCCCCAACGACGGACGATGAGATGCATTGCCTCGTCGGAGAGAGCCCACTCGCCGGGGTCTAGCTGTTGACGACTCAGGAAGTCCGCCTGAACGTTGTCCACCCCGGCGATGTGAGAGGCCGCTATCTGGACGAGATTGCTCTCTGCCCACTCCATCAGGGGAGTTGACTCGAGGGAGACATGCTTGCTTCTTGTCCCCCCTTGACGATTGATGTAGGCCACGGTGGTGGCGTTGTCCGAGAGGATCCTCACCTCTCTGTGTCGCACCAGGGGAAGAAAACGCTGGAGAGCGAAACGCACGGCTCTCGTTTCCAGGCGATTGATCGGCCACTTTGCCTCCTCTGGCGTCCAAGTCCCCTGCGTGGCGCTTCTTTCGCAGACAGCGCCCCATCCCGCGAGGCTGGCATCGGTGGTCACCACCACCCAATTGGGAACCTCGAGCGAGACTCCCCGAGCCAGATGCGAGGGGACAAGCCACCAATCCAGGCTTTTCCTGGCTAATGGTGGAAGCGGCAGGATCACCTGATACTCCTGGGAGACTGGTTTCCAACGGGATAGCAGGGACGCCTGCAGTGGACGCAGGTGTGCAAACGCCCAGGGTACCATGTCGATGGTGGAGGCCATTACTCCCAGGAGCTGCAGATAATTCCAGGCGGTTGGTTCTTCCAAAACCGAAAACCGAGACACGTGCTCCCTCAGGGCTTGCGCCTTGTCCTGGCGCAGGAACACCATACCCCGCCGGGTATCGAAGCTCACTCCTAAGAAATCCAGGTGTTGCGAGGGCACAAGGGAACTCTTTGGAAGGTTCACCACCCAGCCCAGAGAGCGTAGGAATTGTACTACTCTGGCCACTGAGGTCTGACCATGTGAGAAGGACTTCGCTCGAATCAGCCAGTCGTCTAGGTACGGATGTACTAGGATACCCTCCTTGCGGAGGGCCGCCGCCACCACTACCATGATCTTTGTGAAGGTCCGAGGTGCGGTCGCCAAACCGAAGGGAAGCGCCTTGAACTGAAAGTGTTGACCGAGAATCTTGAAGTGAAGATACCGCTGGTGAGCCGGCAGGATGGGAATGTGCAAGTATGCTTCCGAGAGATCCAGTGAAGCGAGGAATTCTCCCTTGTGCACTGCGGCAATCACTGATCGAAGAGTCTCCATGCGGAACCGGCTGACCCTGAAGGCCTTGTTTACCTCCTTCAAGTCCAGGATGGGCCGAAAGGAACCGTCCTTTTTGGGAACGATGAAGTAAATGGAATAGTGGCCCAAGCCCACCTCGTCGAAGGGGACGGGAACGATGGCCCCTATGTCCTGCAGTTGGTCTAGTGTTTGTTGAACCGCTATCCTCTTGAGATCCGAACCGCAGGGGGAGAAGATGAACCGGTCCTTCGGGGGGCAGACAAACTCCAAGGCGTAACCGTCTCTTATGGTGTCCAGCACCCACTGGTCCGTGGAGATAACTGCCCACTCCTCGTAGAAGTCCATGAGGCGGCCTCCGATCCGGGGAGGTGAGAAGTGGGCTCCTTTGGCATCATTGGGAGGACTTTGTGGGCGGATTTCCCTGCCCTGGACCCTCTCTCGCGGGCCTCTGCCCACGAAAGGAACGAGACCAAGGCTGGGATCTTGTCGGCTGTGTCCGGGAACCGGACTGCCGGTAAGACCTATAACGTTGCTGTGCCCTGGCCCTGGTTCTACCGGAAGAAAATGACCTGAAGGAACGCTGTCTATCCTCCGGCAGCCGATGCACCGAATTTTCCCCCAGTGACTTGATGATCTGATCCAGGTCCTCTCCAAATAAAAACTTCCCCCTAAAGGGGAGGGAGCCAAGGCTCGACTTGGAAGAAGCATCCGCCGCCCAGTTGCGAAGCCACAAGAGCCGTCGGGCTGCTACAACCGAAACCATGGACCGCGCTATTACGCGAAAGAGATCATACAAGGCGTCTGCCCCGTATGCTATGGCAGATTCCAGACGGTCCGCCTGGGCGGCCTCTTCGTGGGGCAACTCCTGAGAGGTGAGAAGCTGCTGTACCCAGAGTAAGCTGGCCCTTTGCGTGAGCGAACTGCACATCACGGCCCGCATACCTAGGGCGGAGACTTCGAAGACCCTCTTGAGGAAGGTTTCTAGTTTACGGTCTTGCGTATCCCGCAGGGCCGTTCCACCTGTGACCGGGATGGTCGTCCTCTTGGTCACTGCCGACACCGCTGAATCCACCTTGGGCACCTTGATAAGATCCAAAAAATCCTCAGGGAGCGGGTATAGCTTTTCCATGGCGCGTGTGACCTTCAAGGACGCCTCGGGAGTGTCCCACTCCCTGGTGAGAAGCTGTAGGAAGGACTCATGGATAGGGAAAACCCTTGCCCTAGGACGGAGGGCGGCAAGTACTGGATCCCCTTTGCGAGAAGAGGTGGTGACGGCAGGAGCCACAGGGATCGGCGGATCTGGAGGTGGGTCGAGGTCCAGCTCCTGAATAATATGGTGGATGAGTTCATCCAGCTCTTCTTTTTGAAAAATCCTTAGGGCTCGAGGGTCGTCCCCCTCCGTATGTCCATCTGGATGCGCCTCCGGGGGTTCCGGGGAGTCGTCTCTCACCGGCGAAGCCGCCCCCGTGGTACGCTGGGGTGGCACGGGAGAGGGACCCGGCAGGGATCCAGGCGTAACGGGCGAGGCGGTGAGACCAACAGCAAGTTCAGGAACCTTGGGGGGAGGGGCCCCCAGGGGATTCGGCTCCTGTGCTCCCATACCCTGCAAATAAGCCATGTGCATTGCCAGAATAAAATCAGGTGAGAAAAACGGGGAGCTGATTGGAATCCCTGGGGGGGGGGGACCGTCCTGGGAGCCCCGGTCAGGCAAACCCCCCGCCGGGGGCAGAGCCTGTTGAAAGCCAGTGCAACCAATCCTGTCTGCATCTGGGAGCGAGTCCACTCACGCTGTCCCCCTAAAATGGCCGCCGTTCCCGCCAAAGGCGGCGTCGTGGCCGGCCCGCGCCGCCCGGGCTGAGGAGGAGGCAGGTCCG
This sequence comes from Rhinatrema bivittatum, assembly GCF_901001135.1. Lineage (NCBI taxonomy): Eukaryota > Metazoa > Chordata > Amphibia > Gymnophiona > Rhinatrematidae > Rhinatrema > Rhinatrema bivittatum. Next base: position 256,907,089 of record NC_042618.1, read on the forward strand.
AAATCGCAGCGGAGGACTGCAGGGTGCCTTCCCCGTCGGGGAAGCACCGCTCACAAAGCCCCTCCCTCAGAAATTGATTCCCCGGTTCGCCGCAGGCCTCACACCTCGAGGACCGCGGCATGTCAGCACCGGGAAAAAAGCCTCGGGGCAGGGGGGGGGGGGCCTGGAATGGCCCTAACAACCCGCCGAAGGGGTCCAGGAACTGTGGGGGAAAACCCCCGTTTCAGTTGAGCACACACCCGCGGGCGGAGCTTGCGAACCGCGGGACCCACAAACGACGCGTGGAGCGGCTGGAACCACCGGCATCCACCAAAAAGAAGCAAACCTGTGGAGAAAGAAACTCAAAAAACTTCCACTTACCCCAACGGAAGAGGAAAGGAGTACAGAATAGAGAAGGCAGAGCCACAGACACACGCCTCCTCAAAAATTGAAAAGTTTTTTGTTTTTTTTTAATTTTAAGGATCCAAAATGAAGAGAAACATAAGACAGGGAAATACTGTGGAGAAAAGAAAGAAATAACCAAAAATGAAGAAACCCTGTCAATCTGGGGGAGCTAGTGGATCCCCCTGCTCACATCTGCTGGAGTCAGAAGAATACTGAGCTCCAGCAGAGGGTGCACTACTCTATATGCTGATGCTCTCAAACTCTGTTCTGACTCCATCTGCTGGTCGGGGGATATAACCCACTGTCTGGACTGATCCAGGTACGTACAGGGAACCCCCGATTTCACAGCATGTAGGGCTTTGAAAATTCAGGCTAAAGTGAGTACATGTGCACTCACCAGATTGCACAAAACAGTGATTACATACTAAGTGGGCATGTTTTGGGCATTTCAGGTCTTGGTTTCATGTATGCCCATACTTTGGTATTTTATAACTGATGTACTTGTGATCAGCATTAAACATGTGCAATCACTTTTGCATTAGCTATTTGTTTTTTTTAAAGATCTCTTTATTAATTTTTCAAAAAAATCAAGAAAACCTTGATACATGAAAACATAGCAAATCATATTACAAATACAAATATAAGAAAATTAAAAAAAAACACAAAATTACATATACAATTTGCTATTATTTAGTTCACATTTTGTGGAATAAATATTCTATTACTCAATATGCAGCCATCTTCTTACATGACTTTGATCCTAAAGTATTATGAACCAGTGTTATGACTGTTGCTGCCAGATGTCTCCACTCCGCCCTCCTTACCTCTCTGGCCACTCCTCCCGCGGTTGATGGACATCTGACTGCCGCGGCCTCTGCCTGCCGTCCTCTCGGGCATCCCCGGTCCGGCTTGGGAGCTGCATTCCGCCATGTTGTTCAGCTACCATAGGGTGCACGCGTGGCCCTGCTTCTTATTCCTTCTTTGGTGTGAACCTCAGGGGCGTCCCCCTGTGATGACGTCATGCATCCCGGATACAAAAGCCTACTCTGTTTGCTAGCTATTCGAGTTAGCAAGGGACTCCTTATGGATGGGATTCACTCTCCGTACCTAGCTACTCTGCCTCTCCTTAATTGGACTTACTCTATCGGGGTACCCGCTCCTCGGGGGCCTCTCTCTTTTCTTTCAGGTCGCTATCTGGAACCGGTACTCGCTCCTTGAGGGCCCATGTTCCCGGACTCACTGCCTGAGCTCACTTCTGCTTGGAAGAAACCGCTGCCTACACCATCAGTGAGTTACCATCTATATTCTCTCAGAGCTGTTCCCTGGAACCAGGTACTCGCTCCTCGAGGGCCTGTCTCTATTCCAGCTTCTGTGTTACCTTCCGGGAGAAACCGCTGTGTGAGTAATCAACCAACGAGGCTCTATACCAGAACCCTGTGTATGCTCCACTGTACTCACTATCTCAGTTTCTCTCCACTACAGCACAGGTATTGAGGGATCACTGTTCCAGTATCCTGAGGGACTAAAAGCCCAGCCGGGCTTCATCTCTATTCACTACTGCCACCTCTGGTGGCTTCTCAACTCTGTTTAATAAAAGATAATTCTGTGTTGTGTGTCCTAAAGCTGAGCCTGACCTGTGGCCCCTCACGGGACTCCCCCCCCATGGACGTGGTCACCTGCCACAGTGTCCAAGGGTCCACCCAAAACCATACAAACAATAACACAGAGGCTGTTGTAATATTCCTATTCTGTAAGAATCTTTTCAATTGTAGTGGATAAAAATATATTTAATTCTCACCAGTTTCATAACACACATATAGAAATTTTAAAAGAAAATCTGCACCAAGAGCAATCACTCTCTGTTTTTAAAAGAAGCATCTTCCTTCTACGAGTGTTTCCCTAACAATGTCAGGGAATACAGCTATTTTCTGCCCCAAGAAAAAAGAATCCTTAATACAAAAAAAACAATCTCAATTGTTTATAGGATTCATGTGTAAAGCTTACTAACAAAGTAATAACTCTATTCATTATATTTGACTACGACTGCTCCACAAAAGCTATAAGGGTAAAACTATTAAATGACAACTCAGCCTTACCAACATTTTCTTCAGAAAAACTACTTTTGAAACTGAAGGAATTAATTTTTTAAAGAAATTTTCAAAAAATATAAATAAAACCTATTCAGCATTTCAAAAGGTGTAATCAAGGAACATCTAGGGAAATTTAAAAACCTCAAATTCAACCTCCTAGAACAGTTTCCTGCATTCTCTAACTTCTGATGCAATAGTTGGCTATCTTTCATCAAAGCTACATTTACTCCTAATGGCAGTTATTTTCTCTTCTCATCATGCTCTTTGATTGATTGTGAATGTTCATTCACCTGAGCAGACAAAATGCCTAAATAGTTCAGCATTGGATCAATCCTAGATGTTACAGACTTCTCTAAATTGACAACTGCAGACCATAATACTTCTAATGTAATTACTGCAGGCCTTTCAGGCAAGCTTGACCTATTGCCTTGGACCTAATAGAGATAGATGGTATCAACCCCCCAATTGCAGGAAACTCCCCATCACAGAGGGAAGAAGGGATAGAAGCATAAACCTCCATTATTCCATTCCCAGTTTCTGCTTCAGTTAATCCATCCGCCTGTGGAGAACGCCCACTGGGATTCAGTGAGACTGCTGCCTCATTTAAAATGGAGCACAAGGCTCCAAGTTCAACAGGTCCAAAATTGTCTTGCTGCTAAAATTAAACACCCCCAGAGTCCACTGGGAAGAGTAGTGGCAACAGCTGGCTCAAATGTGTTAGTATGAATGCTGCCCTTCCTCTTACCCATATTAATACTGAGAATTTGGGCAAGATATGGAGTGCTCGTACCTGAAAACCTGGTCCTAGTCCTTGGGGTGTGCTACTGTAGGAAGGGTTTTGTAGAGGTTTGATTCACCCTGATGATATCATGGCGGTATCTCCCAGCAGGAAACCAGGGCTTTCTGCTCGGGCTGCTGATGGTAGCTCCTCATTTTCTCCCCTCCGATGCCACTGTAGGAAGAGCTTTTGTAGAGACTTGACTCACCCAGATGATGTCACAGGGCGTGTCTCCCAGCAAGAAACCAGAGCTTTCTGCGCTCTCTCCAGAACTTCAGTTAGGGATACTGATGGTGACTTCTCTAGCATCAGCTATTTAATGTGCCGAATTCAAGCCTTCATTGCTTTTTTTTTGAGTCAGATATTTGCATGCTGGATTCTGGTGGCGAGTGGAGAGGGCAGTTTGGTAGGAGTATTTGGAGTGTGTGCGCAGTGCTACATGTGAATTAGTTGCCCTTGCAGATTATGTTTCTTTGTGTGTCTTTCACTGGTGTTACTATGGGTGGGCCTGTGTAGACCATGGACCACCCAATTTTGGCTCAGGCCTCCCTAATCAGGACATCTGCAGTAGGGCCACTGCCAAAGAAGAGACCCTGCAGCAGGGCTACAATGGACCCCATTAAGGGCTGCTGAAGCAACAGCCAGGGCTAATGTGGACCCCATCTTGCAGCAACTGAAGAAAAGGTCTTGCAGTCTGACTGCCATGGATCCCATCCTTCAGCAGTTGAAGAAGAGGCCCAGAAGACAAAGAAAGGCCCTGAGTGAGTGTGTGTGAGTCTGTGAGAGTGATAGCCTGGGTATAATTGAGCCTATGAGAGTTGAGTACCTGAGTATATGCATGCGCTTTTGGGAGTGAGAGCGTGTGTGTGTGTGTGTGAGTGTGTATGTGTGTGTGTGGAGGTGGGGGGGCCTGTGAGAGTGAGAGCCTGTGTGTTTGAGGGTACCTGTGAGTGACAGCATGTGTGTGTGAACTAGCCTGTGAGTGTGTGGGGGAAGCCTGAGAGAGAGAGAGAGTGAGTGTGTGTGAATCTTTCAGAGTAAGAGCCTGAGTGTCTGTGTGGGGAGGGTGTAGGGGAAGTTTGTGAGAGTGAGAGCCTGAGTGTTTTATGTGAGCCTGTGGTATGTGTGTTGGGAAAAGCCTGTAAGAGAGTCTTGTTTGTGTGTGTGTGTGTATAGGAACTTGTGAGAGTGAGAACCTGTATATATGTATGTAGGGGGATCTTGTGAGAGCGAGAGCCTGAATGTGTATGAGCTTGTGAAAATGAGATCCTGCGTGTGTGTAAGCTTGTGAGGGCGAGATCCTGTATGCGTGTGTGAGCAAGCCTGTGAGTAAGAGCCTGAGTTTGTGTGAGCTGGTGTGTGTTTGAGCTTGTGTTTGTGTGTAGCAGCCTGTGAAAGTGAGACCCCTGTGTGTATGTGTGAGCCTGAGAGAGAGGGCGAATATGAGAGCCCGAGTGCTTGTGTAGGAGATTATATGAGAGTGAAAGCTTGTGTGTGTGTGTGAGCCTATAAGGGAAAGCATGTGAAAGCAAGTGCTTATGCGAGTGTGTGTGGTTGTGTGAGGAAGCCTGTGAGTGTGGGAGACAGCATGACAGAGTGAGAGACTGTATGAGGAGGAAGGGAAGACGACAGGGGTAGAGAGAAGAAACAAAGAGAAAAGAGACCCTGAAAAAGGAATTAGGAGTACTGACAAGGGGAAAGTGGAAAAAAGAGACCAGGTTCAACCAATTAGAAAAATAATATCATCAGCAACAAAGGTTAAAAAAAAAAAAGTCATTTTGCATTTTTAGCAACTGGAATATACCATCTTTGGGAACGTGCATTTCTTATTATTTTTGTATTTTGCTCTTTCTTCAGTATTTCATTATTCACAGAGTCTAGTTTTCTCAGGCTTTCCAATTCATTTTTTTTCTACATGTTTCTGTTTCAGATTTGTAGCTACTAATTCTGTGTAAGGTAAAGGTTGGTTTGTTTGTGTGTGTGTGTGACTGAGATGCAGTATTTCTACTAGTGCGTAGTTTCTCTGTAGGAATTTGTTGCAGTCTGGCTTGTTCTGTTTCTGCAGCAAGTGATGAATTAGTCTTCTAGGGCCTGATGTAATATTTGTATTGCTGCCTTTTCATAGATAAGGTTGCTGCTGTTTGAGTCCTGAGAGTTAGTGCTGCTATAGTATAGTATCATACAAAAAGTTGGCTTCACTACTTGTTATATCAACTTATACATCAATTAAAAAATGATATAAACAGTCTAGAAAAAATGATTTATCAAATATCCAAATATTACATCCAATTTTAGTACTCAAAATACATCATACAAAATCACAACTCTTATCAAAAAAAGATTCACTCACACCATACATACACATTCAACCTTATACAACAATAAATCAGCAACATTCATACAAAATAAAAAAAATATTTTCCAACATGTTTCGCTGTAGAAAGCTTCTTCAGGGAAATACAATATATTTATAAATCTGGGGTGACATCCAAAATCATCTCAATTATAGAATACAGATGGAAGTTTTATACACAATATTCTTAAATCAGACAATCAAGATCCAATCATTGCGCCATTCACATATCAGCTGTATTTCATCTTTTCAGTTGCTCAGGCAATTCAATATATCCACAGCATTTCCAGGAACAATGAACACTCTCTCTAAAAAGTGTCCATTTGAAAGAAGATGGCATTTTATAACTTATGTTCATCCATTCTGAACTTGCTTTAGATATTTGATTATGCACTAGTAAACGTGACCATCCATGGTTTATACTTGCTACGAGGAATGTGATAGAAAGTTTTTCATACTTGGGATGGAGAGTGTGTTTTGTGATTTTTTATGATGTATTTTGTGATTAAAATTGGATATTTGATAAATACTTTTCCCCAAACTGTTTATATCATGTTTTTGATTGAGCTATATAGTATGGTATGGCAAAGTTCCAGATATCTTTCTTTTGCAGGGATTTGTGTTATTTCACAAAATGTTTGGCAGTGGAAGGAGTTTGTTTTGCTGTTACTGAACTGACACCAGAATTTGAATATTTTGTTTGCATGTTGAGTTGTAATGTGAACTGTCTTAATTCTGCTCTGCACCTGTTGCAAATCTTAAATTTTTATGATTATTATGATTATTGCTATTTTATTGTAGTTATGTTCTTTCCTCTCTGGAAAGAGAATAAAAAAAAATACTGTGGTCGCTTGGGTGCAGCCACAAGTTGGGAAACAGCTAGGAGTACAAAGACAAGGCCAAACTTGGCTAATTCCACACAAACTATTTACAAGCAAAACCAAAGTACAGTGCAGAGGCCATCACTTTCACAACAATCCAATACACACAGTTCTTGCCTTCTCTAGGAGCCTTCTAGGCCCTGCCGTCTTATCCAAGGATGCAGGGATCTTCCCTGGTCCAGAATCCCTTGCTAGGTTGACTCTTAAACAAGACTGGGCCAAATAGCTGTGGCCGGTCCTTTAAGATACTCTGAAAAAGTTTCTTAAACACTCACTCACAAATACTCTATTTTATTACATGAATTGATTGTTTCCATTATGTGTTCTTTACTTTGTTATAGGATATTCTTGCATATTGATTAATCCTAATAAATATAAAATAAATTAATACAGATTAGTAAGGCATTTTTAATATTGGTAAGTGCTTAAAATAAAAGAAAATCGGTTCTTACCTGATAATTTTCGTTCCTGTAGTACCACGGATCAGTCCAGACTCCTGGGTTTTGCCCCCCCTCTAGCAGATGGAAACAGAAGTTTACAAACAAAACTCTGCCTTATCTAGGCTGGTGCCACCTACAGTCTGGCAGTATTACTTAATGTCAAAGCAGAATGGATCACCAAGAACCCAACGAACTGTATATAATAACTAAACAACGGTAACCGGCTCAGTAACCCCCAAATGGGAACAGAATCCGAGCCATTGATAACAGGCTATACCAGATTGATCTGTGAATGGAAAAAGAAAAAACAAACAGTACGGACTCTCCCTTTCCTTGGAAGAACAGATGAGCGGGACTCTGGACTGATCCGTGGTACTACAGGAACGAAAATTATCAGGTAAGAACCAATTTTCTTTTCCCTGTACGTACCCGGATCAGTCCAGACTCCTGGGATGTACCAGAGCTGACGTTAAATGGGATGGGATCCGGAGAGGCCCGCTCTGAGCACCACTTCTCCAAATCCCTCGTGTCCTGGAGCCTTAACATCCAGACGATAATGTCTGGCGAATGTATGTAAAGACTTCCATGTGGCCGCTCTACAAATCTCCTCTGGGGATATTTGTTGACATTCCGCCCAGGAAGCCGCCTGAGATCGCGTAGAATGCACGCGTAGACCCACTGGAAAGGAGCTACCCTGCAACAGATATGCAGAGCCTATGGACTCCTTCAACCAACGAGCAATGGTAGTCTTGGAAGCAGTGTTACCTCTTCGTGGGCCACTCCAAAGCACGAAGAGGTGGTCCAATATCCTGAAGGCGTTGGTAACTTCTAGATAACGCAACAACGTCCGACGGACATCCAGTCTTCGCAAATCCTTAGACAAGGGATCTGCACTGTCCAAATCCATAAACGAAGGAAGTTCTACTGTCTGATTCAAATGAAAGGAAGAAACAACCTTAGGTAGAAATGAAGGAACTGTGCGCAGCGACACCGCAGTCTCCGATATCCGTAAAAAGGGTTCCCGACAAGACAGAGCTTGAAGCTCGGATACCCGCCTTGCCGAGACAACCGCCACCAAGAATACCACCTTGAGTGTGAGATCCTTCAAGGTGGCCTTGCGGATAGGCTCAAAGGGAGCGCCGCACAACGCCTTAAGTACCAGATTCAGATTCCAGGAAGGGCACGGCTGACGAAACGGCGGGCGCAAATACTTTGCCCCTTTAAGGAAGCGAACCATATCTGGATGAGATGCCAAAGGTGTACTGTGGACCCGACCGCGCAACGACGCCAGTGCCGCCACCTAAACACGCAAGGAACTACACGAGAGACCCTTCGCCAAACCATCTGGAAGAAAACACAAGACATCCGGAACGGACGCATGGGTAGGCAACACCTCCCGATCAAGGCACCACGTCTCAAATACCTTCCAGACCCGTACATAAGACAACAACATAGAAACTTTACGGGATCTTAGGAGAGTGGTTACCACCGCATCCGAATACCCTCTGGACTTCAGCCTTTGCCTCTCAAAAGCCATGCCGCTAGACAAAAGCGTTTGACCTGGTCGAAACAAACGGGTCCCTGATGTAGAAGATCCGGCATATACGGAAATCGAATGGGCTCCTCTAAGGCCAAGTTTAGCAGATCCGCAAACCAAGGGTGTCGCAGCCATTCGGGAGCCACGAGTACCACTTCTGTCAGGTGCAACTCTATGCGATGCAGCTTCCTGCCGATGAGGGGCCATGGAGGGAAGAAAAAGTAGAACATCCGCCGGTCAAGGCAACACCAGAGCGTCCACGCCCTCCGCTCCCGGCTCCCTGCAACGAGCGAAGAAACAAGGAGCTTTGGCATTCTTGAATGTCGCCATCAGGTCCAGGGTGGGAGTACCCCACTGTGTGCAGATGAGTCGAAATGCGTCCTCCGCGAGTTCCCACTCTAGTTGATTTCGACTGAGGAAGTCTACCCCGGCGATGTGTGAGGCTGCTATGCTGCACAGATGCTGCTCTGCCCACGCGATCAACTGACGGGCTTCGGACGCCACTGGTTGACTCTTGGTTCCCCCCTGGCAGTTGATGTAGGCCACCATCGTTGCATTGTCTGACAGGACCCCTGACCGACTTGCCGCAGACCAGCGGGAGGAAAGCCTGTAGAGCCAGGCGAACCGCCCTGGTCTCTAGATGATTGATGGACCAACCAGCTTCCCGCGGGGACCATAGCCCCTGCACCGACTTCCGGAGGCAAATCGCCCCCCCAACCGGACAAGCTGGCATCCGTGGTGACCACTGTCCAGGACGGAACTACCAATGGGACTCCGCGACGCAAGTTGTCCTGACACAACAACCAATTCATGCTGGCCCGAGCTGACTGAGTTAGTGGCAAAGGTAGATGAAATTCTTCCGACACCAGATTCCATCTGGAAAGCAACGCCGACTGTAAGGGCCGCATATGAGCGAAGGCCCATGGCACCAATTTCAACATCGATGTCATCGACCCCAACACCTGAAGGTAATCCCAAACTATTGGGATGGGCTTGGATAACAAGTGCAGGGCCTGATTCTGTAACTTGACATGCGTTCCCACGTGAGTGACACCGTACCCTGACGAGTGTCGAATAAGGCTCCCAAAAACTCCAGAGATTGAGAAGGCACTAGCCGACTTTTGGCCGTATTGATCACCCAGCCGAGCTTCTGCAATAACTGAATCACCCAATGTACTACTTCCTGACGGAGTAGCTCTGACTTGGCACGAATTAACCAATCGTTCAGATACGGGTGTACCAGGAAGCCTTCTCTGCGAAGATGCGCCGCTACCACCACCATAATCTTGGTGAACATTCGAGGTGCGGTCGCAAGGCCGAACGGCAATGCCTGAAACTGGTAATGCTGACCCATCATGGCGAACCGTAGAAATCGCTGGTGCTCTGTCCTGATTCCGATATGAAGATACGCTTCTGTGAGGTCCAGGGATGCTAGAAACTCCCCCTGCCGCACCGAAGCGATCACGGACCGCAGGGTCTCCATAAGGAAACGAGGAATTCAAAGATACCTGTTTACATTCTTCAGATCGAGAATCGGACGAAAGGTTCCTGCTTTCTTTGGCACCACGAAGTAAATGGAATACTGGCCCCTGCGGAGTTCGTGTGGTGGAACCGGAATTATTGCGCCGAGTTCGCGAAGACATCTCAGCGTCTCTCTTATCGCTCTTCGCTTGTCTGAAAAACCGCAGGGCGATACCAGGAAGCACTGGCGAGGCTGACGTGCAAAATCTAATGCGTAACCTTGTCTTATTACATCTAGGACCCACTGATCCAATGTGATTCTGGTCCACTCCTTGTAAAACTGAGACAACCTGCCTCCGACCACGGGCATTGAGGAGGGGACCGGCTGCACATCATTGTGAAGGCTTTCCACTCTAAACATTCTGACCGGCCCCTGGTCGGCCAAAGCGGCGCCCGCGAAAGGACTGCGAGTACGACTGCTGCCGGTTGGCACTATGACGAAAGGAAGAAACCGACCACTGCGAAGTCTGAGGCCTCCGACCTCCTCAAAATCGGGAATGTGACGGTGGGACTCTTCTAGACCTGGGTCTGTCCTCTGGTAAGCGATGCACCTTGTTCTCGCCTAGAGACTTGATCAGATCCTCCAATTCCTTTCCAAATAACAACTTGCCTTTAAATGGCAGCAACCCCAGCCGGGCTTTAGATGACACATCTGCCGCCCACAACAGGTGTCGCGCTGAAACCGCTGATACCATGGATCTAGCCGATGTGCGCAGCAAATCATAAAAGGCATCCGCACTATAGGCGATCACCACTTCCAAGCACCCCGCCTGAAGCGCTTCCTCTGTGGAAAGAGACTCGTTTGCTAATAGCTGTTGTACCCACCGAAGTCCCACTCGTAAGGAGAAATTACTGCAGATAGCTGAACGAATCCCTAGGGCAGAGACTTCAAAGATCTTTTTAAGCTGTGTCTTTAGCTTTCGGTCCTGTAAATCTTTTAGAGCCGCCCCCCCGGTAACCGGGATGGTGGTCTTCTTAGTGATCGCAGCAACAGCCAAATCTATCTTAGGGACCCTCAACAGCTCCAATGCCTCCTCGGGCAAGGGGTATAGCTTATCCATCGCCTTAGCCACCTTAAGACCCAAATCAGGAGTATCCCATTCCTTGAACAGTAAATCCGACATCGAAAAATGCAATGGGAAGGCAGATGGGGGACCCCTCAGTCCCAAGACGACCGGGTCCGTAGCCCCCAGCCTGGACTCTTCCTGCGGTAACTCTATTCCTAATTCTCCGAGAATGGCCGGGATGAGGGGACCCAACTCATCCCGCCAAAATAGACGGACTACTTTGGGATCATCCCCATCCGCCCCATGAGTACCTCTCAGGCTACTGGTCAACTGGTCTCCGTCCCCTTCAACCCCCATCGGGGGCTGGGACGGCGGGTCCTGGTCCCCCTGCTATTCCTCCGGCTCATCTGAATCCGTGGAGGTATCCGGATCTCCCTGTGGGGCCCGCAACCTGAACGGCCGGGGCCCCTCAGCAAGATCTGACACCTGGACGGGCCAAGCCTGCTTCCCAGACCCCGGGAGAGGGTCCGGATCGAGAGGCCCCTGAGACTGCCGCTTAGCTGATCTCTGAGACTTAAATGCCTTATGCATTAATAAGATAAACTCCGAGGAAAAGGAAGATTCCGAAGACAAATCCACTGGATCCCCCTCAGGGGATCCAGTGGATTTGACCGGACGGTGTGGTCCGCAGGTTTGTCCCCCTCAGGGACTCTGCGCGTTGGGGGGATAACCGCAGTGGGGAGTCGTCTTCCCCCTGATCCTCCGGCGACCCGGGAGCCAAAGCCGCGGGCCCCGGGGGGGACAAAATGGCGGACACTCCCGCCGACTCTGGACCGCCAGAGCCTAAAATGGCGCCCGTTCCTGCGCTCTGCGGGGACGGGGCATCCCCTGCAACGGGCTTGCTCCCTGGCGCTACTGCTCTGGATCGCGCCCGTCCTCAGGGTCTGACTGGGCCCGAAGAAGCCCCTTCGCCTCCCGAAACGCAGCGCGAACATAGACTATCCCTGACTATAGACTATATTTACCGATCGCCGCCGGTTCCAGGCCCAACTGGGGAGAGTGAGCCGGACTCTCCGGTGTCACCCCCAGGGAGAAAGCTACACTGGCAAGGAGGATTCCCCCACACTTCAGCGGTGGCCTCTGAAACCAGGGGGGGTGGTCCACTCAGGACCTCACAACCCCCTGGGAGGCTGGAAACTGGACCTGCAGGCAAGCCACTGCAGTCCCAATCCTATAACCATCACCCTTCTTTTTTTTTTTTTTTTTTTACCAACTAACTAGGCCTCAGCTCAGACTGTAGGTTTGCACCCCCTCCACCTACTAGGAGACAGAAGAATACTGCCAGACTGTAGGTGGCACCAGCCTAGATAAGGCGGAGTTTTGTTTGTAAACTTCTGTCTCCATCTGCTAGAGGGGGGGCAAAACCCAGGAGTCTGGACTGATCTGGGTAAGTATAGGGAACTGAGTTAAAACATTTTAAATTGTCATTCATGATACATGACACAGACTACTTAGAAATCCATTGTTGGGTGCACTCTTAAGGCATTATTTATAGATAACAGTACAATAATAGGGCTCATACCAGTATGCCTATTGCAGTGATGGCCAACCTTTTGCGCTCAGTGTGTCAAAATTCATAAAAAAACCGAGCATAACTCGGGTGGTGTGTCACTTCTAGAAAAATCCATAATTTTGTGATATTTGTAGCTCTAATATTAATTACTTATCAAAAAAACAAGAGAACATAAGTGTTCTGCTCACCTATTTATCTATCTATCCTTGTATACTGTATCATGATAAATAAATATTATTGGACAAGGGATTATCGGTATTGGTATTTTGTGCTCTAATATTAATAACAAAAAGTTATAATTTTAATATATGTTCTGTATTTATTAATAAAGCAAAAACAAATAATTATTTACCTTACCTGCTTAGTGACTTTTTTGTTGCTAAATTTCATTGGCTAAATCTTCAATTAAAACACTCTCTCCCCCCCCCCCCCCCCCCAAACTCTTACTCCCCTGGATTTTCTCATACACACTCATGCTCTCACACTCACTGGCTTCCTCACATACACACACACACACACTGAACCCCAGGCAGGCTCCCATTCATTTTCACACCACTCCCGCTCCATCCTCCAGGCAGGCAAGAATTTATTCTCACGCAGGTACCCATGCATTCACACACATACAACCCCATGCAGAGTCCCATTCATTCACATTCTCACACTAAAGGCAGACCCCCCTCTCTTTTGCCAGCAACCTCAGAACCTCTCTCATTCTTCTGCTGCCACTGTCATTGCTGCCGCATGGCTATTGGGGAGATGCCGATTGCTGCTACTGACACTGAAGCCCATTCTGCTGCCTCCACTGTGCAGGCCCCGTGGGCTTCCATTTTCTCCATGCTGATCTCGTACATTATGAGATCCGCATAGAGAAAGTGCTATTCTTGCACATTCCCAAAGATTACATGTGCCAATCACTAAAAAGTAATTTATTTTGTTTTTTACCTTTGCTGTCTGATCTTCATTTTCTAATTGATTGGTCACAGGCTTTTTTTTCCCACCTTCCCTTTCTTATTTTTTTTTGCCAATTCCTTTTATATTGTCTTTTTTTCTGTTTCTTTTCTCTCCATCTTCTTCCCTCAAACACAAAGGTTCTCATTCTCACATGCATTTCTCTCTCTCACACACACACAGGCTCTCACTGTCACATGCTCTCTCTCATACAATCATTCATACACACAGTCTCTCACTGGCACATGCTGTCTGACTCTCACACACACAGGCTCTCTCTCACTCCCACAAGCTGTCTTGCTCAAGCACAGGCTCTCACTCCCACATGCTGTCTTGCTCAAGCACATGCCGTCTCTGCAAACATTCAGGTCCTCACTCTCACACACAATCTCTCAACTCATCTCATACACGCACACACACCCCCCCTCTACAGACCCTCAGCCTCTCTCTCACCTCTGGGCCTCCTCTTCACGGGTCGTCGCAGGATGGGCTCTGCGGCAGCCCTACCAGGCCTCTTCCTCTCTCGGGCCGCTGCGACTTGGGATTCGCGGCTGCCCGAAAACGCAAGCGCTGCTCCTCTTCTGCATGCGCCGATGCTTCACCTCCTTCCAGCCCACATGGCTCCGGCAACCTTTACTTCCGGGGCCGCATAGGCAGGAAGGAGGAGGAGCATCAGCGCATTTAAACGTGATCTTTTTCTTCGGGCCATGGCCCTGCCTATCTGCCTGTCGCTGCGCCCGGGGGCATTTGGGGGGGGGGGGTGTGGAGGGGTCCGGAGGGTGGGAGGATACTAAAAAACTAGTTTTAAAGGGTCGGCGCAGCCATTAAAAAAAAAAAAAGGCTCGGCACAGCCGATTAAAAAAAAAATTCCTGATAGTCCACGAAACGCTGAGTGTGTCAGCAAAAAGTCTCGGCGTGTCATAGGTTAGCCATCACTGGCCTATTGCCTACCCATGTTAACCTTGGGCCCCCTCAAAAAATCAGTTCTGGCTATGCCACTGGTGTCTTTCCCTTGCTCACTTTTATTCTCCTGTTTGTCCAGCAGTGTGTTAGAACCTAAGCTTTTTTCTATTGGGTGCCATTCAGTGGGTGTCACTCTATTTAAGAGTGTGTGTTAGAGTGAGTGGTGGGGAGAACATAGTTGGTGGGTGGGAGATGTGGCAACACTGGTGCCAAGAAAGCCATGAACTGACAAAAATTTCCTTTTCTCCATCTATGTGCTTGTTGGCTCCAACAGCAGTAAACTCAAAGCATATTGGCTCCAACATGTGTTTTCCCACATAAAATGGCTGTGGACAATTGTCCTCTCCACCTCAGTGTGCAGGTGCATTCACTATTCCACAACATGCATACTTTTATCCATAGAGAAAAGGGGGGTAGGTTTAGGTCAGGAAAGGTAAGTGCAAAGCCTACAGGTACTTTATGTGCCTGCAGTATGCGCCCCGCCAAAGGGTCTGAATACTTTTTTAAATTAATTTGCACACATTTCTACAAACGATTTTGCTTTGTCATTATAGGGTATTGTGTGTAGATTGAGGAGGGAAAAATGCATATGATCTATTTTAGAATAAGTCTGTAATGTAACAAAATGAGGGAAAAGGGGTCTGAATACTTTCTAAATGCACTTTGAAACCTGTTGTGGGTACAAAGAACTTGCAAATATTTGCGCCTGCTTCTTCTGTGGATCAATTTTTCATTGAAAATAACATATACTGATTTAAAAGTGCAATTTACGAGTGTTATTTTCCTTCCCTGCCCTAAACAGGCCCCCACTTCTCAATGTACCTTAATCTATCCTTTCCAAAAACAAGTCTTAATATATTCCTTTACAAAAATTGTATTTTTAAGGCAGAACTAAATGTTCTTTCATTTATCTTTAGTACCTGTGTATAGCAAACACAAGAGCCAGAGCTGCCACAGATTTCTCGCCTCCTGACAAGTTGTCCATTGGCATAAAGCGCTTCCCAGGAGCCACACAGTTGTAGCTGATACCCTCCAAGTACGGCTCTTCCGGGTTTTCAGGACTGAGAAATGCCTGAAACATGCATGCATTTATCACTAACAAAATTAAGCATAGCCCAAAATTAACTTGTACATAAATTAAATAGTAAATCAGTGAAAAACAATACAGTGGAATATTTTCTTAATAATTGTCATTTTAGATAGGCTCTATAGTAACCACTAAATATGAATGATCTCTTATCTCGGTATTAAAAACAGAAATAGTGGGCTACTGACTGAATATAAGCAGTGATTATGTCAGAATTATATTATCTACAGAAACTTAGAATGTGATGGTAGATAAACATAAGCAGGAATCCAATTCCTCCTTGCTCCTTTTTCTCCCTCTTCCCCCTACCCCAAAGGTCTATTACTGGGAAGGAGAGTATGCATACTAGTTTGTCTCCTCCATCAGGCAGCTTTAGTCCAGCAGTGTGAACCATGGGATCCTGCCCAGGTCAAACTGTGAGACTGAAGCCTGTTGGCAGCAGAAAGTGAGTTAGTAGGCACACTCACTTTCTGCCCACAAAGGGGAGGCCCAGCAATCAAGCTGGGGGTAGAGTACAGGAGAGAGAGAAAGGGGTCATTTTATTATGATCTTTAAAGACCAGATGTTAGAATTTCCTTACATAAATTTTACTTAACAGACATTCAGGAGCTTTATCATATGTAAACATGGCTTCGAAAGTTTGTATTCATCTATTTTGGAAGACACTTGAAAGTTCATAATTTTTCTGCCTAGATTAAATAATTAGTTTAGTCTACTGTGAATTGATTTTAAATATTTTTCTTGAATAGACATTTTGATAGGTAATACTCATACTATTTAATATAAGTTTGCCTGATTTTTAAAGCAATTCAAAGAAAATGAAAGGATCATGGCTAGAGGAGCTGTAGTAAACAGGGGTAATTTACAGCAATTAATAGCAAATAATTTTTTTCTCTGTTAATTCCTATTTACAGGTTCAAACCAATACTCGACAAGATGGAAAGGCGGGTACTAAGGGGTATAGCGTCTAAAGGATGTGAATGAAGAGAAGAGGCATGGGGGTAGTTTGCGGGAATTACGGCTACTACCTGGAGATTAATACCCTTATTCAATAAACATACTCACTGTCAATGCAACTCCAGCATTGCTCTATGCTTCAACGGCAAGAAGAAATGTGGAAAAAAAGGATTTGCATTCACAAAAATAACAGGGAGTAGCTTGCTTGTTGCGGCGGTTACTACCCCAAACCAAATAAGACTGATACTTCACTTCAATGCATATCCAGCATAGCTCTCTGCTTCAACGACAGGGGGGAAAGAGGAAAAGAGGATTTATATTCAGGCAACAACCAACAAGGAATGAATTACATAGTCTGGGCAAACAAATAATTATGGGAGTAGCTTGCTTGTTACGGCGGTTACTACCCTGAATCAATTAAGCCTGATACTTCACTGGGAATACATATCCAGCGCAACACAGTGCTTCAACGGCGGGGGAATAAAGAAAAGAGGAATTATATTCAGACAACAACTAACAAGGACTGAATGGCACAGGCTGGGTAAACAAATAAGAGTGGGAGTAACTTGCTTATTGCAGCAGTTGCTACCCCTGACCAATTGAGCTGGATGCTTCACTTGGATGCAGCTCCAGTGCTGCTCTCTACATCAATGGCGGGGGCGGAGGGAAACTGGAACCAGGGGGTTTCTGATGGGGGCCAAGAGTAACAGATAATATGAGAAAAAAAAATGTGAAAGCTTGCTGGGCAGACTGGATGGGCCATTTGGTCTTCTTCTGCCGTCATTTCTATGTTTCTATAAATAGAAATACTCCATTAAAATCTTTCCACAGCTCTAGTATTTATGATAATTTAATTTAGGATTTACATTCCACATCTCCATTGTCACAGATTTGTTCAATGAATATTACAGACAATAAACAAAACTGAGTTTACAATACAATGAGAATCAATCTACATAATAACACCCTGAAATACCCATTTCATCCAATGCGATTTGATAAAATCAGATTAAAAAAATAAAACACATCATGGGTCACCTTGAACAACATCAGACCAAAGTGTAAAAGGAGACAGCAATTGGAGACAGAAGACAATTTTTTAGTGATATCATTACAGCTATTAGAACTGATGCAGACCAGGCACTTGCAAATATTCTCTTATTCCAGCAGATGGTGGAATATGCTAGATTGGTGCAGTCAATTTATTTTTTTTGTTGGGGCTCCCAGATCTTTGGGCTTTGCTTTGGCACAGCAGGTTCCTGTACCACTCCCAGGGCAGCATTCTTCAAGCTGTCCCACTGGTTGAGCAGGTCCTTTGGATTCTAGGGAAACAATCTGTAATAATTGTTCTCCTAGTTGAACAGGTGCCAAGTTTGATCTCGGGTTCTCTTGTGGCTTCTAGTTGAGCAGGTTAAGGCAAGTGGCTCCCAGGATTCCTTTAAAGTCTTGTTGAGCCAAAAAGGGCTTAAGGAATTTTTCAGGTGAGGTCCCCTCAGGCAGACCTCTCCTCCCCTTCTCACCTTTGGCTTTCCTTCTTTATCCTTCCCTCTAGGCTAGTCAATTTTAAATAAAATGAATTGGGGGGGGGGGGGGGGAGGCAAAGTAGATTAGTTCAGTAGAGGTTTTTCCTATGGCTGTAAGGTCTTACATTATTTGGAGTTTGCTAGTAAACTTATGTCAAAGCAATAAGAGTAAATAAAACAACAAGCCCCCCCACCCCCCAAAAAAAAGCTTTAGACCAACTTTGAAACAGGAGAGAAATCTCCAACACCACTCTCCTCATAGAACTCAAAGACCATGAACAATCTGAAGACTCGAGGACTCTTAGCCAAGAACAAGCAAATCACAGTCACTGACTTCTCAAATGTGTTCTGGACTGGTCTAAGTTTCAAGGAAAGGAAATTAACAAGTTAGACTAAATTTCTCCTTCCTTATTGTCCTGCTAGACCAGTCTAGAACACCTGCCCAAACACTGTATCTCCCTTAGTTTGCATATTTAACCTGTAATGTCTACTGAACAAATGTAAGGAAGACTATGTGGCCACTTTACAAATGTCCTACACCCTCACGGAACACACACACAGATTCTGGTACTCATGGACTATTCAGCAAATACATTGATAAGATAGTCTCTTTGATGCATCTAGCCAAAAATGATTTTGAAGCTGCCTTGCCCTTGCATGGTCTGCCAAACAAAACAACCAGCCTATTGGTCTTCTTGAAGGAATTTATCAACTTTAGATATCAGAAGAGGATTTGATGAACGTCCAAGAGACATCGAGACCTAGCCTGACCAAGGCCTTTTCCTCTTGGGAATGCTGAGGGACAAATTGGTTAAGTTGAAAGGGCAATGCAATCTTGGATAGGAAGGACAGCATTGGAGGAAAAGTGACTCAGCTGAAAAAATTAAGTAGGGGTCTCTGCAAGATAAGGCTTGTAACTCAAAAAATCTAGGCTGCTAGAAATACAGTCTTCAAGGAAAGATCCTTCAGAGACGGCTGTCTAATAGACTTGAAGAAATAACCCACCAGAGTGTTAAGAGCCAGATTAAGATCCCATTGTGGAACAAGGGCCCTAAATGGGGGAATGAAAACATTTAACTCTACGAAGGAAAACAGGAGCCATCTGGATGGGAAGCCAGTGAGGCCCCTGAACGTGACCACCAAAATAAGAGATAGCTGCAACTTGAACCTTCAGAGATTTAAGGGCTAAGTCCTTGTCCAAACTCCTTTGCAAGGAGGTCAAAATAGTCAGGATGTCCACTTGCTAGGGCAAAACAGCTTTGTAATATCTTTCAAAGAGACACCAAACCTAAACATAAGCCAAGTAGAGTTCTTACAGGCCTTCAGCAAGGTGGAGATCACAGCTGTAGAATACCTTTTCTTATGCAAGCAAAACCTTTCAAGGTCCAGGCTATAAAAGAATACAGAGCTGAATCATCCATAAGAACACGGTCTTGATGTAACAGCCACAAATGATGGGGAGTTGGAGATGTATACAAGCCTTCAGCTGCACTAAATCTGCATACTATGGCCTTCTTGGCTAGTATGGAGCCAACAGAATGACTTTCAGCAGATGATTCTCCTTAAGAGTCTTGCCAATGAGATGCCAAAGAGGAAAAGCATAGAGAAGTCTGCTCTTTGGCAATGGTTGAATTAGGGCATTGATTCCACTGAAACCCTATTTCTTCCAACAGTTGAAGAATTTGTCGGCTTTGATTCATGCAAGTTTATTTATTTGAAATTATTTATTAATCACTTCTCCTGCTCCAATTGGGAATGTTTGAAGCAATGCACAGTAAAAACACAAATAAAACAATCATACACCGACAAAACAAACACCATATCAATCCTGACAATTACCTATATATAGCTCTCCAAAGGCCATAGCTTACAATCCTGCTATCACAACCATCAAAATCCCAGATGAACATCTATTTTCTGCTGAGAAAATTGGCTTGTATATTTTTTACGCCCTATAATGTGAACTGTTGAGAGATGTAGAAGGTTCCATTCGGCCCATTGGAATAGCAAAGTTGCCCTCTTGAGCCACCATCAGACTCTGAGTGCCCATTTTTCTGTTTACATAAACTACTGCCATGGTGTTGTTCAAGAGCATCTGGACTGCTGCTCGCTTCACTAAGGGTGGGAAGTGCAACGGAGCCAACCTGATGTCCCTGGTTTCCAGCCTGTTCATGGACCAAAAGGCCTTCTCTTTGGTCCAAATCCCTTGGGATACCAGGTCAAGACAGTGAGCCCTCCAGCGCACTAGGCTCATGACAAGAAAATTATTCATTACCTGCTAATTTTCGTTCCTGTAGTACCATGGATCATTCCAGATGGTGGGTTATGTTCCCTGTCCAGCAGATGGAGTTAGAACCAAAAATTCCCAGGGGAGGACCTATATAGCCACGCCTCCCTTGCCTCAATCCTCAGTAACTGGACTAGCAAAGCCAAGACGAGAAGAGACAGAACCAGAGGGATCAATTAATCTAAAAAATATAGAGAAAAAAACAGCTGTAAGTGACAGCAAGTAACTTGTACTCAAAAAACTGTAACTGAGAACTTGCAAACAGCACTGTGTTCAAAGACACAGCTCGCAATAACTAGAGATACAGAGTGAAAATATTGTGAAGACAGGAAAGCAGGGATGGCCCACAAAGAACCCCCAAAACCAGGGAGGGGTCTGGAATGATCCATGGTACTACAGGAACGAAAATTAGCAGGTAAGGAATAATTTTCTTTTCCCTGTACGTACCAGGATCATTCCAGACGGTGGGATGTACCAAAGCTTCCCCATCATGGGTGGGTCGCGGACAGCCCTGCCCGTATGACCCTGTCTCCAAGCTGACCGTGAGACGGCGCGCAAATGTCTAGACGATAATGTCTTGCGAAAGTGTGGAGAGACTTCCATGTGGTAGCCTACAAATTTCTTGAGAAGAAACTGCAGAACTTTCCGCCCACGACGTCGCTTGAGCGCGTAAAGAATGCGCCTTAACAGCTAAAGGTGGAGACTTACCCACTCCGATGTATGCGGCTATAATCGCTCCTTTCAGCCAGCGAGCAATTGATTGTTTGGATGCCATGCAACCCTTCCTGGGTCCCGACCAAAGGACAAACAAATGATCGGAGAGTCGAAATTCATTAGTGACCTCCAAATAATGTATCAAAGAACGTCGGACATCCAACCGACGCAGGTCAGAAGAATCAGAGGATACAAATGACGGAAGCTCTATCGATTGGTTGAGATGGAAAGTCGAGACCACCTTCGGCAGAAAAGATGGAACTGTCCGCAGGGATACTCCCCCTGGCGTGAAACGAAGGTATGGCTCCCGACATGATAGAGCTTGTAGTTCAGAGATCCGACGTGCTGAGCTGATCGTCACCAGGAAAATGGTCTTATGGGTGACATCCTTGAGTGTGGCCGAACTCAGAGGCTCAAAAAGGCGGTGCACATAGAGCCCGGAGTACCAAATTGAGATTCCATGAAGGACAAGGCAGTCTAATGGGAGGTTTTCAAGTGATTTACCCCCTTTAGAAAACGTAGAATATCCGGATGTGAGGCCAGGAACTCCCTGTCATTACTCCGTAGGAAAGCTCCCAAAGCCGCTACCTGAACACGAAGAGAATTATAGGCCAGGCCCAAATCCAGACCCGCCTGTAGGAAGGAAAGCACATGCGCTACTGAGGCTTGCGTTGGCAGAATTGTCTTTGACTCACACCATTCCTCAAAAACCTTCCATACTCTGACATAAGTAACGGACGTGGAAGTCTTCCTAGCTTTCAGGAGCGTCGAGATGACAGACTCTGGATATCCGCGCCTTCTTAATTGGCGCCTCTCAAAAGCCAGGCCGCAAGACAAAAGCGATCTGCCTTCTGAAAAATATTGGCCCTTGGCGAAGGAGACGTGATAGGTGACTGAGTCGAAGCGGGCCTTCCACTGCCAGATTGAGAAGATCTGCAAACCATGGACGTCGAGGCCATTCTGGCGCAACTAGGATCACCGGATCTTGATACGTCTCTATCCATCAGATGACCTTGCCCACTAGAGGCCATGGAGGAAAGACATACAGAAGACACTGTCGAGGCCAGGGAGGAACTAGTGCGTCAACTCCTTCCGCGCCGTGCTCTCGCCTGCGGCTGAAGAAACGGGCGGCCTTTGCATTTGTCGCGGTTGCCATTAGATCCACATGGGGTATCCCCCAACGCTGTATTATCCTCCGCATTGCGTCTTCTGAGAGTTCCCACTCTCCTGGATTCAGGTGTTGCCGGCTGAGAAAATCTGCCTGCACGTTGTCCACGCCCGCTATGTGCGAAGCCGCTAGACGCTGTAAGTGTAGCTCCGCCCACACCATCAAGTCGTCAGTCTCCAAGGAGACTAGATGGCTTCTGGTGTCCCCTTGGCGATTGATATATGCCACGGTGGTCGCATTGTCCGAGAGAATCCGAACCGCTCGACTGCGTACCAGTGGGTAGAACCCCTGCAGCGCTAGAAGGACTGCCCTGGTCTCCAGCCGATTGATGGGTCAAGTGGACTGATCTACCGTCCATCGTCCTTGGAGAGACCTGTTTTGACAAACCGCCCCCAGCCGGTGAGGCTGGCATCCGTGGTGACGACCACCCAATTCGGGTTCTGCAGAGACACTCCCTGAGCTAAACGTTGAGGGTCCAGCCACCACTGTAGACTGCTCAAGACAACACTCGGAATGGGCAGCACTGCCTGAAAATCTCTCGACACCGGGTTCCATCGCGAAAGTAGGGACCTCTGGAGAGGTCGGAGATGAGCGAAGGCCCACGGTACCAAATCGATGGTTGAAGCAATGGTTCCCAGTACCTGAAGTTAGTCCCATGCCGTGGGAGTGACGAGAGCCATAAAACCGGTTACTTGAGCGCGTAGAGCCCGAGCTCTGTTCGGGTGCAGAAACACCTTGGCCTGGTTGGTGTCGAAGTGTGCTCCCAGAAAATCCAGCGATTGGGACGGTATCAGTTTGCTCTTTGAGAAATTGACGATCCATCCCAGAGATTGAAGAAGTACCACTCTGTCGACAGCACGGGAGCCCTGCGCCCTCAACTTCGCTCGAATGAGCCAGTCGTCTAGATAGGGATGTACTAGGATACCCTCCCTGCGGAGCGCCGCTGCTACCACCACCATGATCTTGGTGAAGACTCGCGGAGCCGTCACCAGGCCAAAGGCGAGAGCACGAAACTGAAAATGTTGTCCCAAAATCTTGAAGCGCAAGAATCGCTGATGATGGTGATGGATCGGGATGTGAAGGTATGCTTCTGTAAGGTCCAACGAGGCCAAGAATTCTCCCGGATGCACAGCTGCTAACACTGACCGGAGCGTTACCATACGAAAACGAGGAACTCTGAGACACTTGTTGACCGACTTGATATCCAGGATAGGTCGAAACGTGCCCTCCTTTTTGGGAACCACAAAGCAGACCGAATAATGTCCTCTTCGCAGTTTGGAGGCCGCTACCGGGACTATCGCCCCCAGCTGTAGCAGACGATCGAGAGTCTGTCGAACTGCTAATTGTTTGAGGCGGGAACCGCAAGGAGAAAACAGAAAACGGTCTCGGGGTTCATGTACAAAATCTAATACGTAGCCTTGACTTAAGATGTCCAGCACCCATTGATCCGACGTAATTTGGACCCACTCTTTGTAGAAGAGAGTAAGGCGACCCCCCAGGTGGGGGATCCCCTCGTGGGACCCTCTGGCATCATTGTGAAGCTTTTGAGGAGACACCTGCCCCTTGAGTATCCTTACTGTGGCGGCGTCCACGAAAGGACCGGTTCCAGGTGTGTGATCGTGTAGAAGGCGCTCGAGGTGTTTGCTGTCTGGCAGGACGCGACCTCCGTTGATTCCGGTACCTGTTCCTGGAGGAATAAAAAGATCTAGAAGAACGTGGACGATCTTCTGGTAGCTTGTACACCGCATTCTCATTAAGAGATTTGATGATCTGATCCAAATCTTCCCCAAACAGGCATCTGCCCTTGAAAGGAAGAGAACTCAGGCGCGTCTTGGACGAAGCATCTGCCGCCCAGTTGCGAAGCCACAAAAGACGGCGAGCGGACACCGCCGCCACCATGGATCGAGCGAGAACCCTTAACAGCTCATAAAAAGCATCAGCTCCATAGGCAACCACCACTTCAAGTCTATCAGCCTGAATAGTCTCTGCCTGTGGCAAAGATTGGGATGTGAGAAGCTGCTGTACCCAACGCAGAGCTGCTCGCTGTGCTAGGGAACTACAGATAGCAGCCCTCATCCCCAATGCTGAGACCTCGAAGATACGCTTGAGGTACACCTCGAGCTTGCGATCCTGGACATCCTTCAACGCCGTCCCACCCGTGACCGGGATGGTGGTATGCTTCGTGACCGCGGATATCACCAGTATCCCACTCCCTTGAAATCAATTGCAAGATATTGTGATGTGTGGGAAAAGCTTTCGCTAGGGGTCGCAAGCCCGCTAGCAGAGGGTCCCCTTTCTTAATCTTCAGATCCTGAGCCACAGGATCCGGAGGAGGGTCGATGTCCATTTCCTGCAGGATGTGGGGAATGAGATTATCCAACTCCGCTGCTTGAAAAATGCGGAGAACCCTCGGGTCGACACCCTCTACCTGGGCCGCCAGGGAGGGATCATCCGCATCTGGGTCCTGCAATGAATCCCCCGACGGTTGTTGCAGCGGTGTAGGGACCACGGGAGGGGGCCGAGCGGACCCCGCACCCCCTGTGGGCAAAGAAGCCTTCCCTAAGGGAGGGTCCGCCGTCGAAAGCTGGGTCAAGCAAGTCAGTTTGGGAGGAGGGGGACCCCAATTTCCAAGATTCGGATCCCTGCTCTGTAAAAATGCCTTGTGCATTAAAACGACGAATTCTGGCGAAAAAGCAGGAAGTGCTGATGAAGGGCCCCCCGAGGTGTTGTCCCCTTGCCTGCCCTGGTCCGTTGCACTCAGAAACCCCATACTGTGAGAGGAAACCTGGAGCGGAGCGTCGACGTCCTCCTCAGAGAGAGCTGCCTCCGAGTCAGCTAACAAAATGGCCGCCATTCCCGCGCAGAGGGGAAACGGGGCATGCCGCTTCCTGCCGGCGCGGTCCGACTCTCCTTCAAGCTGCACACCAGGTAAGCTATACTCCCCATCAGGAAAAGCCGAAGAAAATCCCTCCGAGGCTGCTGAACCCCTTGCCGAGCTCCGGAGCCGTTAGGCGATCTCTGCATCGCGGCGGGAGGGAGGGGGAGGGGTGGCTGCGGCGCGCGGCAACAACTGAAGCGGCGAAGCAATAGAGCTATCCGGCCTCCGGACCCCTCACCGTCCCCAAGAGACCGTCGGGGAAAGCGCCGTCCCGACGGTAAGTAGCTCCGGGGAATGTGTCGTCGCAGAGCTGCAGGGCGGGACTCCAATCACTCCCTGAAGGGGAGGAGGGGAAAAGTACAAACTCCGGGGCTAGGGGGGAGCGGTCGGCACTACCAACTTCACCCCTCACAAATTCCTGTTCCTCCCAACGACTGTAAATAAAATAAAAACAACACTTACCACACTGTAGCCGGGCAAGGAAGAGGAAAAACAAAGAGAAAAATAAAGTGACAGGCAAAAAACACAGCCTGTCAGCAAGTTCCTGACTGGAAAACAGTGTCTCTCTTTGAACGGAGTGGTCCTGTCAGAACACTACAGAACCTATCCCTTAGAAGAAAACCTTTATCTAATATTATTTAATTGATCCCTCAAAGAGAAAATAAAACTAGAAAAGTGCTGGGGACCACCGTGTCCCCTGCTCAATCTGCTGGAGTTAGAACTATACTGAGGATTGAGGCAAGGGAGGCGTGGCTATATAGTCCTCCCCTGGGAATTTTTGGTTCTAACTCCATCTGCTGGACAGGGAACATAACCCACCGTCTGGAATGATCCTGGTACGTACAGGGAAAGGCATGATTACAATCCAACTGGGGCTGAAAACTCATTTCCTTCAAAAGATTCATGGAAATAGACCACAAAATTAGGCTCTCCTTTTCTGAGCACAGAATAGAAAGACATAAGAATGGCCAATACTGTGTCAGACTAACAGTGGCCAATCCAGTCATAAGTACCTGGCAGGATTGAGATTCCATACTGCTTACAACCAGGGATAAGTAGTGGCTTTCCCAAGTCTACCTGGTTAATAACAGTTTATGGACTTTTCTTCAGAACCTGTCCAAACCTTTTTTAAACCCAGCTATGCTAACTGCCTTTTCATAATCCTCCAGCAGTGAATTCCAGCATTTAATTAAGATAGTCCTGAGACTGCAGGGACCAGAGAGGCAACATGAAACTCAGAAGGGGGTCACATGTGAGCTCTAGTCAAAGGATCAACTCTAAGGTGGCTGACATGAAGCCTAGAAGTTGCAGAAAATCCCAAACCCTGGGAGTTCTTCATGAATGAAAGGCTTGAACTTGAGCCAACAACGTGGCTGCCCATTCCTGTGTTAAGAAGATTTGGCTTGCTCTGGCATCAAAGTGAGCCCTTACATATACCAGTGACTGGGAATGACTTAAGATTGCTCTTTGCATAATTTACTACCCAGTCCAGACTTTCCAGTACTTGAACCACCCTGGCCAAAGCCAACTGGCTCCCCTAAAAGTATATGGCCCCATTTGTCCATATAGGAACTAATCATAACACTCTTTTCTCAGCCCTAGGAGTTGAAGAACCTGCTCTACCAGGGGTGACAGCCTGATGATTGCTGCCCTAGGAATGGTACCAGGATCTGCTCTATCAGAGCGAGGCTTAAAGACTGAAACCCTGGGAGCCCAGTAAAAAAAATCCTGCTGAGGAGCTGGAGAGTGGAGCAGCCTGAGGGATTTTGGAGGACGACAACTGTGTATCGTTACCTCTTAAATTGATTTCTTTTTCCCGCCGAGGGTAAGATCAGTCTGGCCCGAGACGAGAACGGAACACTTCCGCGTCTGACGTCATCACCAGGGGCCTATAAGACCGCCCAACCCACAGCGCGAAGTCGATGCGTGTTGCCCAAGCCGCGCATGCCTAAGGGGCGCGCGGCTTTGTCTGACAAGCTTTGCTGCTCGCCTCCTCCTCTCAAAGTAAGTTAATTGGTTTCCTATATTTTAATATATTCCTCCAGCTCCTCTTACTTGAAACAGTATCCAACAGATGTTTATTTTTGAAAAGTGCTGAGAAAATTTTCGATTTATAAAGGACCATCATATTAGTAAAATGCCTCATACTAAGAGGAAGGGGAGGTTAAGGGAGTTGGCAGCCTCGATCCCAGTGACCCCCCCCCCCCCCAACCCAAGGGAAAATTGAAATTTTTTTCAAAATGGCTTCAGATAAACCTCCCGAGAGAAGCGCTACAGATCTAGTAGAGGAGCCAAGTTTAGATCCGTCAGATTCACCAATATCACTAAGTCCGGGAGCGCCGAAAACCCCATCTCCTCCCTCTCAAGTCATATTACAAGAAAATATTTTATTTGCCAGTACATCAAGTGTATCTCCTGAAATGCAGGGAGAAGATCCACGAATGGAGGGAAAAGTGGAAGGTCACCCCAGTTCACTCACAGGAGTGTTGTCTAATGGGGTGAAAGAATTGGTCAACTTAACCCCCATGAAGAAACTAGAGAAACCATCAATAATTACGTTGGACTCTGTATGGACAGCCATTGTTACGCTTGAAAGTGCTGTATCCAAATTAACTGCTATTACTCTACAGATGAATAATCGTGTGGTGGAAAATGAAGGAAAATTAGGAAAACAAAATGAAAAATTGGTTGATATTGAGCAACAGGTATCCCAAATATAAAAAGTACAAGCTAATTTAATCCAGGGGGAAAAATTACAAATTAGAAACCTAGAAAGGTTAGAGAATGAGGCAAGATATCTGAATTTAAGGATTATTAACTTTCCTCTAACTAGATTTTCTTTATTACAGGATCAGTTTAAAAAGTACTTGTATGAAGTACTAAAGATTCCAAAGGAGGCTTCTCCTCCTATTTCTAAGATATATTATATTAAAACAACTAATATATCTGAGGAGCAAGTACCTCCTTTGGATATTTCACAAGTTCTTGAGAATTCCACTGAAGAAATAATAGAGAAAAAAGGAACAGTATTGGTTAAATTTATATTTCCCTCTGATAGGGATACAGTATTTAGACTGTTCCTTCGTAATAGAACAACAACATTTTTGGACCACCAAATCTGGATTTTTCCTGATATAACAAGAGCGATGCAAATTAGAAGGAAACAGTTTTTAGATATGAGGACACTAGCTGCACATGTGGGGGTCCAAATGTTAATAAGATATCCATGTAAGTGCTTAGCAAGGTATGAAAATACTAAATAAATATATTTTTAGCCAGAAGATCTGAAAATATTTTTGGAATCCAGGGAGATAATGGGGAATAAAGTTGACTAAATACTGTTGTCGAAAAAGTGAGGAAAGAAGCTACTTTTCTTTACCTGAGAGAATTGCATTATAAAGCTCATTATTGAATGTTGGATTCTGCTCCATTACATGGTAATTAAGATATCCAATAATTAAGTAACAATTGTTTTGTAAGATTCTAAAGTTAGTGTTAAATGATTATTGTATGTTTAGAATATTGGATATCTATATTGTATGTGACAGTATATGTCATGATAATTATGAAAATTAATAAAATATAAATAAAAAAATAATATCCTGCTGTACCACTCAACACATGCCACCAGCTCCAGGTGACAGAAAATACTGAAAAGTGCCTGGTCTGCAGCTAATAGCGTTAATGATGTTACTAAAAAGAGTTGTGTCCTCTGACTTCATCTCCTGGAAGTGTGGTACAAACTGTAATGATCCTGGCTGCTGTGTGCTCCCCCTGCCTTGCTATGGCCACCCTAGCGCCTTGTCCTTGCTCTGTTTAGACCTCCCGGTAGCCTTATTTGCCTGTGTTCCTTGTTCTTCTTTTGCTCTGTCTAGGCCTCCTGTACACTGAGTGTACAGTTGAACTTGCTGGTGTGAAATATGTATTCTATGATCCAACTCATTTGATTCAATTTATTAGTGAAAGACAGGTGCTTCCTGAGACTGGAATGACATCTTCTCCGGTAGTGCCCTCTCCATCTGCTATATAATCTACTCTAGCCTCACGAATTAGTTTAGGGGTGTATAATAACAGCATTTATTTGCCTTCTCTAAATTATTTTACAATTTTTTCCTTGGCATTTGTCAAGTCCTTCCTCTTTTAGTGTGAACAGTAGTTTATGATTATGTTCTTTCCAAAATCGTCTAGGTATTTACCCTCTCTCCCGGGGGGGGGGGGGGGGGTGTTTGAATGAGGTCTTGATTTTTTTGCCCTCTGCATTGAAGATTTGACCACCACAAATGCATGGGGAAGCTGGACTGTTGAATAAAAAGGCGAGTCCCGCATGCAATACTTGAGGTCGATTTTCTTTGAGGTTAGCATGGTCAAGAAGGGGGATTCCCATGCTTTCTTCATTATGGAGTCTAGCACTGAGTGCGACGGTAGTGCCATAGGTTCAGGTTTTAAGAATTCTCAGCATTTCTTGCCTAGGATCTGGGATTTCCTTGGTCTCCACGTCTAGGCAGTGGCCCACTTTCTCCAAAAACTGTGAATAAGATAGATCCTCCGGGGGTGATACCGGTTCCGGCGGGATTTCCACTTGGTCCGATGGATAACCTGTCGAGGAACCCGGCGAGGAGGATGTGGGGAGAGTCTTCCACTGGAGGAGAGGGTTTCCAGGGTTGCTCCCTGGGCGAAGGGCCCATAATAGATGAGCTCCCAGGTGACAATGGAGCCTCGGAGGGCTTGTCAGAAGGTGGATGAAGTTGTTGTTCCACTGATGTCAGAAATTGTGTCAAAATCATTGAGATCTGAGATATGGCTTGAGATGCTAAGCCCGATGTAGGGGGCGGCCTTGGTTACGACGGGAGGCCTGTTGGAGGTAGTGCTGCCAGGAGAATATCACTATCTGGCCCCCTGGGTTGAGCGATGTCAATCGGTGGGTGTCTGATCTTCTCGTAGAGCGGATCCTGAAGACTGGATCCCCCGTGGCAGTGTGAGGCCGTGGAGAGACCTGAAAAAATCTTGAAGAGGCTGAGGAACTTCCAGAATTCCTGGAGAATATGGACCATCATCTGAATCCACAATGAGTAGAGGAGAAGATTTAGCAGTAGGCTGCGTCGGTAGCGTTGGTGTCAAAGGCACTGCGTCGGAGAGGGCCGCGGTGCAGTCGGTAGAGCGTCAATGGAACCCGACTTCGACGCAATTTCTTCTGTGCGTCGGTGCGTCAGTGTTTCTTAGTCACATCGGTGCTTTTTAGGTGCATTGGTGCTTCGAGGCGTCGACGCCTTTGACGCAATGTGCGGCCGCGGTGCCAGCAGCGCATCTCCTGCACAGCGTATCGATCTTGATCGGGCCTGTTTCGGCGCCAGATGTGATGGACCGGGGGGTGTCCCCGCAGAAGTGGCCCTACGATGGGAGGGGGTCTTTGGTTTTCGATGTGGTCCCGGAGAAGATCTGGTGGAAACTTCAGAGGGAGCATAAGAGCCTGATGGTTCTCCTCTGAGCTGAGCTATGCCGCTGTGCCCATGGGGACGTGTGCCTGTAGTCCTTGCAACTTGCCTGATCATGGTTGGGACCCAAACAGATGTAGCAGCGTTCGTGCCCATCTGTGACAGACATGATTTTACCTCATGCACAGAACTTAAAGCCTGGCAGGCAAGGCATCTTAAGTCTGTTTAACTTTTCCTGTGGTATGCTGAAGATTTTTCCTTTTTTTTCCTGTCAAAATCATTTTTTTCTCACAGAGGAGGAGAGCTCCATGTGCAGTTAGTCGCGTGGAAAAAAACGGACTGAGGAGACTCAGGGAAACACGGGAAGATACCAGAAGGAACACCTCACTAAAAGACTTTAGTGCTCTTTGAGAGCTCCGCCACCTAGTGGCACGGAGAACGTACCCAGACAGCATGGCTAATTCATGCTGCTTATCTATGGGAAAAAATAGCAAAATCAATCAGCTCATAGCTCATAAAAAAATAAAAACCCAGAAAAGGTGATTAGGAAGTGCAGCAAAACAAGGGAGAAAAGTTGAAAAGTTATGACCACAAATGCTCGTAATCTGGGCCCGTGCTCCATGGGATTAGTTAGGCGTCTGAAGCTTCTTGTATCTAACTGGGATTAACGGAGCAGAACTGATTTAGTTTTTGACTTTGTTCCATTGCAAAGATGTCGATCTAGGTTTGACACCACAGTCTGGACAGTTGGCTATGGTTTGAGATAGGGGTGCCATTCGTGAGAGTAGAACATTCTGCTGAGTCTGGCCACCATCATGTTCGTAATGTATGGTAAATAAGTGGTCTGAAGCATGGCTTTGTTCTCCATTGCCCACTGTGCAATGCCTCCTGACATAGGCTCCATGATCTGGTCCCTCCTTGTTTGCTGACATAAAACACTGCAACTTGACTGTCCGTTTGGATGTGCTTTAACACCTATAGGGTTTTTCGTATTGCTCCGAGTTCTAATAGATTGTAATGGCCCATCTGGGCACATCATCCCAGATTTAGAGGCATCTGCCTAGTATGACTTGATATGGTACTGGTTGAAGTGGGGCACCCTCCTGAAGAATGGCTGGTTTTATCTACCAACATAGTTCTTCCTTCATCTCCCAAGTGATGGTGATCCTCACATTAGTTGGTCACAGAAGCTGGTTCCACTGAATCCGCAGTCCCCATTGTAATTGACATATGTGCAATCGTGTTAATGGAACTATGTAAACTGCCATTGCTAAGTATCCTAAGAATACTAGTATGCAATGGGCTTTTGTGGATGTTTATTTCAGTAATGCATTGGCAAGTTTGCATATAGCTACCATTCTGAATGAAGGGAGCCATGCTCACATTTTCATGGTATCTGTAATGGCTCCAATGAATTGAATATGAGGAGCTGGTTCCAGAGTCGACTTTTCAAAGTTGATTATGAACCCGAGAGACTGAAGAAGGGCTATTGCTGATTAGAGATGTCCTTGAAGGGTATCTCTTGATGGAGCTACCAGGAGCCAGTTTTCCGGATATGGGAATACTCCAATACCCCAATGGCGTAAGTAAGCCACTACTACTGCAAGGTATTTCATGAAGACTTGAGGGGCGGCCGAGAGTCCAAATAGAAGCACTTTACAATGGTAGTGATATGTGCCTACTTTGAAACATATGATCCGCCAATAAGAATGTGTGCATAAGTGTCTTTGAAGTCCAAAGTCCTGCTGAATGAATGGAAAGATCATACTTACAGAAGTCATTTTGAACTTCTCCTTGTGGTGATATTGAGATTTGTGAGGTCTAAGATAGGCCGGAGTCCCCCCATTCTCTTTGGAATCAAGAAGAATTGGTAGTAAAATCCCTGAATACGAAGGGAAGCAGGGATTTCCTGAATTGTATTCTGTTGCAAGAATTGTTGAAACTTGGGCTGCAAAAGAGGAAGGTGTGTGGAGTTGAACAGAGGTACAGCAATGTGTGGAGTTCCAGCTTACGTGTGAAATTGAGATGATAGCTCTGTTGCACCATTTTTAAGCCCTAACAATCCTTGGATATCTGATTCCAGTTGGTTTGAAATGGTTGGATTCTGCTCCTCACCTGATGGTTCGATAATGGAATTTGATGGATCAAAAACTCTGTCCTGATTTCACAAGTTGCTGCTTCTGCTGGCGTTGACTCATGGATGAGGGCTGAGATTTTTGCCATTGCATCTGCATAGGGAATAAGCGATATTGGTGGTACGATCTGTAGGACCTTCTTGGGTAGGAAGGGTGTTTGTAGGATATGAATGGCCACCTGTGGGAAGGATACAGATCAACAGATGTGGAATGATTGCACTGACACCTTTTGTTCTTTAATCTGGGCTATGGTTTTACATAGTTTCTTCTCTAAAAGCTTGTCACCTAGACATGGAAGGTTGACCATTTTTTCATGGACATTCTCTCGAATACTACTGGCTCTGATCCATGCTGAGCGAAATGCTCCAATGGAGCAGCCAATGTTCAAGCTGTGATGTCAAAGGATTTATACACCAATCAAAGGTGATGTCGGATAGCTTCTTCCAAATTATAGAGTGGAGCAGGGGAAAATTGTTCACCTGTTTCCCAGTGAATGAAGGGTTTTAAATTTTGAACACAATCATAAATATACTGAACCATACAGAATTGTGTTGTGTAAATCTTGCTGTAAGCATGGTGCCCTGGAAAACCTTTTTGCTGAAGTCATCAAGAATATGGTGATCTTTTTCTGGAGGTGTGTTAGAAAGAAGGAAAATCTTATTTGCCTTCTTCACTGCAGATTCCACCACCACAGAATTATGTGGGAGGTGTACCACCGCATAATACAGGGACTTCATCCAGAATTTAAGATCCAGTTTAAAAGCGGTTGTGATATGCAATGGCTTATTAAAGGGGGGGGGGCACTAGGGGGCAGTCCACTCTGGGTGACAAGGAGGGGCACCATCCACTGTTTTCTTTAAACTGTGTGCGTGCGCGGCAGCGCACAACTTTGTTGCACCCATGCGGGAAGATCGATTGGTCTGAGGTGGAGCTCATCTCACCATGGCCCAAAGAAAACAAGAGATCTCCAAAATGCCAGGTAATCCTCCTCCTTCCTGGCTGTGTGGCCCCGGAAGAAAAATGTTGCTAGAATCTCACAGGCAGGAGGAAGAGCATTGGCCCAAAGACAGAAGAGAAGCAGCGTCTGAGGCAGGGCTGCTGCGGATCCCACCTTGCAATGGCCTGAAAAGGAGTCCCTGTAGCAGGGCTGCTGGGATCCTAACTCACAGTGGCTGAGAAGATCAGGGCTGCCGCGGAGCCCATCCTGTGACAACCTGCAAAGAGGAGGCCCAGAAGCAAGAGGGAGGCTGAGGCCATGTACAGTGTGGGTGAGATTGTGTGGGAGTGAGAGCTTGTATGTTGTGAGAGATAGAGAGAGTAAGTGAGAGCCTCTGTGTTTGTGTGAGAGAGCGAGTGAGAGCCTGTGTGTGTGAGACAGCATGTAAGAATGAGAGATCCAGGTTATATGTATGAAAGACACCCAGTATATGAAAGTGAGAGCCATGTGTGTTTGAGAGACAGCGTGTGAGAATGAGAGCCTGAGTGTGTGTGTGTGTGTGTGTGAGAATGAGAGCCTAAATGTGTGTGTGTGAGAGAGACAGCGTGTGAGAATGAGCCTAAATGTGTGTGTGTGTGACAGCATGTGAGAATGAGAGCCTGTGTGTGTGTGTGAGAGAGACAGCATGTGAGAATGAGAGCCTGAGTGTGTGTGTAAGAAACAGAGAAGGCATGTGAAAACGTCAGCCTGAATGTGTGTGAGATAGCATGTGAGAATGAGAGCCTGAGCTTGTATCAGAGAGAGAGACAGCATATGAGAATGAGAGTGAGTATTTGTGTTTGAGAGAGAAGGCATGTGAAAATGACAGACTGAGTATGTGTGTGAGAATGACAGACTATGTGTTTGTGAAACAGCATATGAGAATGAGAGCCTGAGTTTGTTTGTGAGACAGTTTGTGTGTGAGACAACAAACTTTGAATCATTCGAACCCACTTCATCCCTTGAGATAGAAACCATGCTCAAGAAGATGAAACCCTCCTCTCACCCGACAGACCCTATACCTTCAAAACTACTCATCTCCATCCCAAAAAACCATCGCTAAGCCTCTGGCAGAAATCATCAATTGCTCTTTAACACAAGGATTAGTACCAGACTCTCTAAAACTTGCCATTCTCAAACCATTATTAAAGAAACCTAACTTGAATCCAGCTGATCCCACTAACTTTCGCCCTATAGCTAACCTACCGTTTATAGCTAAACTCTTGGAAAAAATAGTCAACAATCAACTCACAGAATACCTCGACGAACACAAGATCCTTGCCCCCGCTCAGTTCGGATTTCGCAAATTGTTAAATACTGAATCCCTCTTAATCTCGCTCACGGACACCATTCTCCTGGGCCTAGAAAAAAGACAACCATATCTTCTCGCACTTCTAGATATTTCTGCGGCTTTCGACACTGTGAACCACTCAATGCTCATAGATCGACTCTCAGACATTGGCATCACAGGAACTGCACTCAGCTGGTTCAAGTCATTCCTTAGCAACAGGAATTTCAAGGTCAGAATCAACAACAAAGAATCCCACCCGGTCAGCTCCACCCTGGGCATCCCACAAGGATCATCTCTCTCCCCGATGCTTTTCAACATTTACCTTCTCCCGCTCTGCCATCTACTTGCAAGTCTAAAGATAACTCATTTTAGCTACGCCGACGATGTGCAAATCCTCATCCCGATCACGGATTCCCTCTCCAAAACCCTCAGTTTCTGGAACAGTTGTCTACAGTCTATCAACCACCTCCTCACCAGCCTCAACCTAGTCCTCAACACTAAAAAAACTGAGATCCTTATCACCCAGGATGACAAAAACGGGGCAATCGACAAACTCCCTACATTCCAAAAGACTGACATCTCCCATGTGAGAGACCTCGGTGTAATTCTGGACAACCGTCTAAACCTAAAAAAATTTGTCAATACCACAAAAGAATGTTTCTACAAATTACAAATTCTAAAAAAGCTGAGACCCCTCTTCCACCTTCAGGACTTCCGCACGGTGCTTCAATCTATCATCTTCTCAAAAATCGACTATTGCAACTCTCTCCTTCTCGGACTCCCAGCTAACACCACTAGATCCCTTCAGATGTTACAGAACTCCACCACCAGGATTCTGACCAACACCAACAAAGGAGAGCATATTACTCCCATCCTTCGGAATCTTCATTGGTTCCCCATCAAATTCAGAATTCTCCACAAATTCCTCACGATGATTCACAAATCCATGCACAATCTAACCCCTCTTGATTTAAACATCCCTCTTTGACTCCACACGTCCTCTAGACCAATAAGAACAGCTTACAAAGGCACTCTGTATGCCCCCCCTGCCAAGACCTCTCTAAGGAAACACGCCCTATCTACAGCGGGCCCCCCACAATGGAATGCTCTCCCCCCTGATCTCCGTCAGGAATCCTGCCCATTGACCTTCAAAAAAAAGCTTAAAACGTGGCTCTTCAGACAAGCATTTCCCTAAAGGATGATCGTTCTCACACCCATGACAGGACAGGATGCTTGTATTCTTCAACCAAAAATTCCTCTTCACATGGCCCCGACCTCCCATCCCCAGTGAAAGCTTTTCAACTTATTAGAGAACCAGCAGTCTCTTAGGCTCCTGTTGTAATCCTCTTGTTAACCTACTATTAGCTTCCCCACCTGAGGTAATCCGCTTGCTAATCTACCATAAGCAATCTCTACCCCCTCGCATACCAGATCCTTACCCTCCTCCTGCCACAGAAGTAACTCTGAGTACCTCAGAGAAGGTGGTGGTCATTTCAGTTCCGTTTCACTCTTGTCCGTTATTTATATTATATGTTAGCAGTTTGTATTTAACATCCTGGGTCCCAGTTCGATGTAACCCCTGTTCTATGTAATGTTTTTC
This sequence comes from Rhinatrema bivittatum, assembly GCF_901001135.1. Lineage (NCBI taxonomy): Eukaryota > Metazoa > Chordata > Amphibia > Gymnophiona > Rhinatrematidae > Rhinatrema > Rhinatrema bivittatum. Next base: position 256,943,612 of record NC_042618.1, read on the forward strand.
CAATTAAGTTGTTTCGCTGTAAACCGATGTGATATGTATTGTTACATGAATGTCGGTATAAAAAAATTCAAAATAAAATAAATAAATAAGAGAATGAGCCTGAGTGTGTGTGAGAGAGACAGCATGTGAGAATGAGAGCCTGAGTGTGTGGTTGAGGGAGGAAGGGAAGGAGACAGGTGAAGAGAGAACAAAAAAAAAAAAAGAGACCCTGTAAAAGGAATTGGGAAAAGACCAAGAAAGGTAATGTGGAAAAAAATGATCCCAGGACAGAAGGATGTAGTCCTCACATATGGGTGATGTCACTGGACGGAGCCCTATCGTGGAAAACTTTCTGTCAAAGTTTCTAGAAACTTTTGACTGGCACACTGAGTTTGCCCAGCAAGCCATGATCCCTCGAGCCACAGTCTCATTTGTAGCAATAAGTTTTAGCAAAAATAAAATAATAAAACGTTTCGGATCCAAGCCCGCGGGGTGGCGGGTGGGTTTCGTGAGGACTACATCCTGCTGTCCTGGGATAACACCTATTACAGGTAAGCATTTTGCTTTATCCCAGGACAAGCAGGATGATAGTCCTCACATATGGGTGATAAGCAAGCTTCAGGTTGAGTAAAATGTGATATGGACCAACAGCATACAACTTGTGCAACAGGCACAAAACTGGTGTACTGTTGGAAAAAAGTTTGAGGCAGCCTGAAATCACAGCAGGTTGGATGTAGAAGGAGTTGGGATTATACTGGAAACAAGTTCTTTAAGACGGATTGTAGTCTGAATCTTGTCGTCCTTCCTTGTCCAAAAAGTAATGTGCTGCAAAGGTGTGAAGAGAACGCCATGTTGCAGCCTTACAAATCTCAGCAATTGGTACTGAATGATAGTGTGCTACTGAGGTTGAGATTGCTCTTACTGAGTGCACCTTTTCTCGTCCCTGGAGAGGAAAGCCTGCTTTTTCATAGCAGAACTCTATACAATCTGCTAGCCAGTTTGACGGTGTTTGTTTGCCCACTGCTTTACCTGGTTTATTTTTATCAAAAGAAACAGAGCTGGGTGGATTTCCTTTGGACTGCAGTGCGGTCTAGGTAATATGCAAGTGCATGTTTACAGTCTAAGGTGTGCAAAGCACTCTCACCTTGGTGAGAGTGAGGTCTTGGGAAGAATGTGGGCAAGACTATGGACTGATTCAAGTGGAATTCCGTAACCACTTTGGGAAGGATTTTGGGTGAGTGTGGAGGACTGCTCGGTCATGTAGAAACCATGTGACAAGTGACAAGTGCTTGCAACTCACTAACCCTTCTAGCCGAGGTAATAGCTACTAGGAAGAGAACTTTCCCTGTAAGAAATTTAATATTGCAGGAATCTATAGGCTCAAAAGGAGAACCCATTAGCCTTGTTAGTACTACATTAAGGTCCCATTCTGTGACTGGTGGCCGTAAAGGGGGTTTAAGTTGAATTAAACCTCTCATAAATCTACTGACAAGGGGTTGTGTTGATATCGGGGCATTCCCTATTCCTTTGTGGTAAGCTGAGATGGCACTCAGGTGTACCTTCATTGAGGAAGTCTGGAGTCCACAGTCTGAAAGGTGCCAAAGATAATCTAATAAAGATGACGTGGGGCAGGAAAAGGGGTCAATACTTTTATGCGTGCACCACGTGGTGAATCTTTTCCACTTACAACGATAGGTCTTTCGTGTGGAAGGTTTACGTGACGCTACAAGTACTTGAGAGACATTAGTTGAAAGACTGAGTGGTTGAAGGATCAAGCTTTCAACATCCAGGCTGTTAGAGATAGGGATTGAAGGTTGGGATGGCACAACCTGCCCTGATCCTGAGTTATGAGAGTGGGAGCTGTGCCCAGGCGAATTGGCTCTCTGGTCGCGAAGTATGGGAAACCATACTTGTCGAGGCCAATACGGGGCTATGAGTATCATAGGTTAACCAGGGATGCCTTTGCTCGCCCCTGGAATTCAGGACATCTATACACGTATCCCCCGATACCGCTAATAATCCAAACTCTAGTGAAGCTACAACTCGCTCAAGTGCACAATCCTTTGTCCTGTTGTAGCTTCACTAGAGTTTGGATTATTAGCGGTATCGAGGGATACGTGTATAGATGTCCTGAATTCCAGGGGCGAGCAAAGGCATCCCTGGTTAACCTATTTGTCTGCTTGTATAGGGAGCAGGTGGGATGCAAAGTGGTCTATTGTTGGCTGACCCCCAACGTTGGAATATTCTGGTCGCTACTAGAAGATCCAGGGACCACATGTGGGGATGGAACTGGCAACTGAGGCGATCTGCAACTACGTTGTGTATGCCTGTTAGATAAGTGGCTTGGAGAAACATGGCGTGTTTCAGGGCCCAGTACCAAATCTGTGCTGCTTCTTGGCAGAGGAGATATGAGTCTGTGCCGCCTTGTTTGTTCAGGTACCACATGGCAACTGTGTTGTCTGTCTGTATTAGAACAGTCTTGTGGGAAAGGCAGTCCTTGACCGCATATAGAGCATAACGTATAGCTCGAAGCTCTAGCAAATTGATTTGAAATGTTGCTTCGAGTTTTGTCCACATACCTTGAGTCTGGAGAATGTGTATGTGTGCTCCCCAACCTAAGATGGCTGCATCTGTAGTTAATGTTACTTGCGGAACTGGTTGTTGGAACGGTAGGCCTTTGCGCATATTGTTTGTGTTTGCCCTCCAGAGGAGAGATGAACGTAACTGGTGGGTTATTTGAATAGGAGATGACAGTGGTTGAATGGCTTGGATCCACTGTGATTTTAATGTCCATTATGTTATTCTCATGGCTAATCTGGCTATAGGAGTGACATGGACTGTGGAGGCCATGTGGCTGAGCAGAGTTAGAAATTGATGGGCTGTTGCCTTTTCCTGTGTGTGCAGAGATTTCGCTAATGTGGAGAGTGTTTCTGCGCGATCCTCTGGAAGGAAGGCTCTAGATATTGTGGTGTTTAACTCTGCTCTGATGAACTGTAGTAGGCGAGATGGTATGAGGTGGGATTTTTGGTAGTTGATTAGAAATCCCAACGAGTGGAGCAGATTGATTGTGCACTTGAGCGAGTTGAGAGCTCCTTGTCTTGATTGGCTTTTGATGAGCCCATTGTCGAGATAAGGGAAAGCAAAATTGCTTACCTTGTAATAGGTGTTATCCCAGGACAGCAGGATGTAGTCCTCACATATGGGTGACATCAGTAACGGAGCCCTAGTGCGGGAAAAAACTTCTGTCAAAGTTTCTAGAAACTTTTGACTGGCAGCCTGAGGCTACTGAGCATGCCCGGCATGCCATGATATTCTCTGCCACAGGGGTCTCACTTCAGTCTCGTATGTAGCAATAAGCATTAGCAAAAATCAAATAATAAAAGGTATGAGGCCCAACTCCGCGGGGTGGCGGGTGGGTTTCGTGAGGACTACATCCTGCTGTCCTGGGATAATACCTATTACAAGGTAAGCAATTTTGCTTTATCCCAGGACAAGCAGGATGCTAGTCCTCACATATGGGTGATTAGCAAGCTAGAGGCTGAGTCATTTTGTAGCGAAGCAACACTGAAGTATTGTTGGTGAAAATAAGGCAGCCGAAGATCACAGCAGATTAGTTGTAGAAGGAGTTGGGATTAAACTAGAAACAAGTTCTTTAAGACAGATTGTCCATAGGCTGAATCCTGTCGCCCTGCTTTTTCCAAACAGTAATGAGCTGCAAAGGTATGAAGTGAACTCCATGTTGCTGCCTTACATATGTCAAGGATTGGCACTGAACGATAGTGTACTACTGAGGTTGACATTGCCCTTACGGAGTGTGCCTTTACTCGCCCTTGGAGAGGAAGGTCTGCTTTTTCATAGCAAAACTGTATGCAATCTGCTAGCCAATTGGATGGAGTATGTTTATCCACTGCTTTACCTGGTTTGTTTGGATCATAAGAAACAAAAAGTTGATTGGATTTTCTGTGTGCTGCAGTGCGGTTTAAGTAAAAAGATAGCGCACGTTTACAGTCCAAGGTATGTAAGGCTGATTCCCCTTGATGGGAGTGAGGTCTTGGAAAGAATGTGGGTAAAACTATGGATTGGTTCAAGTGGAATTCCATGACTACTTTGGGAAGGAATTTTGGATGTGTACGGAGGACCACTCTGTCAATCAGGAACTTTGTGTAGGGTGCGTACGTGACCAGTGCTTGTAATTCACTAATCCTTCTAGCTGAAGTAATGGCTATGAGGAAGATAGTCTTCCATGTGAGAAATTTAAGATCACAGTAGTCTATGGGTTCGAAAGGAGAACGCATGAGTCTTGTTAATACCAGATTCAAGTCCCATTCTGTGACTGGAGGTCGAATCGGTGGTATGAGTTGAGTTAAACCTCTCATAAATCTGCTGACGAGAGGTTGTGTGGAAATTGGTGCATCTCCCATCTTGTTATGGTAAGCAGAGATTGCACTTAAATGGACTCTTACAGATGAAGTTTGAAGACCAGAGTCTGAAAGATGGTATAAGTAGTCTAATAGCGAAGTAGTAGTGCAAGTGAAAGGATCAATGTTGTTTTGCTTGCACCACAAGGTGAATCTCTTCCATTTGGAAGCGTAATTCTTTCTTGTGGAAGGTTTACGTGAAGCGATGAGCACTTGAGAGATATGGGATGAAAGATTGAGTGGTTGCAAGATTAAGCTTTCAACATCCATGCTGTCAGGGATAGGGATTGAAGGTTAGGATGGCGTAACTGACTTTGATCCTGAGTTATGAGAGTGGGAGCTATTCCCAGGCGAATGGGATCCCTGATCGAGAGATCTAGAAGTGTGGGGAACCATACTTGTCAAGGCCAATATGGGGCTATGAGTATGATGGACCCCTTGTCCTGCTGTAGTTTCACTAGAGTTTTGGTTATAAGCGGTATTGGAGGATACGCATATAGTAGGCCCAAGTTCCAAGGGTGAGCGAATGCGTCCTTGGCTGGTTGGTTCTTCTGTATGTGTACAGAACAGTATTTGTCCACCTTGTGATTCAAGTGGGATGCAAAGAGGTCTATTGTTGGTTGTCCCCAACGTTGAAAGGTCCTGGTTGCTATTGAGGGATCCAGGGACCATTCGTGTGGTTGGAATTGGCGAATGAGTCGATCCGCCAGTACATTTTGTATGCCTGCCAGATAAGTGGCCCGGAGAAACATTGAATGGTTCAGGCCCAGCTCCAAATTTGAGCGGCTTCTTGACAAAGGAGATACGAGCCCGTACCTCCCTGTTTGTTGATGTACCACATGGCTACTGTGTTGTCTGTCTGGATAAGAACAGTCTTGTGTGAAAGGCAGTCCTTGAACGCATGCAGCGCATAACGTATAGCTCGAAGCTCTAGGAAATTGATTTGAAATGTTGCTTCGAGCTTTGTCCAAGTCCCTTGAGTTTGGAGAGTGTCTATGTGAGCTCCCCAACCCAAGGTGGATGCATCTGTAGTTAATGTTATCTGTGGGACTGGTTGCTGGAAGGATTGGTCCTTGCGCAAATTGTCCTTGTTGATCCACCATAGTAGAGATGAACGTAGTTGGTGGGTTACTTGAATTGGAGAATGTAGTGGCTGAATGGCTTGGATCCATTGTGATTTTAAAGTCCATTGAGTCATCCTCATGGTGAGCCTTGCCATAGGAGTGACATGAACTGTGGAAGCCATGTGTCCTAGCAAGGTTAGAAAGTGATGAGCTGTTGTGTGTGCTGTTGAGTGAAGCGAGTTTGCTAGGAAGGATAGTGTTTCTGCTCGATCCTCGGGTAGGAAGGCTTTTGCAAGGGTGGTGTCGAGTTCTGCTCCTATGAATTGAAGCAGATGAGACAGTGTGAGATGGGACTTTTGATAATTGATGAGAAAACCCATGGAGTGAAGTAGAGCAATTGTCTGGTTGAGAGAAGTTATTGCTCCGTGTTGAGATTGACTCCTGATGAGCCAGTCATCCAGATAATGTAGGATTTGTGGACCCTTGGGCCAATCGGAGCCGTAGGAAGAGCTGCTGTAGGTGGTAGAAGCAGCGACCCCGACCGGGAGGCGGCAGGGACAGGTTGATGGCAGGTCGTAGACGGGACTCTGGAGGCCCTATGCGACCAAGGGCCCCGGCGAGGATGGAGGTGATGGTAGCGCTGGCTCGGTGAAGAGGAAACCTTCGCCCTGGAAGCCGATCCTCTCCCGAGAGGAGCTCGTAGGAGTTCAGCCGCTGGGACTTAGGAGATTCACCCTGGAAGCCGGAGTCCCCCCAGGAGGAGCCCGTAGGAACCCGGCCGCTGGGACTTAGGAGGGCCCGCAGGGGCCTGGTCAGCGGTAGTCCAAGGTCGAAAGCCGAAGGGTTGTTGCTCGCCGTACCAGAGTCAGGAACCAGTGGATCGCCGTCAGCTAGTCCGAGGTCAGAAGCCAGAGGGTCAACGAAAGCCGGTCCGAGGTCAGAAGCCAGGAGGTCAACGTAAGCCGGTCCGAGGTCAGAAGCCAGAAGATACCAATGCCAGTCCGGGGTCAGAAGCCAAGTAGAGACGTCAGCCGATCCGAGTCAGGAGCCAAGGAAGAACACCAAGCAGAACGCAGCAACTGAAGACAGGAACAACCCTGGGAACCTCGTTGCAAGGCCCTGAGGAGAGGGACTGCAGGGCTTAAGTAGCCCAGCAGCGTCTGACGTCACCGGGAGGATGCAGGCAGATTTCCCGCGCCTGGCCCTTTAAGAATCGGGCCGAGACGCGCGCGTGCCCCTAGGGGGCGGAGCTAGCCGCGGCGAGACGCCGGCTGCTCCGGCGATGCAGGAGCCGCGTGGTGGGAGCAGGGGCAGGCCCGAGCGCTGCGTGGAGGCGCGGAGAGAGCCGTGGTGGGAGCCCCCGGAGACCCGAGGAAGCCCGAGAAGCCCCGGAAGTCCGCGGAGGTAGGAGGAGCGGCCGGGACCGACCCGGAGCCGCAACAGTACCCCCTCCCTTACGCCCCCTCCCGGGGGGTCGCGGCTTGGCCGGATGCTGGAGGTGGAAGTGTCGAAGAAGATCCTTATCCAGGATGTGAGAAGAAGGCTCCCATGAATTCTCCTCCGGGCCATACCCCTCCCAAGACAATAGGTACTCCCAGCGGTGGCGACGGCACCGGACATCCAAGACCTCCTTTACCGTGTAGGTGACATCCGGATCCGAGGAAACATTGGAGGGCACTGGCGGAGCTGCCCGAAATCGAGAGAGCACCAGCGGCTTGAGAAGGGACACGTGGAAGACATCATGGATCCTAAGCGAGGAGGGTAGCCGCAATCTGTAAGAAACCGCCCCTATGCGTTCCGCCACCGGGAAAGGTCCAATGTAACGGGGTGCTAACCTCATGGAGGGAGTCCGTAATTGAATGTGCTTCGTGCTTAGCCATACCCTCGTTCCGGGTAAGAATACCGGGGCGGGTCGTCGAGACCGGTCCGCATACGTCTTGAAGCGAGCTGCAGTTTTGCGAAGCTTCTCCTGCGTGGCAATCCAAAGGTGATGAAGTTGGTTAGCTGTTAGTTGTGCTGCGGGGGAAGTGACTTGTACCGGTAATGGCAGTGGAGGTCTTGGGATCCTCCCATAAACTAGCTGGAAGGGAGACTGACTTGTAGCGGAGTGTTTGTGGCGGTTGTAAGAAAATTCCGCCCAGGGAAGGAGAGAGACCCAGTTGTCTTGGAGCTCATTTACAAAAGTTCGGAGGAAGGTTTTCAGAGTCCGGTTGGTCCGCTCCACTTGGCCGTTACCCTGGGGATGAAAGGCCGTGGTAAAATCCAACTGTATCCCAAACTTTTTGCATAATGCCCGCCAGTACTTGGCCGTAAATTGAGGGCCGCGATCCGACGCGATATGCGAGGGTAGTCCATGGAACCGGAAAACATGCTGGACGAATAGGTCAGCCAGCTCAGGAGCCGTGGGTAGCTTGGGCAGAGGGATAAAATGTGCCATCTTAGAAAAGCGGTCGACAGTGACCCAAATTACAGTTTTCCCCTCAGAGCGAGGCAAGTCCACCACAAAGTCTGTGGAAAGGTGGGACCACGGTTCCGCGGGAATAGGGAGCGGCTGGAGTAGGCCCCACGGGCGTCCCGGTGGGGGTTTTTGCTGAGCGCATGTGGGACAGGACTGGACATAGCGCCGGACATCCTCTCTCACTCGTGGCCACCAGTAAAACTCAGTGAGTAACTCAAGGGTTCGAGAAATCCCCGGATGGCCTGCCGTCAGGGAGTCGTGTGCCCAAGCCAGAACCTTTCTCCGCGAACGAGCCGGGACCACCGTCCTCCCTTCGGCCCCTAAGTTAGTGGCTGCCAGAAGGACTTTGGCTGGGTCCAAAATATACTGAGGGGTCTCCGTGGTGTCGTCAATCTCGGTGGTGCGGGATAGAGCATCCGCCCGTACATTCTTGGCTGCGGGTCGGTAGCGAAGCGAGAAGTCGAACCGACTAAAGAAGAGGGACCAGCGGGCCTGTCGGGGATTGAGCCTCTGAGCGTGAGACAAGTACTGCAGGTTCTTGTGGTCGGTGTATACTATGATCGGATGCTGGGCTCCCTCCAACCACTGACGCCACTCTTCGAACGCCAATTTTATGGCCAACAGCTCCTTGTCACCAATCCCGTAATTCCTTTCTGCCGGTGAAAACTTGCGGGAGAAGTATGAGCAAGGCCAGGTTTTGCCAGTGGGAGAGGTTTGGAGAAGCACTGCCCCTACCGCGACAGCGGAAGCATCTACCTCTACTATAAACTGGCGTTGCGGGTTAGGGTGCCGAAGACAAGTGTCCTGAAGGAAAGCCTCCTTGAGATCCTGGAAGGCCTGCGTCGCAGCAGGGGACCAGTTTCGTGCATCCGCACCCTTCCGCGTAAGGGCCGTCAGAGGAGCTACCAGGCTGGAGTAATGCGGGATGAAGTGGCGGTAGAAATTGGCGAATCCTAAGAACCGCTGAAGCGCTTTTATTCCTGATGGTTGTGGCCAACCCTTGATGGCGCTCACCTTGTCCGGATCCATTCGGAAGCCCATCGAGGAGACAATATATCCTAGGAAGGGTAATGACTCGTGCTCGAACTGGCATTTTTCCAATTTTGCGTACAAGTGGTTCTCCCTTAGCTTCAGCAAGACTTGCCGCACGTGTTGTCGATGTGTCTTGAGATCCTGGGAATATATTAATACGTCGTCCAGGTACACGATCACTGAAGTGTATAAGAAATCGCGGAGGACCTCGTTCATCAGGTTTTGGAATACCGCTGGGGCGTTACAGAGACCAAACGGCATAACAAGGTACTCGTAATGGCCGTCTCTGGTGTTAAAAGCGGTCTTCCACTCATCCCCGGGGCGTATACGAACGAGATTGTAAGCACCTCGGAGGTCTAATTTGGTGAAGACGCGAGCCCCTTGGAGGCGATCCAGGAGCTCTGGAATCAGAGGCAATGGGTAACGGTCCCGGCGGGTGATCTGATTCAAGCCCCGATAATCAATACAGGGGCGGAGAGACCCGTCTTTCTTTCCTACAAAGAAGAACCCGGCCCCGGCCGGGGATTTGGATGGTCTGATGAAACCCCGGTCCAGGTTCTCCTTGATATAGGCTGACATAGCTTGGGTCTCTGGCAGAGACAGAGGGTAGACTCTTCCACGGGGCGGAGTGGTTCCAGGTAGCAAGTTGATTGCACAATCAAAGGGACGGTGCTCCGGAAGTAGCTCAGCTTTTTCTTTCGAGAAGACGTCCTGAAAGGCATGGTATTGTGGAGGTACCGTTAACGGAGCCGTGCAGAGTGCGATAGATCGCAGTGGACGTGCCGGAAGGCAATGCCGATGGCACGCAGGACTCCAGGAGGTAATCTGAAGGGTACCCCAATCGATGACCGGAGAGTGTTTCCGAAGCCAGGGTAAACCCAGGATGAGCGGGTGGATGGATTTTTCTAAAATAAGAAACGAGATTTCCTCCTGGTGGAGGGCTCCAACCTGGAGCTTCAGAGAACTGGTGCGAGTGGATATTAAACCAGGAAGTGGGCTCCCTTGAATGGAGGAAACCCGCACCGGCGGGTCTTGCGAGCAGACCTCGAGCTGTAGCTGTTCAACTAGCTCCCGGAGGACGAAGTTCCCCCCGGACCCAGAGTCGATTAAGGCAAGGGTATCAAAGCCTCCCTCCGGAAGGCAGAGTCGTACCGGAACGGTACATGGGGAGCTAGGTGAAATGTTGCCTAGAGTCAACTCCCCGCTGAGCTCTAGGTTCGGGCGTTTCCCGGACGCTCGGTACAGCGAGCCAAAAAGTGCCCCTGACCCCCACAGTATAGACACAGTCCCTGGGCACGTCGGCGTTGACGTTCCTCGGAGGAAAGGGGGCCACGGCCCAACTGCATGGGTTCCTCTGTAGCTGGAGCGGTGGCTGCAGGAGGAGAGAACCGGGCTTGCGGCGGAGTGGATCGCCGGACGGAGGATCCCCGAGCGGGCCTTCGCTCTCGGAAGCGGCGCTGGATACGCCGGTCCACACGTCCAGCGAGTTCGATGAGTTCCTGCAAGTCGTCTGGGAGATCTCGTGCCGCAAGCTCATCCTGGAGCCGAGAGGACAAACCCTCCAAAAAGATCCCATGCAAACTGTCCTCGCCCCAGGCCAGCTCCGTAGCCAGGGTCTGGAATTCCATCGCAAATTCCTCAAGGGGACGGTTACCCTGCTTCAGCTGGAGGAGCTCCGAGGCAGCTGTGGAGGCCCGAGACGGTTCGTCAAAGATCCTCCGGAATGCTTTGACAAATTGTACTAAGTTATTTAAGCGGGAATCTTGGCGCTCCCACAAGGAGGAAGCCCAAGTCAACGGTTTCCCATCCAGAAGCGAAATAATGTACGTCGTCTTTGCCCGGTCTGAGGTGAATTGCGCAGGCAGGAGGTCGAACCGGATGTAACAATGGTTGAGGAACCCTCGACATGTCTTCGGGTTCCCCGAGTACCTCGGGGGCGCTGGCATCTGTACCGGAACAGAAGAAGTCGGGTTGACCATAGATGTAGATGCTGCGGAGTGGGCTGCGGAGGCCCCATCTACGCGATCCGCCAGGCGTTGGACGGCCGACATCAGCGTATCCAGGCAGGACTGCTGTTGCTGCAGCTTCTGGGCAATGCCAGGAATGGCCTTTAGGCCGGCAAGGTCCGCCGGGTCCATGGCCTTGCAATCTGTAGGATTTGTGGACCCTTGGGCCAATCGGAGCCGTAGGAAGAGCTGCTGTAGGTGGTAGAAGCAGCGACCCCGACCGGGAGGCGGCAGGGACAGGTTGATGGCAGGTCGTAGACGGGACTCTGGAGGCCCTATGCGACCAAGGGCCCCGGCGAGGATGGAGGTGATGGTAGCGCTGGCTCGGTGAAGAGGAAACCTTCGCCCTGGAAGCCGATCCTCCCCCGAGAGGAGCTCGTAGGAGTTCAGCCGCTGGGACTTAGGAGATTCACCCTGGAAGCCGGAGTCCCCCCAGGAGGAGCCCGTAGGAACCCGGCCGCTGGGACTTAGGAGGGCCCGCAGGGGCCTGGTCAGCGGTAGTCCAAGGTCGAAAGCCGAAGGGTTGTTGCTCGCCGTACCAGAGTCAGGAACCAGTGGATCGCCGTCAGCTAGTCCGAGGTCAGAAGCCAGAGGGTCAACGAAAGCCGGTCCGAGGTCAGAAGCCAGGAGGTCAACGTAAGCCGGTCCGAGGTCAGAAGCCAGAAGATACCAATGCCAGTCCGGGGTCAGAAGCCAAGTAGAGACGTCAGCCGATCCGAGTCAGGAGCCAAGGAAGAACACCAAGCAGAACGCAGCAACTGAAGACAGGAACAACCCTGGGAACCTCGTTGCAAGGCCCTGAGGAGAGGGACTGCAGGGCTTAAGTAGCCCAGCAGCGTCTGACGTCACCGGGAGGATGCAGGCAGATTTCCCGCGCCTGGCCCTTTAAGAATCGGGCCGAGACGCGCGCGTGCCCCTAGGGGGCGGAGCTAGCCGCGGCGAGACGCCGGCTGCTCCGGCGATGCAGGAGCCGCGTGGTGGGAGCAGGGGCAGGCCCGAGCGCTGCGTGGAGGCGCGGAGAGAGCCGTGGTGGGAGCCCCCGGAGACCCGAGGAAGCCCGAGAAGCCCCGGAAGTCCGCGGAGGTAGGAGGAGCGGCCGGGACCGACCCGGAGCCGCAACAGATAAGGGAAGACATGGATACCTTGCTTGTGTAAGTGTGCTGCTATTACTGCCAGGCATTTCGTGAATACTCTGGGAGCAGAGGCGAGTCCGAATGGCAGTACTCTGTATTGGAAGTGTTTGTGGTCTACTACGAAGTGCAGGTACTTGCGATGAGGAGGGAATATTGAAATGTGAGCCTAAGCGTCTTGTAGATCCAGAGAACAAAGCCAATCTTGTTTTTGGAGAAGTGGAAGCATGGTGCCTAGAGAGACCATCCTGAACTTTTCTTTCTTTAGAAATTTGTTGAGATTTCTGAGGTCTAGGATGGGACGTAAGCCTCCCGTTTTCTTTGGAATGAGGAAATATCGGGAGTAGAATCCTCTGCCCTGCTGAGACCGGGGCACTGGTTCTATAGCCCTGGCTGTCAGAAGGGTGGATAATTCTATTTGAAGCTGAGGAATGTGATCCTTGCTGAGAGGAATCTGGGGTGCTTGAAATTCTGTAGGAATTGATAGGAAATTGAGTTTGTAACCTCAAGATATTATGGACAGAACCCATTGGTCCGTTGTTACTGTTATCCAATTGTTGTAAAATTTGGATAATCTTCCTCCTACAGGGAGTTCTGGTCGAGGATTTTTTGAAAGGCTTAGTTCTCTGGAAATATCTTCAAAAGCCCGCTGCAGGACCCGTTTGAGTGGCAGGCTGAGGCCTGGGTGCTCTCTGTTGGCGAGGCTGTGTCCTGTGCTGGGTCCTTGATTGGCGAGGCCTAGTTGCAGGAGGATAATATCGTTTTGGACGGTAATAAGGCCTCCGAGTGTCCCTCCTTTGGGTTCTGCGTGCAGCGTGTGTAGTAGTATCCTGAGGCATAGAGGATAGCTGCCTTAAGGTCTCGTTATGTTCTTTAAGTTGGGAGACCGCTTCTTGAACTTTCATCCCAAATAAGTTATGCCCTGTGCAGGGAAGGTCCACTAGTTTATCTTGGACCTCTGTCCTGAGATCTGATGCCTTAAGCCAGGCTCATCTCCTGGCACTTATACCGGAAGCTGCCACCCTTGACGCTGTCTCAAAAGAGTCATAGGCAGCTCTTACTTCATGCTTTCCAGCCTCAAAAGCTTTATGAACTAGGTTTTGTGCTGGTTCTCTGTATTCCTGGGGTAGAGATGGGATAAAGTCCTCCATCTGCTTCCATAGGTTTCTTTGGTATTGGGTGATATACAATTGATAAGCTGCTATCCTGGAGTTTAGCATTGCACCCTGGAATACCTTACGCCCTAAAGCATCTAGAAACCTATTATCTTTTCCAGGAGGATTAGAAGAATGCACCCTTGGTCTTTTGGCCTTCTTCTGTGCTGATTCCACAACTACTGAAGAATGTGGTAGTTGGGATTTTTGGAATCCTGGTGCAGGTTGGACCAAATATGTTGAATCCATTCTTTTATTAATGGGAGGAATAGAACAAGGATGTTCCCACATTCTTTGTTGAAGTCGGAGGAGAATGTCATGAACAGGTATTGCCATAATTTGCTTGAGAGGATCAACAAATTGCAATACCTCAAGGGTTTGGTGACGCAGATCCTGTTCAGACTAACTTAAAGGGGATAGAGTCAGCCATGTCTTGAACAAAAGCAGCAAAAGTGAGGTCCTCTGGTGGGGACTGTTTCCTTGGGTGTGGAGGAGAAGGGTCAGACATGAAAGATTCTGAAGAGTCAGATTGTGTATCACTCCACGTATCATAATCTGGAGTGTGTGGACGTGGCTTGGCAGTTGTAGGTGGAGGAGGTACACCAGAGGGTCCTGGAACAGCTTCTTCAAAAGAAGACTCCTCTTCTATCGGATTCGAGGGCAAGGAATCCAATAGGTCTTGATATTTTTTCTGAAGCACCGAAAATAATGCTGCTTCAGAGGATACAGCATCTCCAGAAGGGAGTGACATCGTAATTTTTGGTTTTGGAATAGTTGATATCGATTCCTTTTCCATAGATGAAGGTAAGGCAGTGGTGGCAGCGATTTGCGTCGATGTTGGAACCAAAGCTGTGGAAAACATCGATGACATGCCCGATGAAAGTGGAGGCATCGATGTGGGCATCAAGGAAAAAAGGGATGCGCGGTGAATCGGTGTGTCCTGTGGCATCGGGAAGGGTCCTGGAGTCAGGAAAGTTCCCAGGATCTGGACGGTGCTCGGCATCGAGACTGTGCTTGGTGTCAGGGCCGTGAGCGGCATCGGGACGGTGCCTGGCATTGGGTCGGTACCCGGCATCGGGACGGTGCCCAGCATCGGGAGAGGTCCCGGGATCGGTACCATCGTCGGTGGAACTGACATCGGCATCGGTTGTGCCGGCATCGGTGACGTCGATGTCGAGGTAGACGTCACCGGCATCGGCGATATCACCGGCATCGGCGCTGGCACCGGCAAGTGTTCCTTGATGGCTTGTAGAACTGCTTCCTTTATATAGGATGTGAAATCCTGCAGCATCGAGATAGGAGGTGGCACTGTTGGAGGCGGCGACGATTCTAACTGTGGCGCTAGTGCTGGCGTAGTAGGCCTTTCAGGCATCGAAGTGGCCGTAAACTTAGCCCGCTTTTCTGTCGGTTTCCCGCGGACGGATCCCGACGGTGACGCCAATGCATGCCTATGACGGTGCTTATGTCGAGGACTTACCTCCGCCGCCGAGCGAATCGACGATGTTGATGGAGTAGGGGAGGATTTATCTCCGGAACAGTCGGGTCGGTGCTTTTTTAGTAAAACTTTTTTCGAAGCTCCTACCGGTGAGGACTTTGATGAAGTGGCCAGAGAGGGTATCAACTGCAGACTGAAGAGCTGTTGAATTTTCTCCTGACGCAGTTTTCACCCTTTGGGTGTCATTTCTTGACATTTCTGGCAAGAGGAAATATCATGTTGTTCGGATCTGTAACAGACATTGTTCGGATCTGTAACAGACATTGTTCGGTTACAAGTCAGGCATTTTTTGAATCCCGACGCCATTCTGTCACCGACGGCCGTCGATGACTGAAAAATTAGTAGCGTTTTTTGAAAAATAACGCTAAAGTACTTCACCAGCTGGCGAGTTGAGAAAAAGTGAGATCCCCTGAGGGAGAAATAAGAAGAAAACTATGTTTTTAGGAAGAACTGAGGTAAACTCAGAGGACTCCGGTGTCCGTGCTGCTATACAGCGGCGCGGAAAAACGAAGACTGAAGTGAGACCCCTGTGGCAGAGAATATCATGGTATGCCGAGCATGCTCAGTAGCCTCAGGTTCCAGTCAAAAGTTTCTAGAAACTTTGAC
Source organism: Rhinatrema bivittatum (assembly GCF_901001135.1). Lineage (NCBI taxonomy): Eukaryota > Metazoa > Chordata > Amphibia > Gymnophiona > Rhinatrematidae > Rhinatrema > Rhinatrema bivittatum. The sequence goes on from NC_042618.1 coordinate 256,958,954, forward strand.
AGAAGTTTTTTCCTGCACTAGGGCTCCATTACTGACGTCACCCATATGTGAGGACTAGCATCCTGCTTGTCCTGGGATAATACATGTATACTTTTCTTGTGTAGATGGGCCGCTGCCACTGCTAGGCACTGTGGGACGGATTTTCAAAGGCCCGCGTGCGCCGGTGCACCTATTTTGCATAGGCTGCCGGCGCGTGTAAAGCCCCGGGACGCGCGTAAGTCCCGGGGCTTCCTGTCGGGGGCGTGTTGAGATGACTCGCCGTTTAGGGGGCGGGGCGCGGCGTTTCGGGGGCGGCGACGTGGGCATGGTTTCGGCCCGGGGGAATGGCCGCGGCCTCCAGAACAGCCCCCGGGACCGACAAAGGTAAGGGGGGGGGTTTAGATAGGGCTGGGGGGGTAGGTTAGGTAGGGGAAGGGAGGGGAAGGTGCGGGGAGGGCGAAGGAAAGTTCCCTCTGAGGCCGCTACGAAATCGGAGCGGCCTCGGAGGGAACAGAGGCAGGCTGCCGATTTTGCGCAGCCTTGCGTGCGCCGACCCCAGATTTTATAAGATACGCGCGGCTACGTGCGTATCTTATAAAATCAGGCGTACTTTTTAAAATCTGCCCCTTTGTGAATAGTCTGGGTGCTGAGGCAAGTCCGAATGGCAGCACTCGGTATTGAAAATGTTGGTGACCCACCAGGAAATGCAGGAACTTGCGATGAGGAGGGAATATTGGAATGTGAGCGTAAGCATCTTGAAGATCCAGCGAACAGAGCCAATCTCCTGTTTGAAGTAAAGGAAGCATGGTGCCTAAGGATACTATCCGGAACTTTTCTTTCCTTAGAAATTTATTGAGTTTTCGAAGGTCTAAGATAGGACGTAGGCCTCCTGTTTTCTCTGGAATGAGGAAATAGCGGGAGTAGAATCCTCTGCTCTGCTGAGGTCGGGGAACTGGTTCCATGGCCCTGGCTCTCAGGAAGGTGGACAATTCTGTTTGCAGAAGCGTAGAATGGTCTTGGGGTACCCAAAACGAGCTTGGTGGAGGAGTTGTTTGGTAATTTGAGAAAATCTAGATGGTAACCTTGAGATATGATGGAGAGTACCCATTGATCTGTGGTGATATGTGACCAATTGGGACGAAAAAAGGAGATCCGACCTCTCACCGGCAGGCTTGGGGTTGGGTTGATGGAGTGGCTGCTGTCCTCTGGCAGGTTTTCAAAATCCTGATGCAGGGCCTGTCTGAGGAGGAGGTTGGGGCCTAGGTGCTCTTGGTTGTCTAGCTTGGCTCCTCTGAGCTGGTCTTGACGGCCTACCACAGAGTGCTGGGGGATAGTATCTCCGTGGCCTGTAATAGGGCTTTCTAGTGTCTTTTCTTGCTGTTCGTCGAGCAGAAGGTTGTGTCTTTGGTGGAACAGAAGAGAGTTGGCGTAGAGTCTCAGAATGTTCTTTCAGCTGTGCTACAGCATTCTGTACTTTCTCTCCGAAGAGGTTGTCCCCAGTGCAGGGGAGATCTGCCAACTTCTCCTGAATTTCTGACTTGAGGTCAGAAGCCTTCAGCCAGGCCCATTTAGAAGCACTAATTCCTGTGAAACCATTCTGGGTGATGTTTCGAAACTGTCATAGGCTGCACGGACCTCATGTTTTATGGCTTCCAGGCCCTTTTAAATGATGTTATTAAAGGAATCCTGGAATTGTTGAGGAAGTGATTCAGACAATTCTTGTATCTGCTTCCACAAATTGCGCTGGTACTGAGTCATATATAACTGATATGACGCAATTCTGGAAACCAGCATTGACCCTTGAAACATTTTTCGGCCAAGAGTGTCCAAAAATTTCTGATCCTTCCCAGGAGGCGTGGATGAGTGTGGTCGGATCCTTTTTGATTTCTTTTGGGCCGACTCCACCACAACAGACTGGTGCAGAAGCTGACGTTTCTGAATACCTGGAATATGTTGCACCAGAAAAGTAGCATCAGTCCGCTTGTTTACTGGTGGTATGGTACAAGGGTGTTCTCATAGTCTGTGCTGGACATCCACGAGCACTTCATGCACTGGTATTGCCAGAACGTCTTTAGGAGGATCTACAAATTGTAAAACATCTAGGGTATTTTGTCTGGTGTCCTCTTCTGTCACTATCTGGAAAGGGATAGTATCAGCCATCTCTTACAAAATTGGAAAAGGAGGTCCTCTGGAGGTGACTTCCTCCTCTCTTTCGGAGGGGATGGATCTGTTAAGATATCCTCAGATGAAGTATCGGTGTCTCCCTCATCCCAGGTGTCCGAAGAAGGTCGTCGTCGAAGAGTGGCGTGAGGGTGGAATGGTGACATCGAAAGCATCGACGGTTTCATCGGTGGCATCGATGGAATCAATGGAGAAAAGGAAGGTCTCAGATGTGAAATCCTCGATGACCCTGGTGTTGGTTCAGGCATCGGTAAAATTTTCGAGACATCATCGTCCTGGGACTGGGAATCGGAGTCTTCGATCACGATGGCAATGGCTGAACCAGAATGGTAAAAAAAAATAAATACATTTTTGAATTTTTAGTGATTGGCATATGCTATCTTTGAGAGTGTGCATTACATAGTTGTATTTTGTTCTTTTGGGCTTTCCATTTTATTTTTGTCTGCATGCTTCTGTTTCTAATTTGTAGTCCTTTATTCTTTATTAGGTAAGGGTCCGTATGTTCTGCATGTATAACTGAGGTGCAATATTTCTGCTGGTATGTAGTTTTTCTGTATCGCTTTGTAGCAGTACAGCTTGTTCTGTTAACCCCAGTAGGTGATGTCTTGATGTTCTAGGGCACGATATATTATTTGCATTGATGCCACATCATACATAATGCTGCTACTATTTTGAGTCCTGAGATAGTGTTGGTATGGTATGGCAAGGCAAGGTTCTAAGTGTCTTTTTTTGTTTGTTTTGCAAGGGTTTGTGTTCTCAAAATATTTGGCAGTGAAGGGTTTGCAGTTATATTAAGTCCCATGACGTCATGTGTTCAGTGGGTAATGCATATGAGAACCATCTGTCAGGTGTGTCCCAAAAGAAAAAGGGTTGAGAGCTACCACTCTAAGCTGCGAGCATGCATAACTTTTTTCACAGCTCCATACAACTTTTACTCCCCCTCCCCTCCTCTCCCATACAGGGATTGGATCAGGGAGGGATAAACCAAACTCCTGCCTAATCCAACCAGTGGCATCACACCTCCGTACTCTTCATCCCAGGCAGCAGGAGTTGCGTTTATCCAAACATCATCTCCTGTGGCTACAGGGCCAATCTCACAGCTCAACACAAGATCAGCCCCATGGCAGCAGGAGATGACATTCAGATAAGCGTGACTCCTGCTGCTCCCACCCCACAACTTGGCAGGCTGCCAAAAAGAGGAAGAGGAAGCAGAGGCCTTCAATGGACCCCATCCTGCTGGCAGCCAAAGAGAGAAGGATGTGATGGCTGCCAGTCGACTCTATCCCACTGATGGCTGAAGATAAGGCCCAGGCCCTGTGTGTGTGTGTGTGGCTGGGTAAGAGACTGGCTGGTTACAAGGTGACTGTCTGTGTGTGGATGAGTATGTGGGTGTGGAGGTGTGAGAGAGAGAAAGACTGTATATGATGGGTTGTGTGTGTGTGTGTGTGCATGAGAGAAGGCGAGAGCCCGTGTGAGGGTTGTGTATGTGCGCAAAAGGGAGGAGGAGGGGAACTGGAGATCACTAGGGGGGGATGGAGAAATGAACCTTAGGGGGGAGGGGCCAAAGGAAATATCCACCCCTGGTGCCAAATACTTTAGGTATGCCATTAGGTGATGCATGAGTAAGGAGTTTCCCACATTTTCATGAGCACCACATCTAACATTGCATGCATCGGTAAGGCAAAAGGTTCTTCCAGAATGGCCAGAGTCTTCAATATCCTCATGACTTCCACTCTGGGTCTGCATCCTTTTGTACTGCTACATTTAGCACTGCTCCCATCTTCTCCACAAATGAAATATGTTAAGTCATCTGGTGGAGAATTGTAATCCAGCGGCCCTGGAGGCAGGTGGTGGAGCTGCCAGGGAACTCCCCCCAAAGAATGCGTACTGGATCAGGAAGTTCAGTGAGGGGAGCAGACAACCCTTGAGGGAATAAAAGTAGGTTGAGGCTGTTCTCTGGGGGTACATCTCCTATGTCACGAAGAACACAAAGTTAGTAATGGTGGGACTCTCGGCATTACTTACTGAGGGGAGAAAGGAATGATTGGGTATGCCGGGGGAAACAACTGTTGCTCTGGTTCCAGAATGAAGGAGGCAAAAAACCTCATACTATATCTGTTATCTGTTCCATGGCTTGCCCAGGTGTTATCTGTGGGGAATTCCTCTGACACAAAAATGGTTTTATGCTCAGTTTGTGGTGGAGGATTGGTAGGCAATGGAAAGATAGAGCATACAGGTTCTGGAGATTGTAGATGAAGCCCCTAGGTAAGAAAATGGGATACTGGCAAAGTTCTGGTAACTCGAGGAGGGAGCTGTAGTCTGGCTTCTGCTAAAGAAGCACTATATGCTGCATATAATTGGGTTGATAGAGTGGCTTCTAAGATGTCTTGTGCATAACATTCCTCAAGGCAGACTGGTAATACTGGGAAATACTGGTCTCCTTCTTTGGATGTTTTAAAAGCTGTAGAGTGAGGTGAAAAAGGGGAGAGATTTGGATCATCATCAGAATTGATATGGAGTGAACCCTGCTCTGCATGTTTTGGCTGCACTGATCCAGTGGTGCCTTGCTCTGATGCAGGCGAAGTTGTCTTCCAATGTGCTGAAAACTTTGAAGTAGACTACATTGGTAATTTCGAAAGAAGTATTGATCACTTCGATGCCACGTACTTCGAGAATTGCATTGGTGACAGATGTGTCGATGCTTTTGGTACATCTCTCCTTCTGTGCCTTTACCATGCACTATGTGTAGATTTTTGCAATGCAGAACATACCGCTTTCATCGATGCATAGTGCTTTGAGTGCTGTGATGTATTTTGAATCGGGCGTGCCAAAGCATTGGTGCATCCAGATACACCATTTGTCGAGTGATTCAATTATTCCTGCTTAGATTTGCTTGATATAGCAATTTGTATTAAGGATATTGATGGTACATCCATTGACCTCTTCACAGATGCAAATGCATCCTTTTGTGCAGCCTCTTTTCCTGTAATCTATATTGATGATTTCCTCTTTTCAGATGAACTGGTGCTGACTGCACAGAATATGTCAAGGAATCTCGGTGTTTTGCTTTGAGAAGTACATTTACTGACTCCATGGACTTATGCCTGGTAAGGGGTCAATGTGTCCTGGGCTGTCGAGTCTGTTATCATGGTGTGATGACATAGCACCATAGGATCTACATTTGCTGCATTTTGAAGAAGGGGAAGAATGATGACTTCTGGAAACAGACCTTCTTTTGCTCCTAGCCCTCAAGCTGGCTATCTTAGCTACTCTGGAATGTTGGGACCTCAGGGACATTCGACCACATGCAGGGCAGTTTGGTTGGTCATGGTCTGGGCCCAGGCACAGGTAACATAATTGGTGGCCATCTAAGATGGACATAATTTGGCCACACAAACAGGATTTAAACCCACTGATTGTTTTCTTGGAGGCCATGAGGAAGGTTCCAGAAGGTCCTCTGATAACTTGTCTCTATTCTTTTCTCTTTCTTCCCTCCCTTTAATACAAGCAGAAAGTAGCACTGAAAAGTGTTTGTTTGGTTTTTTTTTGGGGGGGGGGGTGGTGCTGAAACAGAAACGGGTGAATTTTAAATCCCCAGTGCACGTGAAATCTGGGGGTTAAGCACGTGGCCGGGCCTTGCACGCGCTGTGCTCTTTTTAGAAGGGGCCCAGCCGCGCGCGTAACTCCCACTACGCGCAGAAGTGACGAGCCAAAGGAAAGGGGCGGTCTGGGGGGTGGGGAGGGGTGGGGCTGGAGGCAGCCAGTACAGCGGCCATTTGCAGCTGTACTGGAGAAGGGACTGACAGCGTAGACAAGCTGCTACTGTTCCAACGGTGCAGTAAGCAAAAAAAAAAAAGGTAGGGTAAAGGATTTAAAAGGTGGGAAGGACAGGGGAAGAGGGAGGGAATATGGGCAGGGGGGAGGGAACTGGGAGAGGACTGTTCTCGTCGCCATGTGTAATTTTGTAAAATTAGGCCCCCCTGTGTGTGCTCCCCACCACTTGCATGCGCGGATTATAAAATCTGGCGGCCCCCGGATTTTATAACATGTGCACGCATGTTATAAAATTGGCGCGTCCATGTGCGAGCGCCGGGAAGCACGCACCTTTAAAAATCTACCCCAAGGCAAGAGAATTAGCTTGAGAGAACATTTTTGAGGGAGAGACAGATAAACTATCTGTATGAAGCGCAGACAAAAAACAGATTGAAGAGATTCTGAGGCAATGCCTACACGGGAACTCTCTTGATTCCAGCTCCGTCCTCACTGCGCTCCCCGACTCCGGCCACGCTCTCGCGATCGGCGTTAGACCCATCGGGGTCCAGAGCAGGCCGCACCGTGCTGCAAGCACCCGGGACGCTGATGATCCAGGCCGCGCCTCGAAGCCCGCCCTTCACCCGGCCTACCTGTGACATCACTGGCTGTGGGAGGCGCTCCTCCAGTTGTTTAAAAGTAAGGCCCGCGATCGGCTTCCCTCCTCTTGATTCCGGCTCCGTCCTCGCCACGCTTCCCGACTCCGGCCTCGCTCTCGCGATCGGCGTTAGACCCATCGGGGTCCAGAGCAGGCCGCACCGCGCCGCAAGCACCTGGGACACCGACGATCCACGCCACGCCTCGAAGCCCGCCCTTCGCCCAGCCTACCTGTGACATCACCGGCTGTGGGAGGCGCTCCTCCAGCTGTTTAAAATAAGGCTGCGACCTAGGTGTCGCTCCCCGTGCGTCGCTCGCCTAAGGAGCGCAACCAAGGAGCTGGCCTCTTGGTGCGCCCCTTAGTGCAGCCACTTATCTCTCTCCCATACAAGTACCCCCTTTTAATACAGACTTCATTCTCTAGTATTAACTTTTCATCCCACCCAATCCACCTTCACACCTTCCCTCAGCATCTACTCAAGGCTCCCCTGCCTATTGCTTCAGATACATCAGGACACACTTTTTTTCATTTACCCCTTCATTAACGCCCCCAAACCCCCCCCCCCTGCCCATTGCTACACTTAATAAATACGCATACACCACCCAATACCTTGTCCTGAGACCTTCCATACCTACTCCCCTGGTACCGCCCTGAACCCCCACTCCTCCCAATACAACATGACATCCTACCCCATTCCCATTCTCAACCCCTGACCTTATCTCCGTAAACAAAGCTACTTCCCCCCCCCCTACAACAAACATCAGATCTCTTGTTCCCATTATGATCTCTCCTCCAACTCAACCGCTCTGCCTAACTACACTATCTCTTCTGCTTTTCAACTCCCAATCCTTAACCAAAAAAATTCCCATCCTGAACGACCTACTATTGGACACCCGGTCTGACATCTGTGCCATAATGGAGACATGGCTTAACCAGACGGATGTTGTTCTACTGAACCAACTCCCCACCAATCTCTATGTTATACATTCCATCCCCAGACACAAAAAAAGAGGAGGTGGCCTCCTATTAGCAGCCAAGAAAGAATTCAAACTTATTCCCCAAGTACTCAACATAGACAATAAATTTGAAGTGGGCTTTTTTAAATCGCCTCAACTCCAAATCTGCCTGGTCTATACCCCTCCAGGCCTCCTCAATAACAATGCTTCCCCTCTTATCGAATTCATTGCAGATAAAATAGACATGGATATACCTGCTATCATTCTTGGTGATTTCAACCTTCACGTTGATTGTATCCCACTGTCTCCCTCGTGCGGAGTCTTCCTTTCCTCTATCTCAGCTATGGGCTTCTCACAAACTATATCCAGCCCCATACACAAAGCAGGACATACCTTAGACTTGATTTTTACAAACTCCCATCTCCTCACAACTGTACTCCCCATCTGCACCCCCATACCATGGTCAGACCACTCACTCATAAAATCAACCCTCACTATAAACAAAGTACACTTCTCTAACAATAAACAAAACAACATAATACACTACAGAAAATCCTGCTCGCTTGAGGAACTTACCCTATATCCCTCTCGAAGGACCTGCAGAACCTAGACCTCACTGATGAAGTTACGGCCTATAGCTCTTGGAAGAACATTACAAAACATATCGCTGATGAAACCTGCCCCAGTATCACCAAAGAAATAGCGCTCTCCAACCCCAAAAAGCCTTGGTACACCACCGAACTTAAGGCTATCAAACTTCAACTACGAGCCAAAGAAAAGAACTGGTGTAAGAATCCCTCCCCAGCCCTACAATTATCCTACAAACACACCCTCCACACCTACAGAACCTCCATTTTGAAAACAAAAAGAGATTACTATGCTCAGAAAATTCACAATTATCAATACGATGCTAAAGCACTCTTCGCTTATGTATCTTCCCTCACAAATTTGGCTCCTCTTCCCATCATAGATACTGATGCAAAAAACAAATGTAATGAATTAGCCAACTTCTTCCATTCCAAAATTACCAACATCTCAAACTTCCCCACTCCCTCCCCTCTCCCATTTGCCATCCAGAAGAACCCCAACACCACCCTTAACTCCTTTGAATCTACCTCTACCTCAGAGATAACTAGACTCGTAAAGAAAATGAAGCCCTCCACACACCCTGAAGACTTCATTCCTACAAAATCTCTTTTGTCCATCCCTGACATCATAGCCAAACCCATTTCTGAAATCATTAACCACTCCCTCACCCTTGGTCAGGTCCCCTCCGAATTGAAACAAGCCACACTCAAACCCATTTTAAAGAAACCTAACATAGACCCCGCAGTTCCCTCCAATTTCAGACCAATATCCAATTTATCATTCATAGCGAAACTCATGGAAAGGGTAGTCAAATGCTCAGCTCATAGATTACCTTGAAAATCACAGCCTGTTATTCCCCTCACAGTTCAGTTTTCGAAAGTTTTTTTTAACACCGAAACCCTGCTAATCTCCCTTACCGACACCATTCTCAAAAGTCTGGATAAAGGCCAAACATGCATCCTGGCCATGCTAGACATCTCTGTTGCATTCGATACCGTTAGCCACAGTATTCTAATCAACCGGCTTTCTGACATCGGTATCTCAGGCCCAGACCTGAGTTGGTTTACATCCTTCCTGGACGACCGCTACTATAAAGTTAAAATTGGCAACCACGAATCCAACCCAGTTAAGCTATCGCATGGGGTCCCTCAAGGCTCTTTCCTCTCGCCAACTCTCTTCAATATTTACCTTCTACCGCTATGCCAACTCCTTGCAGACCTTGGAATTACACACTACGTCTATGCTGATGACGTTCAGGTCCTCATCCCTGTCACTGACTCCTTGACAAATGCCCTCAAAACCTGGGATAAATGCCTCAATTCAATCAATAGTCTTCTCACCAACCTCAACCTTGCCCTAAACACTTCAAAAACAGAACTACTTTTTATCTCCCCAGCCCGCCACATCCCTCCGCCCCCTCATCCCCCCCCCCACCCCTCATCTCATCAGGTCAGAGATCTAGGGGTCACCCTGGATAATCACCTTAATCTCCAAAAACACATATCTAACTTAGTTAAGGACTGCTTCTTTAAACTTCAAATCCTGAAGAAACTTAGACCCTTCCTTCACCTCAGAGATTTCTGAACAGTCCTCCAAGTTAGATTATTGCAATGCCTTACTCCTGGGTTTGCCCTCATCCACAATCAAACCGCTGCAGATGCTGCAAAATGCAGCAGCTAGAATCCTCACCAACTCTCGCAGATCGGACCATATAACCCTAATTCTCAGAGATCTCCACTGGCTACCAATCCCAGCCAGAATCCTTCACAAATGCCTAACAATTATCCACAAAACCCTACACAATAAAGAGATGCATTGGCTTAATGGTTCACTCCAATATCATACCAACAGACCAACCAGATCTGCCTACCTAGGAACCATGTCAACCCCTTCACACAAACTCACTCAGCTCGCCTCCACCCGAGAAAGAGCCCTTTCCATAGCAGGACCATCCCTATGGAACTCGATGCCACCTGACCTACGCCTAGAGCATTGCACAACAACTTTCAAAAAAAGTTAAAAACCTGGTTGTTCAAACAGGCATTCACTTAATCTATCACAACCCCAGACCATTTAGCCTTGTAACTGAGATTGTAAAATAATGTAATATACCTATGGATAATGTAACACAATATACTGCAATTGTAATGCATCATAATGTTAATGTAATGTAATATAGTTCCTCTTAATCTATGCTTAATTCTCCTCTCTCTCTAGGTCTCTCTGACCAGTTTTCTCTATACCCCGTTCCTCATGAATCCCCTGTTAGATGTAACTATTATTTTCCTTTCCAAATGTTAAGTTCTTACCCCGGTTATATGTAAACCGATGTGATATTTGTTTGAATGTCGGTATATAAAAACTCTAAATAAATAAATAAATAAATACATGCGCAATACAGCTCAAAGCTCTACTCGCTTGGAGAGACAGTTCGTTTCCCTGTCAACGGATGAAGTCACCCCACAAATTACGGCTAATTCACACTTGCTTATCGACGGAAAAAATAATTAAAAAAAAAATATTTTGGAGGAGACTCGAAAGTAAAAGGCAACCAAATTAGCAAAAAGGAGAAAAATGAAAAACTGAATAAATCAAAGGAATAATTGACTTGGAAAAAACTGCACATGGTGAGAGCAAGCACCCTGCCGTGTCAGCAGATGGTAAAGGACTAAGGAGACTCACATGGGGCCAGTGTGCAGGAACTCCTACACATGCTAAGAAAGACTTCATTCTGAGCTCCAAGAGCAGATTCGCACCAGCAGATGATGTCACCCACTTGTGTGGCTGCATTTAGTCCTGCTTGTTCACTGAGAATAAAATTTCAACATTTCCAGGAAGTTGACAACTGTGCCACACCCCCTGGGAACCCTGCCACTAAGGATATATGAATATGTGTATGTGTGAGCGCCTGTATTTCCTTACCACCCCTTTAACTCATCTCCCACCCCTTTCCCTTCCTGCATCTGTGCTCTCTTAAAAAAACAAACCTCCCCCTTCCTTTCATCCTTCACTTTCCTTCCCCTCCCGCACATGCCTTACTCCCTTTCCTCTCTTTACTATTATTTTAATGCCCTCCCCACGCCTCCCCTCACACCTCCTACCACTCCCTTCACACTTTACATTCACCCCTTCCCCTCCCTTCTCTTATTCTTGTCCTCCCCATCAGCACCTTGGCTCTTCTTGACTTCTGCTGACCAGGGGCCTGGCCTCTCTGCCAGCGGCTCTTTCCAACACCACGGTCTGGTAGTTTTTCATCTGGTAGGGCCTGGCTACCCTGCAAGTAGCTCTTTTCAATGCTATAATCCCACAACTCTTCTACCATTGGCAGAGCTGGGAAACCTGCCAGCCTTTCTACTGTTGTTGGTGACACTATACCTGAAGGTGGAGGTTAGGGAGAAAATAAAAGACAAAAACCTCTGCAGGCTGGACTGGCCACCAAATAACACTGTATAGTAGGCCGGAAAAGTGAGCACCATGGGGTCGGATCTGGCTCATGGGCCATAGTTTGGGGACCATTGTTGATCAACAAACATTCTTTGTATTAAGACTATTTATGTTAACTTACCTTGACTTTGCTGCTGTCTGTACTGTAACTTTACTGGAGGTGTTATGGAAAAAAGTTCTGACATCTCAAAATTATTCAAATTTACTAACAAAAAATCAAATTATTACAAAATAGGCTTTAAAAGCCCTACTATGCCAATAAATCAAGCACAGATGTGATGAATCTATTAGAAAAGTGACACTATAAAACTAACATAAGATGTGATACAAAGCTACATGCCAAATACCTGAGCGCTGGTATTTCTGCAGAGTTTCTTGTAGATCTGATCAATAGCCACTGACACATGTTCAAAACACTGGCTAAAAAGTTCATATCGCTTCTTTTTCACTTGTTCAAACTCTTGCCTACATAGCCTTGCTTTCCTTCTGCTGGTCTCAAAAGCTATAAAAGAATACAAACTGAGTTTAGATCGGGTGAGTTAAGCACACTATATTTAATATTTCTTGAAAAAGTTTAATTCTGCTGCTGGCATATTCAACTAGTATAAGGAAATAACTTATAATGGTCAATATAGAAATACTTCACCCTGAGCTTAAGAACAAATTAAAACCAATATCTACTGAAGTCAAAGCTTTATTTCAAACCTTTAACCAATGTAACTCAGTTCTAGCACTTCAAAATTCACATGACCTCAGAGGACAACAAAAAAATTTGCAGGAGTGCAATCCCCTTCAACGCTCACTCCACTCTCACATTCCCAACATTCCAGCTGTCCTCTTTCTCAATCTGCACCCTCTCTAGTCAATCCATTCCCTATACCTCCACCACCTCTAAAAGATTTCTTCTTCTCCCTTTCAGCAGACTCCCTCTCTCAATCTCGGTCCCTCCAGTTTATCCCCTTCTGTCTCCCAGCTCCTTAGCTTACTTCCTCTAGTTTTTTCAGCATCCCATCTAATCCTTTTAGCCCCAAGCTCTTCTTATAATCCCCAAATGAGCCTTTGTCACTCCCTAAAATTCCACATCCTTCTCTCACTTCTCAGCCACATTCCTCCCCTCCAATCCTAATCTCATGTCCCCCTAGCTAATCTTCTCTCCCTGCTTCTTTTACATCCTCCAGTTGATTATCTTTCATTCTCCCTCTCTCATTCTCCACAATTAATCAATTTCCCAAACCTTTCCTGTATCTGATCCTTCCTTCAAGCAACCCCTTTTCTAAACATTTCCCTGTCTAGGGTCAGCAGCAACATTTTCCTTTGGGCCAAGGGCCAAAGGTAGATGAAAACTGGGAACAAGAGAAGGCACAACAATGACAGGGGCAATTATTTTTCTCTTTGATAGGTTTAGAGGTGGGTGAGGAGAGAGGAACACTGGCAGTCTCTACTGGCCTGTGCACCCTCAACTCTCCCCTTCCCCTCATGGCTAGTCTCAAGTCTGACTGTGATCTACAAGTGGCAGAAGCATTAGTAATTAAAGTCCATGTGTGGTCTGTAAGCTAGTGCAAGCTCACAGGCCCTTCAGTGGCTTCCGATCCTTTCTCCCAAAAGGCTTCTCGTAACCATAACTCATGCAAGGGCAGCACCATTGTAGGGCCTCTGAGTGCATGCTGGTTTATAGGCCCCATGTGGCCTTACATTACTAAAATAGCTGCTTCTGGAACTTGAAGAATGCTACCATTTGAAGCACTTGTGACCCCATTTGGAATCCTGACCCACTATTTGGGAAGCCCTCTTGTAAGGGCAAAAAGGGTTTGTTGGATCTTGCCCTAGGAGCCTGCATGGTGAGCGGTATTATAACCCCATCTCTTGAACTACAGGATGGCTTTAAGTAAATCCAGACTGCGACAGAAGAGACCAGGTATTAAGCTTGATGCAAGAACAAGGAACTCTGCCCCTGAGGAAACACTGAGCATCTCTGTCAAGAACACCTAGTTTCCAGCAACACAAGGGCAGATTAGCCATGCTGTGTAGAACCCTGATGAGGATTATCTGTGACTCTTGAAGTTAAGTAATTGATGTATGTGTGCATGTATATGTGGAAGAGAACCTGGATATCCCTAACCTTGGAACTGGACATGTTGTGAGTACCATGAAATTGATTTTTTTTTCTTACCAGTTCTATCTCCTCAGTTAAGAACATAAGAAAATGCCATACTGGGTCAGACCAAGGGTCTATCAAGCCCAGCATCCTGTTTCCAACAGTGGCCAATCCAGGCCATAAGAACCTGGCAAGTACCCAAAAACTAAGTCTATTCCAAGTTACCATTGCTAATGGCAGTGGCTATTCTCTAGCAGGTAATGGACTTCTCCTCCAAGAACTTATCCAATCCTTTTTTAAACACAGCTATACTAATTGCACTAACCACATCCTCTGGCAACAAATTCCAAAGTTTAATTGTGCGTTGAGTTAAAAAGAACTTTCTCCGATTAGTTTTAAATGTGCCCTATGCTAACTTAATGGAGTGCCCCCTAGTCTTTCTACTATCCGAAAGAGTAAATAACCGATTCACATCTACCCGTTCTAGACCTCTCATGATTTTAAACATCTCTATTATATCCCCCCCTCAGTCGTCTCTTCTCCAAGCTGAAAAGTCCTAACCTCTTTAGTCTTTCTTCATAGGGGAGTTGTTCCATTCCCCTTATCATTTTGGTAGCCCTTCTCTGTACCTTCTCCATTGCAATTATATCTTTTTTGAGATGCGGCGACCAGAATTGTACACAGTATTCAAGGTGCGGTCTCACCATGGAGCGATACAGAGGCATTATGACATTTTCCATTTTATTCACCATTCCCTTTCTAATAATTCCCAACATTCTGTTTGCTTTTTTGACTGCCGCAGCACACTGAACCGACGATTTCAATGTGTTGGGGTTCACTGACCTTATCTTCCCCTGCTTGCCAAGGGAAGAGAGATGTTTGTTTTTTGCTTTGATACAGAACTAATAGGGAGCTGCATGGGGCCATATATAGGCCACGTACAACAATCTAGTTCTTTTTCTTCATCTATCTCTATCTGCAGGTAGGGATACAAAACTCATATGTCTGAACTGGTCTGATAAGACTCAAAGAGAGAAAATTAGCAGGTAAGACCATATTTTGTCTTAAAAAGCAGAGTTGGCAGAAATAGTACACAAGTACTACTTGCCATAATACATTCAAAAAGAAACTAAAGACTTGGTTTTGCTCACAAGCATTCCCGGAGAACTAAGAGCAGGAAGATCTACTATATCAGTTTAGCCTCTGACAGTTTTTGACCCCCCCCCCCCCCCCCCCGTTCATAAGTTACTGAAGAGTTCGTATTTAAACTTAATTAGTCATAATTGTTTTTACTGTAGACTCCTCTAAGTTCATTTATGCTCCATTAAGCTCCTTTATGTTTCTCTGTTAATTGTTTCAATGTAAGCCGCCCCCGAGGCGACAGTTTTACTTCCTTGTACACCGGTGTGATATGTATATTATACAGGAATGTCAGTTTATAAAAACTAAAAATAAATAAACAACAAGTTGTCTTATTAGGGACTGTGGACTGTCCCTGCTCTATACCCTAAAGGAGTTTATGTTTGAAATCCTGAAGCTGAAGACAACTTGTGTACTATTTCTGCCAATTCTGCCATATATGGCCCCATGCAGTTCCCCAGTAGTTCTGTATCAAAGCAAAATACAAAATATCTCTCTTCCCTTGGCAAGCAGGGGAAGATAAGGTCAGTGAGCCCCAACCAACTGAGGACTGGTAAGAAAAAAACAAACAAACTTCTGAGTCCTAAAGAGAAACAATTAAGCAGTAATCTCATTTGATACTCATGCTGAAGCAAATCTGGGTGGGAACCTGAACTGGTTTGATAGGACTCAAGGAAAGAAAATAAGCAAGTAAGACCAAATATTTCCTATTTTCTTTTTTGTCTCATCAGACCAGTCCTGATGCATGGGATGTACCCAAGCACTCTTAAACTGGGAAGGAACCAGAAATACCTGCTCTCAACATAATCTTCCAAAACCAGAAGTGTTCCTATCCCAAACGTTTAGTGCTTGGCAAAGGAATCCAAGGAAACCTATGTTATGCCTTTTTTTTTCTTTTTGATTTATATTCCACTTTTCAGCCACTTCAAAGTGGACTACATTCAGAAACTGTGGTTATTTCCCCATCCCCAGAGTGCTCACAATCTAAGTTGCCCAAGGTCACAAGGACGGGCAGTCTTGTATATCTCTTCTAGTGACACCAAGTGATGTACAACCTAAGAAGCTACATAAGCTCTGGCTGAATGGGCTCTGAGTCCCTTAGGAACCAGACAGCCTTTGAAGACATAGATTCAACCTATTATCTCCTATAACCACTGAGCTATCATAGCTTTCAATGACACCTCTCCTCTGGCTAGAAAAGAGAATGAACAAATGATCCAATCTCCTGAAAGCATTTGTGACCTTTACGTTTCACAGTAGAAATTTCTTATTTATGTTAAAACATATATAACCTGCTGATCCAATGTGTGTTCTCAGTGGAGTACAACATATGTACATATACATTAATACAATAAAATAGGTACATATACATTAGCACAATAAAATAAAATCATCAGTATAAATGCATTAGTCAGAAATCAATCAAGAAACAGAAAACAGAAGGAAAAACCTCCTCTGACTTTCCCCTATATCTTTCTTTTTGAAGGATGGCATAGATACTGCTGAACTCACATGAAAAGAAGAGACAACCTTCGGGAAAATACATGAAATTCAGTATTGCCTGTTAATTTTCTTTCCTTGAATCATGCTACACTAGCCAGATGAGGATTTATATTATACTGTCAGCAGATAACAATAGACAACATAACTTACACTGTCACTGGTATTAGAAGTAGTGTAGCAAAGTGAGAAAAAATTAGCCTCACACAGTCTTGCAAACTTTTTTTTTTTTTTAAATAGTAGAGAACCTTCAAAACCAGTCTCCTCTCAAAGAGGTGTAACAGACACTCTGTTCTGTTACCAGTAAGTCATGGGTATTTAGTAGCAGTCCTCTAGTTAGAGCAGGATGGTTAATGAGAGGTTCCATTTGAATTCAGACCCTCTGCTATGGAGTCTGGAATGGCCGTCCCACTTGTAATAGTATATAACTGCTCTCCAGCTATAGCTCAGGAGGAAGTCCTTTTGGTTAGTACAAAGTACAGAGGTAGAGTGAGAGGCTAGTTTCTGTTATTTTATAGGCCCAGCCAGAGGAGTCAAGCAAGCCCTCTGGTTTGGGTCGTCCTGGCCAGGGTTGGGAGAGATCCTGCCCAGCAAGTATACAACCTATCTGGTGGGAGTTTCCCTCTGGGTTCATTTTTTGCAATTTAACTTTTTAAGTTGTAGGATCCTTACTGGAGCTTGTTCAGCTCCTGGGCCCAGGGAACGGGGAACTCTGGGTCTGGGCCTGGGGAGGTTAGGGAAGACCTGCCCTCCATAACCTTAATGAGGAAAAGGGTGCAAGTGAACTGCTGTAAGGGTACACGCCGGTGTTATCTTCACTTTTTGAGATGATTAACTTTACCATCCAGGAGGAAGTTTAGACTGTCCTTCCTGCCTGACTGGAGCTTAGAAAGTCCTGCTCCAGAGGATTCCTCCCATGAGGGATTCAAATAAAAGAACAAAGGACTGCACAACAACAAAGAAGGTTTGCATAATCTAACAGTGAGAAAAGGCAAAGCCTAACATTCAAAAGGACACCCATCCTGTGCTTTTTCAAAAACTCTGGGGACAGAATTTTCTCTCTCTCAGGCCGATGCTATACCGTGCGCTGGCTGTTGGTGCACAGTTTAACCTGCGATTGGACGCGCAACCATATCCCCTGATGCAAAACGGGGGCTAGCACATCCAAAACGTGCGTGTAGGTAATAGTGCTCATCACATGCAAATGCATGTTGATGAGGCTATTATTTATTTTATTTATTTATTTATTTGTGTTTTTCTATACCGGCATTCACGGAAGTTCGTATCATGTCGGTTTACATAAAACAAGGGGTGAGCAATACATTATAACGTACATAGCTAAAACGTAAGAGTATACATTACAAAAGTATAACAAGTGCATAGAAGAGAAAGTTACAATAAAACAGGGGTTATTCTAACTGGGATTAGAGTTAGAGGAGAGATAAAAAGTTTAACAAGAAGTAAAACCTTGTAGTGATTGGTTGGTATTGTCTGTTTCAGTTTAATAGAAGATGCTCAGTGTTGCTGCATTTGATGGAAGTGAATCATTAAGGGTCCGGAAATGTCAATTCCTTTTGGGAGGAGGAAATATCAATTCCTCCTCCCAAAAAAAGAAAAGAAATGTGCGCCAGAGGTGCACATTTTTACTCTCAGAAATTAATGCCAGCTCTGGAGCTGGCGTTAAGTCTTGAGGAACCCAAAAAATATACAGAAAAGCAGAAAATACTGCTTTTCTGTACTTCCGCCGACTTAATATCGTGGATATTTTGGAGGAACTAAGAAATGAGAAATGCAACCTCCCCAAAATAAATAAATAAACTGTGCCGGCTGTCAGGTTAGGAAAACAGATGCTCTAAAATTGAGCATCCATTTCCCTAAATGGCTGACAGCCACCTCTCCTGGGCGCTCACTGCCAAGGCGGCACTAGAGGCGCGCAATTTCCCCTAGCACCTCCTTTTTCCTGCAGCAGCCCATTTGCATTTAGCATTGGGCGCCCTGGAGAGATGGATCGGCGCACGTTAAGGGAGCGGGTGCTCAATCATGAGCGCCTCTAACACATGCCGATATATTCATCGGCCTGTCTGTGCAGAGACAGTAACGTTATATCCTTGCCAGATGGAAAGGATGGTTCTGCCCATACAAATGACACCCTGCCCATTTGGGGGACCCTATTTTTCCATGCCTTGGAGGGGAGGATCCCCCCCAGTCTAACAAAAGACATTCCTGCACAGATTGAGGAAAAAATTCTAACAAGATATTACACTGTGCTGCTGTAGACTAAGAATTGTGCCAGTTCCATACATTATTATCAGTAAAGAATTGTTTTTAGACACTAACCCAATGTCTCCAGTCATCATTTGGCATCCCAGCACACACACTAACAATTATTACATCACCAAAGCAAGTCAGGAAGAGAGAATTATCCACCCCACCTTGGTATCCTTTTCATCCCCAAATCTATCTAACCTACATCCTGGGAAGTAAGGGAAGTAGTACAGCTAGCCCAGATTCCTGCCACAAAGAGTACAACAAATACGTTTATGTCCTCACCCGTGCTAAGTTTGCAAACCGGGGTGGGGTTACAGAAAGAACAAACAAGACAGATGGAAGTTGAGCTTTGGATTCTCCAAAAGGAGAGCACATTTAGTGTGACTCTTCTGCTATATCCAAAGGTTCTTTATGGAAAACAAAGAATGAAATGCAACCCACTACTCCCAAGCATGGGTTCTGGACTGGTGTAGCAAGATTCAAGGAAAGCAAATTATCAGGTAAGAATACATTTCACCTTCCATATCATCCTGCTACACTAGTCGACGCATGTGAATCAAAGCACTTTCTAACACGGGTGGACAGAAGACAGTGCTGCCTTCAGAATGCTAGCTCTGAAAATTGCATCTGCCTTAGCTTGAACATCCACTCTGTAATGCTTAATGAACAATGACCAAGTGGTCGACTTAATAATCTTCTGGAATCAGTGCCAATGCTTCTGTCCATGAAAGTGCTCTTATAGAATGAATACGGAGACCATTGGTCACTTTCCTGTTCTTAAGCAAGTAAGCTGAGGAAATTGTCTCTTTGATCTAGTGAGCCAAAGACTATTTAGATGCTGCCTCTCTTACAAGGGCCTACAAAAAATACAAAGAGTAGGTCTGACTTCCTGAAAAATGTTATGCCCGGTCGCAGACAGCTGCGACCTCTCATGCTCCCCTCTTTTTTCCTTCAATTTTGGGAAGAGTGGCAACCTCCATCAGTCAACGCTGACCTCCCCGGCGTCCCTGGGACGGTGTGAGCGATGCTGATCGCCATCTTGAACCTGGAATCACTTAGACGCACGCGCACGAGGGCACACTTTGTACACGTCATGGCAGGAACCTCGGGGGCATCCCCTCCAGATGATGTCAGCATGATGCCGTACTTAAACCGACCAGCCCTCTACACCGATGAGTTAGCAAGGAGTTTCATCGTTGCTGAAACCATTCTACACTAGAGTTCCTGTTCCGGACTTCCCTCTGGGTAATTGGAATTTTTGGGTACCCGCTCCTCGGGGGCCCTTCCTCGTTCTCAGCTATCCGCTCCTCGGAGAGCCTTTGCTTCCCTGGGAACTCTCCTGTTCTACAATTGAACTTCTCATGGACCTCCACCTGTGAGTACTTCTCAGACTTCTATGAGTCAAGCATTCACTGAAGCCTTCCTGCGGGTTACCCCATACCCCGGGCCACTACCGCTCCTGCTTCGGTGAAGCCTATTACTGCATAGCCTGAGCTACTGGATATCCATACTACAACTTCCAGTTCCAGTTCCGGGTTCTACATCTCAGTTTTCTCATCTCTGTGCAGACTCCTCGGCGTACCCCGCTCCGCAGACCACTACTAGAGCTACACCCCTGAGATCATCCATACGTATGGAGGGAACATATCGGCATACCCCGCACTGCGGGCCACTACCGGATCATCAGCTGTGGTATCCCATTGATATACCTTCTTGCTCAAGTCCTGTGTTTACTAATAATCCCGCTTTGCGGGTTCTACTTTCTCTCCTCATAATAAAGTCTCTAACTATACCCTTGTCATACGCTGAGGAGACCACTCCTGTTGCTGGTGAGGCTCACAGGGCTCCTCCCTGTGGGCGGAGAAACGCTCATCTCAACCCAAAGTTTCACATCTACCCATAATCATAACAAAAGAATTAATCAACTCCAATATCTGAGGAGAACTTGGGGAATATCTAGACGACATAGGGACATATCCTTGCTCATACATTCCTCTCTTGAAAATCTTGAAAGAGATATCCTGGGTCACATGAAATCACCTTTGACAAAAAAAAAAGGATGGTACTGTGAGAAGAGTGACTGCGCCTTCTGAAAATCCCAGATATGGATTTTTGCATGGTAGGGCCTGAAGTTCCAAAATACACCTTATGCAACAAATGGCCACTAAAAATATTACTTCAAAGAGACAGATCCTTTAAAGAAGCCTGGCAAAGGGAGAATTTACCACAATCTCGAGAACCATATTAACATCACACTGGGGAACCACAGCCCTGAACGGAGAATAAATTCTCTTAACCCCTTGCAAAAATCATATCCCATCCAGATGAGAGGCCACTGCAACCCCCTGAATCAGACCTGTAAAATAAAATGCAGAACTTGTCTTATAACATACAGCAATTAACGATGCCAAGAAAAAATACTACGCTTCTCGTATAGAAGCGTCAAATAACAATCCCAAAACTCTACTTAATATAGTAAATTCTATTACTAACACTATCAACGACTCAACTCGATACCCTGATGCCAGCTCCCAAACAGAAATTTGCAACTCATTTGGCATCTTTTTCGACAAAAAAATCAAACCACTGTCTCCACATTTCCAACTACGCACCAACACCTATGCCCCCTGTTATAACCCAGTCTTGGGATTCTTTCGACACTGTTGCAAGTATTGAAATTATAAATATCCTCTTCAAAATGAAACCATCTATGCATCCCCATTCACCTTGCCCTTTCAGTCTATTTAAAGCAACTAAGGAAGACATTGCACTCCCCATAGCTAATATACTCAATTCCTCACTCATTCATCAATGGTCATTTCCCAGATAACCTAAAAATTGCTGCGGTAACCCCTATCCCAAAAAAACATAGTGCCAACCCAAATTTTTCTGATATTCGACCTATTTCCTCACTTCCATTCCTTGCTAAAATTCTGGAATCAGTAATTTTAAAACAATTAACATCTTTCCTCAATCAGCAGTCCTTATTAGACCAATACCAATTCAGTTTCAGATCACATTATAGCACCGAAATGTTACTTATTTCCAGCACGGACATTATCCTCCGAGGATTCGACTCTCCAACCTCTTATATTGCCGTTTTTCTTGATCTTTCCACAGCATTTGGCAACATTAATCAACAAATTTTATTGATCCGCTTCTCACATCTAGGCATCTCAGGAACTGTCCATAATTGGTTCAAATTCCGTCTAACCGATTTCAACAAATATTCATCAACCGCAATCATTCCATTCCTTTTCTATTAGAAACTGGAGTTCCACAAGGATCTGCCCTCTCCGCAGCATTATTCAACATTTATCTCACCCCAATCTGTCAATTGCTATCCACACTTGGTCTAATTTACAGAATCTATGCAGACGATATACAATTCTTCTTCCCTACCAAATAGACCTGGTCAGATACACTAAGATTACTCTCCCTATGTCCTTTCATCGATTAAAAACTGGCTAACTCACAATAAATTATGTTTAAACCTCACAAAAACAGAAATTCTCATATTAGGAAATCCCCGTTTCGAAGACATTCCATCCTCTATTCAACATGACAACTGCACAATAAACAAAGTTAATAAAGTACATAATTTATGAATCATTCTTGATACAAAGCTAAATTTAAATTCATACATCAAAACATTCTTAAGAAGCTCTTTCTTCAAAATCTAATTATTAAGACACGTTAAGCCCCTTTTTGATCCAATTCACTTCTGCACAGTGGTCCAATCATTAATCCTTTCCGGTATTGATTATTGTAACTCTCTATTTTTAGGCCCACCACAAATCACCACCAGTCCATTACAATTATTACAAAACTCAGCTTCTACAAAATACCAATTTCCATGACCACATCTCTCCAGTACTTCACTGGCTTCCTGTTAAGTGGTGCGTGCAATACAAAACCTTAATGATCCTTCACACCCTCATTTATAGCAATAACACTTCCTGGCTATCTGCTTCACTACATATCTACACCCTCCATTCCATGCAGGAATCTTCACTCCAAAAACAAACTTCTACTTCAAGCTCCTTTGCCAAAAGCTACCAGACTATTTTCGACTCAAGAGCATGCAATTTCGATAGCTGGACCCATACTATGGAAGTCAGTTCCCTCTGAAATGCATCTAATTCATGATAAAAACTTATTCAAGAAAGCTGTCAAACATTATCGTTTCCTTCAAGCTTTTCCTGATTTATTTAAATCTTAATATTTTAATATTCCATATACTTTGAAATTTATTTTCTGTTTTGATCAACATTTATTTTAAGATAACATATTTGCTTTTACTCTTTATATTTTATTATTATGCATGTTTTTGTTGCTGTATTATTTCGTGATGATATGTATGTTATGCTGTAACCCGCCCTGAAGTTGGGAGGGGCGGGATATAAAATATCTTTAAATAAAAGATGGCCGCAACTTGAACCCACTCCACAAAGGTCAAAATAGTAGTAATGTCAGCCCACCAGGGTGACACAGAGGGATTGGCAACAGGTCTCAAAAAGCTGCCAAACCCAAACAGAAGCCAGCAAAACAGAGTTCTTGTGGGCTTTCAGCAGAGTTGTTATTACTGCTGCTGGATATCTCTTCCTGCCACAACAGGACCTTTCAAGGGCCAAGCCATAAGACAGAATGAAACTGGATCCTCTATGAAAACCAGCCCCTGCTGAAGCAGGCCACAGCTAGCAGATAGATGAATGGGAGTACCCAATGTCAGTCTCACCAGATCTGCATTCCAGGATCTTCAAAGCCAGTCCAGAGCAACAAAGATCACCAATGACCTAAGAACATAAGAACATAAGAAAATGCCATACTGGGTCAGACCAAGGGTCCATCAAGCCCAGCATCCTGTTTCCAACAGTGGCCAATCCAGGCCATAAGAACCTGGCAAGTACCCAAAAACTAAGTCTATTCCATGTAACCATTGCTAATGCTAATGGCAGTGGCTATTCTCTAAGTGAACTTAATAGCAGGTAATGGACTTCTCCTCCAAGAACTTATCCAATCCTTTTTTAAACACAGCTATACTAACTGCACGAACCACATTCTCTGGCAACAAATTCCAGAGTTTAATTGTGCGTTGAGTAAAAAAAAACTTTCTCCGATTAGTTTTAAATGTGCCCCATGCTAACTTCATGGAGTGCCCCCTAGTCTTTCTACTATCCGAAAGAGTAAATAACCGATTCACATCTACCCGTTCTAGACCTCTCATGATTTTAAACACCTCTATCATATCCCCCCTCAGTCGTCTCTTCTCCAAGCTGAAGAGTCCTAACCTCTTTAGTCTTTCCTCATAGGGGAGTTGTTCCATTCCCCTTATCATTTTGGTAGCCCTTCTCTGTACCTTCTCCATCGCAATTATATTTTTTTTGAGATGCGGCAACCAGAATTGTACACAGTATTCAAGGTGCGGTCTCACCATGGAGCGATACAGAGGCATTATGACATTTTCCGTTTTATTCATCATTCCTTTTCTAATAATTCCCAACATTCTGTTTGCTTTTTTGACTGCCGCAGCACACTGCACCGACGATTTCAATGTGTTATCCACTATGACACCTAGATCTCTTTCTTGGGTTGTAGCACCTAATATGGAACCCAACATTGTGTAATTATAGCATGGGTTATTTTTCCCTATATGCATCACCTTGCACTTATCCACATTAAATTTCATCTGCCATTTGGATGCCCAATTTTCCAGTCTCACAAGGTCTTCCTGCAATTTATCACAATCTGCTTGTGATTTAACTACTCTGAACAATTTTGTGTCATCTGCAAATTTGATTATCTCACTCGTCGTATTTCTTTCCAGATCATTTATAAATATATTGAACAGTAAGGGTCCCAATACAGATCCCTGAGGCACTCCACTGTCCACTCCCTTCCACTGAGAAAATTGCCCATTCAATCCTACTCTCTGTTTCCTGTCTTTTAGCCAGTTTGCAATCCACAAAAGGACATCGCCACCTATCCCATGACTTTTTACTTTTCCTAGAAGCCTCTCATGAGGAACTTTGTCAAACGCCTTCTGAAAATCCAAGTATACTATATCTACCGGTTCACCTTTATCCACATGTTTATTAACTCCTTCAAAAAAGTGAAGCAGATTTGTGAGGCAAGACTTGCCCTGGGTAAAGCCATGCTAACTTTGTTCCATTAAACCATGTCTTTCTATATGTTCTGTGATTTTGATGTTTAGAACACTTTCCACTATTTTTCCTGGCACTGAAGTCAGGCTAACCGGTCTGTAGTTTCCCGGATCGCCCCTGGAGCCCTTTTTAAATATTGGGGTTACATTTGCTATCCTCCAGTCTTCAGGTACAATGGATGATTTTAATGATAAGTTACAAATTTTTACTATGATCTTTTATCCTCTATGACGTCCTTCCCACTAGTGGCCAGGGTGGACAATTATGGAAAAGCTTGTCATTCAGCCAGGGATGAAGGAGGGAATCGATCCCGCTGGAAACCTACTCTTTTCTGATGTTTCAACTGAGAAAGTCTGCCTAAACATTTTCTACTTCTGCAGTGGGAACGGCTGAAAGATGCAGGAGATTTTGCTTTGCCCAAGGGAACAGAAGATCTGCTTCCTGAGCCACTGTATGCTTCCCTATTTGTTCACATATGTGACTGTTGTGGTGTTTTTCGAGAGCACCCAGACTAATGCTCTTTTTAACAATGGTAGAAAGTGAACCAGAGCCAATTTGTGTATTTCCCAGGCTGCCTTCTCATTGAACCAGAGGCCCCAAGTCACCCAGTTGCAACAATGAGCTCCCCACACTAGAATTGTATTCAAATGATTACTATTTAATTGAGGAACTCTAGGGGCATTCCTTTGACATAATCTGGGGCCTTGGCCACCACACCAGGCTCTCCTTCACTGCAGGTAAGAAAGGCAGGCAGATGTTGTAGTCATGAGATTGAGACCACCATTGAGACAGGAGAGATCTCTGAAGAAATTGTATGTGATTTCTTGCCCATGGGACAAGCTTCAATGTGTAAAGTTTGGCTGATCAAGGGTTGGTCCCGTGACAGGCCTCACTCACCCCAGGAAGGCGCAATCATCGCTGTGACAGGGTCACCATTATTGCTCCCCTCCAGCGTAAACACAGTTTTCCTAGGGGTGTGGTGCGCTGTATGCCAACATAATACCTACCACTAAGCCCCCTGCCTCTCACCATTACTCTCTTCCTCTCTCCTGCTCTTATACATCAATTTACTTCTCCTTCACCTGGGAACCTATTACCCATTAGTTCAATTAATGATCAACATCCTTCTCCTTTCCCCCTGAATCTACCACTCCACAGTTCATTGAACTTTCAAAGCTCAATGTTCCCTCAGAATTGCTACCACACTACTACCGTATTTCATAACTTAATCAATGTAACAATGTCATTTTCACTGACAAACCATTCAACCGTAACACCTTGTTATGCAATGTCACTTGGCAAATGTAACCATAACACTTAAAATTCTATACATTATAAAGCCTTTGTTACCTCGCTACTTTAAAACATAGGCAATGTTACCTTATATTATTTGTTACGTTGTTACTTTAAAACCTAATTTTATTGTTATCTAATACTACTATTACATTGTTACTTTAAAACCTAGGCAATGTTATCATATATTAGTGTTCCAAGCTATTATATGGTTTAATCTCAGTTCCTTGTAAAGCCCTTTTACGCTATATTCATGTTTCATGTAAACCGATATGATGTTCACAACGAATGTTGGTCTATAAAAATGTTAAAATAAATAAAATATAAACAGGCACTACGGTGGAAAAGACATAAGAACATAAGAAATTGCCATGCTGGGACAGACAAAGGGTCCATCAAGCCCAGCATCCTGTTTCCAACAGAGGCCAAAAACCAGGCCACAAAAACCTGGCAATTACCCAAACACTAAGAAGAACCCATGCTACTGATGCAATTAATAGCAGTGGCTATTACCTAAGTATAATTGATTAATAGCCATTAATGGACTTCTCCTCCAAGAACTTATCCAAACCTTTTTTGAACCCAGCTACACTAACTACCTTCTCTGGCAACAAATTCCAGAGCTTTATTGTGCGTTGAGTGAAAAAGAATTTTCTCCGATTAGTCTTAAATGTGTTACTTGCTAACTTCATGGAATGCCCCCTAGTCCTTCTATTATTCGAAAGTGTAAATAACCGAGTCACATCTACTCGTTCAAGACCTCTCATGATCTTAAAGACCTCTATCATATCCCCCCTCAGCCGTCTCTTCTCCAAGCTGAACAGCCCTAACCTCTTCAGCCTTTCCTCATAGGGGAGCAGTTCCATCCCCTTTATCATTTTGGTTGCCCTTCTCTGTACCTTCTCCATCGCAACTATATCTTTTTTGAGATGTGGCGACCAGAATTGTACACAGTATTCAAGGTGCGGTCTCATCATGGAGCGATACAGAGGCATTATGACATTTTCCGTTCTATTCACCATTCCCTTCCTAATAATTCCTAACATTCCATTTGCTTTTTTGACTGCTGCAGCACACTGAGCCGACGATTTTAATGACACTCTCCGATGACATCAGCACGGCCGGGATTGCCTACAGTGTGTGTTGCTCTACGATCCTGCTCCCATCCTGCCTTTACCTTGTTCCAGCCTGCCCTTCCTTTGCTCCTGTCCTGATTCTATCTCCTCTTCGGTATGCTGTCTTGCACCTGACCATTGCTTGGATACTAACATTACCTGATCTCTGCCTGCCCTGACCATTGTCTGGATACTGATGCCACCTATTCTCTGCCTGTGCTGACTATTGCTTGGACACTGACACTGCCTGAACTCTGCCTGTCCTGATTGCTGCCTGAACTACATCCCTGCTATCTTCTGCCTGCCTTAATCTTGGTCTGGTTACTTGGCAAGTCTCTCTTGGATCAAGAAAACTGAGAAGACTTAGCTGTTAAATCAAGCCCCTAAATACGCCAGGGACTGGGAAGGAGTTAGCTTGCACTTTATATAATTGACAAGCCAACCTTGGCCAAGGTCGAATGGCCTTCCCAAAACAATTTGGCTCATATTAGCCAGGAAGTCAAGACCAGAGGGACCAGAATATCTTCTTTTTGTAGAAAGGCTGCAACCACTAATATTTTTGTACATCTCTTAGAACCATTGTATAAGCGATCAATCAATCAATAAATAAATAAAATTAACTTCGCAAAGGTCCTTGGCAACATGGTAAGTCCAAAAGAGAGCACCGTGAACTGAAAATGCTTCCCAGAATACAAAACTGAAGGAATTTCTAATGATGATCTCTTATGGGAGAATTAAATAAGCTTCCGAAAGATCCATGGAAGAAAAACTGTCTCTTCCTGTCACAATACCAGACCGAAGAGTTTCCATATGAAAGTGAGGGACCCAGAGGCATTTGTTCATTCCCTTGAAGTCTAGAATAGGTCGGAAGGACCTTTCCTCTTTTGGAACTATGAAGTAAATGGAATAGTGGTCTAGTCTCTCCTCCTCAGGAGGAACAGGAACTGGAATCCCCACTTCCAAATTCTGAAGTCTCGCCAGAGTAGCCTTCACCAGCACCACCAGCTTGGAGTTGGACTCACAAAGCGGGAGGGCAAACTCCAGAGAATAACTCCTCTGTACAATCTTCTGAACGCATTGGTCTGAATTGACATGGGTCCACTCCCAGTAATAAGGCAGAGGATGACCACCCACTGGGATTACTTGGGAAGGGACCCGAAGAATCTTACTGCATTGCACAAAAAAGTTCCAGAGGTCCTGTTATTGTCACTTCTAGGCCTTTTTGCCTTCTCAAAAGACTGACCCTGGCCTTGGTATCTAGACTGCTGGGAAGAGAACTGTCTTCTCAGATGGTGTCTTCTAGTTTCCCCAAAATGCACATGACTTCTAGCAGTCCAAGGCACTTCATGGGACTTGTTTTCTGGTAGCTTCTGGGGCTTGACTTCTCCCAACTCATTCAACAAATTATCAGATGTTCACCAAACAAAAGATTCCCTTTGAAAGGAAGCTTACTCAATCAGGACTTAGATGTGGTATCCACAGCCTAGCTCGCAGGCAGAGATGCCTGCGTGCTGCAACCACTGCTGCTATTGCCCAAAAGGAGATTCTCACCATGTCATACAGGGTTGTCTGCTATAAAGGCAGCTCCAGATTCTAGCCAAGCCATGTCACAACTTTCTGAAGTTTCTGGGACAACACCAGGGCGTGAGCCATAGTATCCAAGCAACCAAATTGCAAGGGATGTACGGTAAAGAAGCAGCATTATGGACCATCCTCAAAGGAGAAGATGATGCTTCCATTTTTATTGGTGTGATCTACAGGCCTCCAACCCAAACAGATGAACTGGACAGAGACCTGATCGAGGACATCCAAAAGGTGGGAAAGAATGGAGAAGTGTTGCTTGTTTGGAGATTTTAATTTGCCTGATGTGGATTGGAGCATCACTTCTGCGAAATCTACAAAAAGTAGAGAGTTAGTGGATGCCCTTCAAGGTGCTCTGCTCAATCAAATGGTAATGGAACCCAGGAGGGAGGTAGTGATCCTCAATCTAATGTTCACTAATGGGGATAATGTTTCTGATGGTCGGGTGAGGGCTCATCTGAGCAGTAGTGATCATCAGACGGTATGGTTCGATATCGCAAATAGGATACAGAGAAGTCACACAAAGATCCAAGTTTTGAATTTCACAAATACGGACTTTGTCAAAATGGGGATCTACTTGGAGAAAGAACTGGAAGACTGGGAGAACATGGGTGAGGTGGAACAACAGTGGGCCAAATTAAAAGGATCTATTACAAAGGCAACAAATCAATATGTTAGGAAAGTAAAGAAGAGCAAGAGGAAAAATAAACCGATCTGGAGGTGGCTGAAAAAATTAAGGCAAAAAGAACAATATTCAAGAAGTATAAATGATCGCAAAAAAGGAACACAAGGAAGAATATCTGGTAAAATTGAGTGAGACAAAGAAAGAAATCAGGAAAGCAAAAAGTCAAGTACTTGCCAGGTTCTTGTGGCCTGGTTTGACCTCTCTTGGAAACAGGATGCTGGGTTTGATGGACCCTTGGTCTGACCCAGCATGGCAATTTCTAATGTTCTTATAAGTGGAAGAAAGAATTGCCAAAGAGGTAAAGAGAGGAGACAAACATTTTTCAGATATATCAGAGAAAGACGGGATGCCTGAAGTGGTATAGTGAAACTGAAAGTTGACAAGGAGCACTGTGTGGACAGAGAGGAAGAAATGGTGGAAATATTAAACAAATACTTCAGTTTGGTGTTCACTAAAGAAGACCCTGAAGAAGGATCGTTGCTGGTTGACAAGACCGTAGATAGAGATGGGGAAGATGAAACTGTTTACAGAAGAGAATGTATGGGAAGAGCTAGGAAAACTGAAAGTGGACAAAGCCATGGGGCCAGATGAGGTTCATCCCAGGATACTGATGTTGCTCAGAGATGTACTAGCGGGT
This sequence comes from Rhinatrema bivittatum, assembly GCF_901001135.1. NCBI lineage: Eukaryota > Metazoa > Chordata > Amphibia > Gymnophiona > Rhinatrematidae > Rhinatrema > Rhinatrema bivittatum. The sequence goes on from NC_042618.1 coordinate 256,988,988, forward strand.
CCGCTACATTACCTGTTCAACAGATCCCTGGAAACAGGAGTAGTGCTGAGTGATTGGAGAAGAGTGATGGTAGTCCCACTTCACAGAGAGGAGACAGGAAACTACAGGCTGGTTAGCCTCACCTCTGTGGTGGGAAAATTAATGGAGACTCTGCTGAAGGAAAGGATAATGAACTATCTACAGTCAGGAGGATTGCTAGACCCCATGCAGCATGGATTCACCAGGAGAAGGTCCTGTCAGACAAATTGGATGATTTGTTTCATTGGGTGACTAAAGAATTGGATTAAGGAAGAGCACTGGATGTGATCTACTTGGATTTCAGCAAAGCTTTTGATACAGTCCCGCATAGAAGGCTTGAATAAAATGAGAAGCTTGGGAGTGAGTGCCAAGGTGGTGGTGTGGAGTACAAACTGGTTGATGGATAGAAGACAGTGTGTAATGGTAAATGGAACCTACTCTGAAGAGAGAACAGTGTTAAGTGGAGTGCTGCAAGGATCAGTGTGGAACTGATTGTTAGGATTCGTAGGTTGGTGGGCCCTTGACCCGAGGTGAGAGATGGTACTGCCCACGGGGAGGAGCCCCACTGAGCCTCACCATCGGGAGGCAAGGTCTGAGCAATAGGTGACACAGCTCGGCGAGTACAGGAGCGCAGGAGACTGGGGTGTGGATGCAGTTGCCAGAATGGTTTCCTCTAGTGGTGGAGTACTGAACAGGCCCTGGGGAGCGGGGAATGCAGGCAGCATATGAAGGAGTGCTTGCGAGGGCGATCCCTGAGGGTGGAGCCACAGAGAGAGTGAGCACAGGAGCATTGAGGTAGGCTTACCCGAGACATGGGGAAGCCCAAGGGTCTCTGGCAATGCAAGAGAACACTACCCAGAGGAGCGGGGGAGTGTGGAACAGTCTCAGAGATAGGCATGACGCTACCCCGAGGAGCGGGGGCCGTAACGAAGTCACAGCAGAATAGGAGTCCCTGCCCCGAGGAGCGAGGGCGTGGCTAGTCACAGGCGGTGGTAATGGCCCACAAAGCGGGGTACACCAGCGCTAGGTCCCATGAAGTAGATTAGTGAGGCAGTGGCCCGCAGGGCGGGGTACACCTATGTTGGTCTCCATGAGTAGAGTAGTAAGGCAATGGTACGCAGAGCGGGGCTTGCCACGCTGAGTCTCCGTGAAGCATAGTAGAGCAGCAGTGGTCCTGCAGAGCGGGGTACACTGAAGTAGAGTCTCACGGGAAAGGTAGTTCCTGGAACAACCTCGAGGAGCAGGGGGATGGCAGACAGCGTCCGAGGTGCAGGGCCCTCCGAGGAGCGGATAGCCAGAGACAGGAGCAGGGCCCCCGAGGAGTGGGTATCCGAGAGTGTTTCACGTCAGGAAAGGCAGGAACCAGGAACCAACGTCCATAGCGAGAACAGCAGGATTCAGCAAGGAGGGAACTCGTTGCCAAATCGATGAGAGCTAGGCCCCGATGGTGCTTAAGAGTCCAGGGCTAGTGATGTCATCAAGGGGAGACGCCCCTAAGGTTCCCGCCCTGGTGCCCTTAAAGGAGGGCAATGGAGCGCGCACGCGCGCCTAGGAAGGCCCAGGAGAGACATGGCGGTTGGCAGTATACTTGTCACCCTGGGGAGTCCTGGAACGGAGCCATGAGTATCTGAAGCGGCTTGCCACAGTCGCGAGTCTTCCCAATGGAGAGAGGGCAGCAACACATGAAGTAAGTAATAGCGGTCGCAGCCGTCTGCGACTGAGGGTCATAACACTGATCCTTGCAGCATTTGCAGTTCTGTTCAATATCTTTGTGAACGACATTGTAGAAGGGATAGAAGTTAAAGTTTGTCTATTTGCGGATGATACTAAGATCTGCAACAGAGTGAACACGCTGGAAGGAGTAGAGAGAATGAGACATGATTTAAGAAAGCTTGAATAGTGGTCAAAGATATGGCAGCTGGGATTCAATGCCAAGAAGTGAGGAGTCATGCATCTGGGGTGCAGTAATCCAAAAGAGCTGTATGTGATGGGGGTGAAAGACTGTGGTGCACGGAGTAAGAGAGGGAGGGGTGATAGTGTCTAGTGATCTGAATATGGCGAAACAATGTGACAAGCAATAGCTAAAGTCAGAAGAATGCTGGGTTGCATGGAGAGAGGAATAATCAGTAAGAAAAAGGATGTCATAATCCCTTTGTACCAGTCCATGGTGAGGCCTCTCATGGAGTATTGTGTTCAGTTCTGGAGACCGTATCTCAAAAGAGTCAGAGACAAGATGGAGGTGGTACATAGAAGGGCAACCAAAATGGTGGGGGTCTCCATCAAATGACATATGAGTACAGACTGAAGGACCTAAATATGTATGCCCTGAGGAGAAGAGGTGCAGGGGAGATATGAGACAGACCTTAAGATATCTGAAAGGCTTTAATAATGCACAGTCGACAAACCTTTTCTGCCGGAAAGAAATCAGTAGAAATAGGGGTTACGAAATGAAACTCTAGGGAGGATGACTCAGAACTAACATCAGGAAATATTTCTTCACGGAGAGGGTGGTGGATGCCTGGTATGCCTTTCTGGAGGAAGTGAAGACAAAAACAGTGAAATAATTCAAAGGGGCATGGGATAAACAGTGTGAATCCCTAAAGGCTAGAGGATGGAAATGAAGAAAAATGTGCATGGACGTAACTTGCTGGTGTGACGGTTACTTCTCTTAACTAATAAGCCTTCATACTGTTGATGCAACTCCATTATTGCTCTCTGCTTCAATGGCGTGGGAAAAAGAGGAAAAGGGGAATTAGATTCAGACAGCAACCAAGAAGGATACTGACTTTTATGGTCTGGGAAAACAAGCATGGGGGTAACTTGCTGATGCGGCTGTTACTACCCTTAACCAATAAGCCTGATACTTTTGATACAGCTCCAACTTTGCTGTTATGGGAGTGATGAGGGAGCGGTCCCACTCGAGGGGATTGTGTACCCTTGAGCCTCGGCACAGTCCCAGACGAATCCACGTAGCACTGAGGGTAGGCAAGGCACGTCCAGGCATGGGTGGAAGCTGACAGTCCAACCCTCTGCCGGACCTGCATGCTTCTGGAACCAGCAATCATGATGTTGGTAATGAACAGTCCTCTGACTGTTCCCGGCCCTTTCGGACCTGCCGCTGAAATGGCAAGAAGCAGCAGGCTGGACTCCGGACGAGGGCAGACGAAGGCTCAGGACAAGGCACTGGAAACGAAGACACAGGAACAAGGCACTGAAGACAAGGACTCAAATGAGGCAAGGTTCAAGGTATTCAAGGAATTCAGGCAAGGATTCAGAAGCAAGCTCAAGTACTGGGTTGAGACTGCGACGCAGCGTGCCCTAAACAGCCACTACCAATGGGCTGGTCACGGACCACGCTTGAATGCGAAGCAGGCTCTAGACGAGGTGTGGAATAGCTGAAGCTGGAACATGGCGAAGATACTGTAGAAGCCTGTACCAAGGCACGCCCAACACAGCCCATCCTAGGCTGGTCGCGGACCACACAGGAATGGCACAGGTTCAATCAGAATCTTAGGCATGGACGGAGCAGCCACAAGAACATCCGAGGGCCGAGACGAGATTCAGGGTAAGGGACCAAGGCGAGACTTGGCTTCAGGCAAGGATGACCACCGGAGGCTTGCGCTGCAGACGAGAAGGCAGGCTAGTACCAGGACATGGCATGCCAGGAGAAGTGACTACGAGGAACCAAGGGTTCAGGACATCAGGAACGGAACTGGAACATGAACATCGGGAACAGGTAACACAGGACATGGAGCTCCACCGAAGAACATGGACCTGACGGAGCGCTGGAAGGCAAGCCTTCCAGGAGCAGGAAACTCCGATGCAAGGCCAGGCAGAACTGAAAGTGAAGCCCATTTATAGGCCAGAAAGCAGGCAACTTCCTAGGAATATTTCCGATGGGCCATACCTGGCTGGCCCTATAAGTATAGAGAGAAGCTGCGGGCCGACCCCTTAGAGAGAAGGGCGGGACCCAAACCAGAAAGTCCAAGCTGAGACTGGAGCAGGCCTCAGGCAGGCCACGATGACATCGAAGGCCTCCCGGGCCGTGGAGCAAAATCCGGAAAGTCAGTTCAGGCGAGGCCCCGGCTTTGGAGCGGCCTCCAGAGAAAGGTGAGAGGCCTCCCGTGGCTCCAGCTATGGGAGGAATCGTAACATTTGCTCTCTACTTCAATGGCAAGAAGTAATGGAGAATTGGACTCAGATAGCAACCAACAAGGGCCCTGACTTTTACAGTTTGGGAAACTGATAATTATGGGGATGACATGTAGGGTGTGGCAGATACTACCATAAACTTGCTGGGCAGACTGGATGGACCATTTGGTCCTTTTCTGATGTTATTTCATTTCTATCTCCCATAAATTGAGAATTTGATTACAAGAATAAAAAAAATTAAAGGTGCATTTTAGGAGGGCCTTGATCTTTCTAGCTTGTGCATCCTTAAGGACAGTTATCCTCTCATCCCACCACAGGAATAGTCGTCTTATGGATCACAGCAGCCTTTTAGGCATTCCACTCTAGGTACCCAGAATAAAGCACAGTTGCTTACCTGTAACAGGTGTTCTCCCAGGACAGCAGGATGTAGTCCTCACATGTGTGTGACACCACTGGACGGAGCCCTATCACAGAAACCTTTTCTGTCAAATTTTCTAGAACTTTTGACTGGCAAACTGAGCATGCCCAGCAAGCCATGATCCCTCGAGTCACGGGCGTCTCCCTTCAGTCTCATTTGTAGCAAAAGGTGCGAGCGAAAAAATAAAATAATAAAACGTTTCGGACCCAACTCTGCAGGGTGGCGGGTGGGTTTCATGAGGACTACATCCTGCTGACCTGGGAGAACACCTGTTACAGGTAAGCAACTTTGCTTTCTCCCAGGACAAGCAGGATGGTAGTCCTCATATGTGGGTGATTAGCAAGCTACAGGCTGGCTCATATTTGTTTGGACCAACAGCGTACGACTTGTGCAACAGGCAGAATAACTGGCATACTGTTGGGAAAAATGAGGCAGCCTGAAAATCACAGCGGATTGGATGTCGAAGGAGTTGGGATTATACTGGAAATAAGTTCTTCAAGACGGATTGGCTAAAGGCAGAGTCTTGACGTCCTTCCTTGTCCAGGCAGTAACATGCCTTGGTTCTGAGTTCTGAGAGTTGGCGCAGTGCCCAGGTGAATTGGTTCTCTGATCGAGAGGTCGAGAAGCATGGGAAACCACACTTGTCGAGGCCAGTACGGGGCTACGAGTATCATTGACCCTTTGTCCTGTTGTAGCTTCACGAGTTTTGGCTATCAGCGGTATCGGGGGATACGCGTATAGGAGGCCTGTGTTCCAGGGGCGAGCAAAGGCGTCCATGGCTAACTTGTTTTGTTGCCTGTGCAGGGAGCAGAATCTGTCCACTTTGTGATTCAGTTGGGATGCAAAGCGGTCTATTGTTGGTTGATCCCAGTGTTGGAAAATTCTAGTCGTTACCACAGAATCCAGAGACCACTCGTGGGGATGGAACTGTCGGCTGAGGCGATCTGCTACTACATTGTGTATGCCTGCCGGATACCGTATTTTTCGCTCCATAAGACCACCTGACCATAAGATGCACCTAGGATTCAGAGGGGGGAAATTAAAAAAAAAAAAGGTGTGCTAAACCGGTTCTGTTCCCAGGTGTCTGTGTGACTTATGGAACAAATTAGGGGTGCTCAAAATACAATATGGCTTCAAAATCCTCATGTATTTAAACTCTCAAAAACACCCCAACCATGAGGAACCCTCTTCAATAATTGTTTTTTTTAAATTATTATAAAGGGAATTAGTATCAGAATTTTTCAGTGCAAGACACTTTCTGAAAAATTCTGATACTAATTCCCTATATAATAATTTTAAAAAACAATTATTGAAGAGGGTTCCTCATGGTTGGGAAGTTTTTGCAAATTAGGGGTGTACATACAATTTTTTTTGTCCCAGTTTCGTTTTTGTGTCTGGGGAGGGCCATTTCGGTCCATTCCCCGGATCAGAAAACTTTTATCACCCTTTTGTGGAAAAAAACCCAACCCCCCCCCCCAACCCTCCTAATTTAGTTAACTACAACACCCCACCCTCCTGGACCCCCCCCCCCAAGACTTTCCAAATGTCCCTGGTGGTCCAGCGGGGGTCCCAGGAGCGATCTCCTGCTCTTGGTCCGTCGGCTTCCAGTAATCAAAATGGCGCCAGTGGCCCTTTGCCCTTACTATGTGACAGGGGCTACCGGTGCCATTGGTCGGCACCTGTCACATGGTAGGAGCAATGGACGGCCCACCCAGAGATGAGATTTCAAAGTCCATTGAGTGATTCTCATGGCCAGCCTGGCCATAGGAGTGACAGGGACCGTGGAAGCCATTTGGCCCAGCAGCGTTAGGAATTGATTGGCTGAGGCTGTTTTCTTTTTACGCAGAGATGTAGCTAGCTTGGAGAGTGTCTCTGCACGATCGATGGGCAGGAAGGCCTTTACGACTGTGGTGTCTAGATATGCTCCAATGAAAGTGAGGAGGTGAGATGGAGTCAGGTGGGATTTTTGGTAGTTTATGAGAAAACCCAACAAGTTTAGCTGATTGACGGTAAGATTGAGAGCGTCAAGAGCTCCTTGCTTGGAATGGTTTTTGATCAGCCAGTCGTCCAGGTAAGGAAACAAGTGTATGCTTTTCTTGCAGAGATGGGCTGCAGCACTGCTAGGCACTTTGTAAATGCACGGGGTGCCAAGGCAAGTCCGAAAGGCAGAACCTGGTACTGATAATGTTGATGTCCCACTAGGAAACGCAGATATTTGTGGTGTTGTGGGGGTATTGGAATGTGAGCGTAAGCGACCTGAAGATTCAGAGAACAGAGCCAATCTCCTTTTTGCAGAAGGGGAAGCATAGTGCCCAGGGAGACAATCCTGAATTTTTCTTTTTGTAGAAATTTGTTGAGATTGCGGAGGTCTAGGGTGGGGCGGAGGCCACCTGATTTCTTTGGAATGAGAAAATAGCGGGAGTAGAATCCTCTGCCCTGCTGTGCCCGGGGAACGGCTTCCACAGCCCTGGCGTCCAGAAGGGTGGAGAGTTCTGACGCAAGAAGGGTCGTGTGATCTTTTTGCATCCACAGTGGATTGGGTGGTGAATTCGGGGGTACCATGAGGAAGTTTATATGGTATCCCTGGGTTATGATGGATATAACCCATTAGTCTGTGGTAATTGGTGAATTTGACCTCCTACTGGCAAATCTGGGTCTGGATTTGTGGAGCGGCTGCTGTTCTCTGGATAGGTTTCAAAATCTAGAGGCTTGGCCTGTTTGAGATGGTGGCTAAGGCCTGGATGTCTTGGGCTGTCGAGGATGTGCTCTCTGCGAGATGTAGGTGGGTAGTATCTGCGTGGGTGATAAAATTCCCCAATCACTCAATCCCCACTCAATCCCCAATTCTGTTATACTGATACATGATCTCTCGTATATTCATTTCTTTTTATAAGTTGACTTTTTTCTGTATATTGCTGCGATGCTTGACTTCCATGCTCTATTACCTTACTTCCTTTTAAATGGCCATTAACATTCAATTATTATTGTCTTTAATTTAATTTTTCTGTGTTGTTAATTATTTTTCTGTTCTTAATGGATATTTAAATTGTTCACATTAGTTCATTATCTGTAAAGCCTGTTGCTAATGTTATTGTTTTTTGTAAACCGAGGTGATGTTAATTACGTGCCGCGGTATAGAAAAAAAAAAATAAAATAAATTGTTTCCTAGGGTCCCTTCTCGTGGATCTTCTTGCAGAGGAAGGGGCCTCGGTAGTAACTGTGGATAATTGCCGCAGCGTCTCATTATGGGTCTTTTAGTTGAGCTACTGCGTCTTGTATTCGAATAGGTTTTCACCGGAACATGGAAAATCAGCAAGTTTGTCTTGGACTTCAGGTCTCAAGTCAGATGCTTTCAGCCAGGCCCACCTTCTGACGCTGATGCCCATCGCCGACAAGCGAGAAGCTGTTTGAAAGGAGTCGTAAGCAGCACAAACCTCATGTTTCCCAGCCTCAAGGCCTTTCTGTAGTATGGCGTTGAGACTATCTTGCTGTTGTTGGGGGAAGAGAGTCGGCTATTCCCTGAACCTGCTTCCAGAGATTCCTATGATACTGTGCCATGTAAAGTTGGTATGCAGCTATGCGTGACACTAGCGTAGAGCCCTGAAACATCTTATGACCCAAAATATCAAGAAATTTTTGGTCTTTGCCAGGAGGTGTTGAAATTAGCAAAGGAGAGGTCTTCTGGGGGAGATTTTCTCCTTTCTTCCGGAGGAGATGGTTCTGATAAGATATCCTCTGTGGATGTGTCGGTGTCAACATCTTCCCATGTGTCAGAAAGTGTCTCTAGTTGAGATCCTGAGGGAGGGAAGAAAGTTGGTACTGTAGGACGTGTTGGCACTGATGGAAAATACGGTGGCACCAACTTGGATTTCAGTGGCATCGAAGGCATCGAGGAGAAACATGGGCCTCTCAGTCCCGAGAGCCCAGGAATCGGTGGAATCGATGTTGAAAGGGGACTAGAGTCCATGCCTTCATCTTCTGAGGATCCTGGAATGGGAATCGGTTTCAGAGACTTTGCGGGTTGCTTTGGCATCGGTGGCCCGTGTTTACTAATGAGGATGTTGGGGAGATACCAGTTCCAGAGATGGTTTTCAGGGGTGATGATTCAGACGAACTGAACAAAATCACTGTGAACCTGGAAGATGTAGTAGGCCAGATTGACAAACTATAGAGTAGCAAATCACCTGGACCGGATGGTATGCATCCTAGGGTTCTGAAGAAACTCAAAAATGAAATTTCTGATCTATTAGTTAAAATTTGTAACCTATCATTAAAATCATCCATTGTACCTGAAGACTGGAGGGTGGCCAATGTAACCCCAATATTTAAAAAAGGCTCCAGGGGTGATCCAGGTAACTATAGACCCGTGAGCCTGACTTCAGAGCCGGGGAAAATAGTGAAACTATTCTCAAGATCAAAATCGTAGAGCATATATAAAGACATGATTTAATGGGACACAGTGAATATGGATTTACCCAAGGGAAGTGTTGCCTAACAAATCTGCTTCATTTTTTTGAAGGGGTTAATAAACATGTGGATAAAGGTGAACCGGTAGATGTAGTGTATTTGGATTTTCAGAAGGCGTTTGACAAAGTCCTTCATGAGAGGCTTCTATGAAAACTAAAAAATCATGGGATAGGAGGCGATGTACTTTCGTGGATTACAAACTGGTTCAAAGACAGGAAACAGAGAATAGGATTAAATGGTCAATTTTCTCAGTGGAAAAGGGTAAACAGTGGAGTACCTCAGGGATCTGTATTTGGACCGGTGCTTTTCAATACATATATAAATGATCTGGAAAGGAATACGACGAGTGAGGTTATCAAATTTGCGGATGATACAAAATTATTCAGAGTAGTTAAATCACAAGCAGACTGTGATATATCACAGGAGGACCTTGCAAAACTGAAAGATTGGGCATCCAAATGGCAGATGAAATTTAATGTGGACAAGTGCAAAGTGTTGCATACAGGGAAAAATAACCCTTGCTTTAGTTACACGATGTTAGGATCCATATTAGGAGCTACCACCCAGGAAAAAGATCTAGGCATCATAGTGGATAATACTTTCAAATCGTCGGCTCAGTGTGCTGCAGCAGTCAAAAAAGCAAATAGAATGTTAGGAATTATTAGGAAGGGAATGGTTAATAGAACGGAAAATGTCATAATGCCTCTGTATCGCTCCATGGTGAGACCGCACCTTGAATACTGTGTACAATTCTGGTCGCCGCATCTCAAAAAAGATATAGTTGCGATGGAGAAGGTACAGAGAAGGGCAACCAAAATGATAAAGGGGATGGAACAGCTCCCCTATGAGGAAAGGCTGAAGAGATTAGGGCTGTTCAGCTTGGAGAAGAGACGGCTGAGGGGGGATATGATAGAGGTCTTTAAGATCATGAGAGGTCTTGAACGAGTAGATGTGACTCGGTTATTTACACTTTCGAATAATAGAAGGACTAGGGGGCATTCCATGAAGTTAGCAAGTAACACATTTAAGACTAATCGGAGAAAATTATTTTTCACTCAACGCACAATAAAGCTCTGGAATTTGTTGCCAGAGGATGTGGTTAGTGCAGTTATTTATTTATTATTTATTTTTAACTTTTATATACCGATGTTCCTGTATAGGATACATATCGCACCGGTTTAGTTTACACCAGTTAGTGTAGCTGGGTTCAAAAAAGGTTTGGATAAGTTCTTGGAGGAGAAGTCCATTAATGGCGATTAATCAATTATACTTAGGGAATAGCCACTGCTATTAATTGCATCAGTAGCATGGGTTCTTCTTAGTGTTTGGGTAATTGCCAGGTTCTTGTGGTCTGGTTTTGGCCTCTGTTGGAAACAGGATGCTGGGCTTGATGGACCCTTGTTCTGACCCAGCATGGCAATTTCTTATGTTCTTATGAGATAAAAATGTTCAACTGATTGATTGTCTGCCAGTCTGAAAGAAAAACTTTCCTGATCCAGGTGTTGAAAAATGCGCCCAAAAATTCCAGCTCTTGCAAGGGCTGAAGAGTGCTTTTGGAGTAGTTGATTATCCAACCGAGAGATGTGGGAAGGGCTAAAACTCTGTCTACCACGAGCGCGCAGAGAGAGACGGACTTGGCCCTTATTAACCAATCGTTCAGGTAAGGATGGACTAAAATCCCTTCTCGACCAAGAGCTGCTGCAACAACTACCATGCTCTTGGTAAAAGTGCGGGGAGCGGTGGCGAGACCGAACGGGATAGCCCGAAACTGGAAGTGCTGACCTAGGATCTGAAAACGAAGGAACTTCTGATGTTCCTGACGAATGAGGATGTGAAAATAAGCCTCCTTCAGATCTAGGGAAGTGAGAAATTCCTCTGGACGAACCGTTGCAATTACTGCTCGCAGGGTTTCCATTTTGAAACGGGAAACCTTGAGGGCCTGATTGACCCTTTTGAGATCCAGAATGGGATGGAAGGAATCGTCCTTTTTGGGAACAACGAAGTAAATTTAATATTGGCCGGTGCCCCTTTCGTGTACCGGAACCGGAAGGATCGCCCCCAATTCCTGAAGTTTCAACAGGGTGTGACAAACCGCAGGCCACTTGGAACGGCCGCAAGGGGAGACGATGTAGAGATCCGACAGGTGTCTGGCAAATTGTACCGCGTAGCCGTGTTCTATCATATCGAGGACCCAGAGGAGGAAGTGATTTTGGCCCACTCCTCGAGAAATAGAGAAAGACGCCCAGCTAAGTTTCGTGCGGAGGAATGGACCAGCCGAATCTCATTGGGGTGCTGACTTAGAGGTGGTGGACTGCTGATGGCTATCTTGGAAACCTCGACGGCCACGAAAGGAATGGGACCAAGACTGTGACCTGGATACCCCTCCCCTGGGGAACGATCCACGGGCCCTGTTAACATAACGGCGATTCCCCCTGAAGCGAGTGTGAGTCGGGAAAAAAGACTTTGACTGTTTGGGACGGTCCTCTGGCAGCTTATGGACCTTGTTTTCCCTCAAGGACTTAATAAGCTGTTCCAGGTCCTCACCAAAAAGCAACTTGCCCTTAAAAGAAAGAGTGCCCAACTGAGCCTTAGAAGAAGCATCAGCGGACCAATTGCGTAACCAGAGAAGACGTCTGGCAGATACCGCTGAAACCATAGCTTTAGCTTGGACCAGAAGCAAATCATATAGTGCATCCGCACCATAGACGATAGCACCCTCCAAACGTTCAGCTTGCTCAGCCTATGCAGACAGGAGGTCCTGGGTGCAGAGTAACTGCTGCATCCACCTAAAGCTTGGCCGCTGCATGAGACTGCTGCAAATTGTCGCCCGGACACCAAGAGCTAAGACTTAAAAAATGTGTTTCAAATAAAATTCAAGCTTAGGGTCCTGTACATCCCGTAATGCTGTAGCGCCCACTACCGGAATGGTAGTGCGCTTTGTCACAGCGGTGACAGAAGAATCCACCTTAGGAATTTTTAAAATGTCCAGGCAGTCCTCAGGGAGCGGGTATAATTTATCCATAGCTCTTCCAATGCGAAGACCCGTCTCTGGGGACTCCCATTCCCTGAGGAGGAGCAAACGATGCATAGGATGAAAAGGGAAAGTACGCAGTAAGGCCCTAAGTCCCGCCAGGACCGGGTCCGCGTTTGGCATCATCGCCGCCACCACAGAATCATCTGGGGGGAGCATCAATTCCCAATTCCTGAAGAACGAAGGGAATAAGAGGCTCCAGCTCCTCCCGTCGAAATAAGCGCAGGACACGGGGACCATCGCCCTCTAAGGAGGGGCAGTGGAATCATCATCCCCTACATCAAAAGGGTCCAAAGGAGGCGGGGGAGGGGGGGTCCACCGAGACTACACGAACCCTAATAGGGCCCTGAGGGTCCAGGACGTCAGGGGAAGGCATCGGAAAATTAGTAGGGTTTGGAAGGGGGGGGGGAACAATAGGAGGGGGGTCCACCTCCCTCTGTAAACTGGCCAGGTAAGAATCATGCATTAACAGGACAAATTCTGAGGAAAACCGGGCCCGGACCGAATTGCTTCCGGGGGGGTCAGAGCCAGCACCCCGAGAGTGAACCGGGCTCAAATCGGGTGGAAAAAGTTGAGAAATCGAGTCCCCTGCTCCCGGAGAAGCAGGAAGACAATGCTCAGAAAAACCTAAAATGGCCGCCGCTCCCGCGTGATCCCAGGATAAAACGGCCTGGCAGCATATCGGGGAGTCCTTCCCTGTGGTTTAATTGCTGGCGATTCGAGAGAGGAGCCTTCACCCCCTGAAAGGCACCTAGAACAAACCCCCTCGCGGGAGAGTCGGGAGGCCGACTCTCCACAAGCAACACAGCAAAGTGGCCGTGGCATGAGGAGGGAGCCGTGAAACTAATGAGAATCAGCTGAGCTGGGAGCCCCAGAGGAGGTAGGCGGGAGATTGAACCCCGCTCTCTCCACACAAATAAAAACTGCTGCCTTTTTTTTTTTTAAACAAAGAAAGAACTGTAAGAATAAATAAATCTCTGAGAAATATAAAGTAAAAAATTATTTTATTTTATTCACAGAGTCAGGGGAATGTAACTCTTCCCTGAAAGGCACAACCGAGGAATGGGCATCTCGGGGCACGGCAGCAGTGAAAGTGGGGAGAGGGACTGGCACCTTGCAAAACTGAAAGATTGGGCATCCAAATGGCAGATGAAATTTAATGTGGACAAGTGCAAAGTGTTGCATACAGGGAAAAATAACCCTTGCTTTAGTTACACGATGTTAGGATCCATATTAGGAGCTACCACCCAGGAAAGAGATCTAGGCGTCATAGTGGATAACACATTGAAATCGTCGGTTCAGCGTGCTGTGGCAGTCAAAAAAGCAAACAGAATGTTGGGAATTATTAGGAAGGGAATGGTGAATAAAACGGAAAATGTCATAATTCCTCTGTATCGCTCCATGGTGAGACCCTACCTTGAATACTGTGTACAATTCTGGTTGCCGCATCTCAAAAAAGATATAATTGCGATGGAGAAGGTACAGAGAAGGTCAACCAAAATGATAAAAGGAATGGAACAGCTCCCCTATGAGGAAAGACTAAAGAGGTTGGAACTTTGGAGAAGAGACGGTTGAGGGGGGATATGATAGAGGTGTTTAAAATCATGAGAGGTCTAGAACGGGTAGATGTGAATCGGTTATTTAGTCTTTCAGATAATAGAAAGACTAGGGGGCACTCCATGAAGTTAGCATGTGGCACATTTAGAACTAATCGGAGAAAGTAGTTATTCACTCAACGCACAATTAAACTCTGGAATTTGTTGCCAGAGGATGTGGTTAGTTCAGTTAGTATAGCTGTGTCTAAAAGAGGATTGGATAAGTTCTTGGAGGAGAAGTCCATTACCTGCTATTAAGTTGACTTAGAAAATAGCCACTGTTATTACTAGCAACGGTAACATGAAATAGACTAAGTTTTTGGGTACTTGCCAGGTTCTTATGGCTTGGATTGGCCACTGTTGGAAACAGGATGCTGGGCTTAATGGACTCTTGGTCTGATCCAGTATGGCATGTTCTTATGTTCTTATACCATTTCAATCTCTTTCACAAGAGCTTCTTCATTAACTAATACAGAGAAGGCATTTTGTACTTTTGTCACTTGAAAGAGTGTGTGTCTCCACATCACAGGTCTTACTCTACCAGAACCTACTGTAATCCCATTGTTTATTAAGTTCCTTAACGCCCTGTGTGAGTGGGGGGGTAGACATGTGGGCTGTACATTTGTGAAGAATGGGTGTCTGTGGGTCACAGGTCTTATCCTACCTGAGCCCACTGTTAACCACTTTTTCCTTGACCTTTGGTTTTCTATGGTAATGGGGAATTTATTCCTGAATACTGTAAAGTGGGTGAACGTTCTTTATTGCAGCTAGTTCAGCTTTAACTTCAGCCAGCTCCTTTTTCAAGGAAGAGAGTTCTAAACAAATGGGGCAAGCCCTAAGTTTCCAGATGATTTCCTTCAGAATAAAGGCTCCACAATAGTTACATTGGATAGTCCTCAATTTAGTAAATATATTTGATGGATAACACCTAAGGAATTAACAAATTTCCAAATTATCTTGGTGCCAATTATGTATTCAGGCAGACTTTATCAGAAAAACAAACCCAGGGGTGGTCTTCATAACTCAGGCCAAAAACAGGGCACACCATTTATTTCAGCTATTTTACATTTTAATTGTTGCTGCAAGTGCATATTGCCACTCAGTAGATATATTTATTATTCATGTTACTCTCCAAATTACCAGATGCATTCTTAGATGGTAACTTTCAAATGGGTGCGCTGTCGCACATTCACACGTGCATTGACGCATGCCCAGAGATGCAGCAATTTTATAACATGCACATACATATGTGTTATGTTATAAAATAGCCTGTCTATACATATCTGTGTATGCCCAGCAGCGTATATTAGTTTACAAATGCCAACTGAGGGTATTTTAAAACAGACATGTCCAGCGGTGGACCAATTTCACCAGTTCGTCCACCAGTTTGCCCAGGGTTCAGCTAAGTCCTCCCAACCTGGCTTTCTTTAGTTTCCACTCACCCCAGTTATCCAAGATCCCTCAAACCCCTTACACACACCTGTAAATGTTTTGTTTTTTTTTAACTTACACCACCTCCATAACATAAGTAAAGTTATGTGGCACTGGACCTGGGCATATGCCCAGTGTGTAGGTACTTGTGTACACATCTCTTGGCCCCATGCTAGAATGCCCATGCCCCACCCCTTTTTGGTCTGATGCAAGATATTTGTGCATTGGCACTTGTGTGTGCATCTGCCAGCCTTATAAAATCAGGTGGATGTATGCTACTGCTAGATGTTTTTATTTATTTATTTTTTTATTTAAAAATTTTTCTATACCGTCGTTAAGTTAAATACCATCACAACGGTTTACAGAAGGGCACGATAAAGAGATGTGTGCCTATCTCCCAATTTTGGTGTGAATCCAGCTTTGAAAATTCACCTTTTAGTGAGGAAGAATAGAAAAAATATGCAGCCTTTCAAAACATATTACAAAAAAATCCTTGACTAATTTAAAGTGGCATACTCTTAAAGAGATACTTATACAGTATAAGAGATCTTATACAGTATACATCTTGCAAGAACACCTGTCTCAAAAGGAAACTAAAAGATTATAGTCATAAGTAATTTTATTAGATCCCTATTTTAAATGTTAATTTTCCAATATATATTGTGGTTCTGCTGGGAGATATTGTTGCGCTTGGAAGTGGAACCTTGTCCTGGAGCAGTAGAGAACGGCTCCCTGGTAGGGACCAGGAAGCACCTGCCCCCAGGGGGCGGAGCACAGGAGGAGACAGAGGCTTCAATGAGCTTCATCACTGGAAGCCCGAGGTCCCCCCGGGGTGGAGCTCATAGGGACCTGGGCTGCTTGGACTTAGGTGGGCCTCGCAGGGTCTCCCGGAGAGGTAGTAGAGAGGCGTGCCCACGATCAGCAAGGGAGTGTGGTCGGACTTCACGCTGTTGGCCTGGAGAGGAAGGCCCAAACAGCGTAGATGATGAAAAGGCAAGGGACAGAGCCAGAATCAGAAGACGTGGTCAATGGCCGCCGAGGTCAGAATCCGAGGATCAGTCCGAGGAGTAGTCAATGAGGCAGAGGTCAGGTTCCGGAGGTCAGACGAGGGTCACAAGGCAGGCAGAGGTCAGGATGCAGGCAGCGGACAGGAAGGTCAAGGAACAGGCCGAGGTCAGTACCAGAGAGACAGGCCGAGGGTACTACCTGGGAGGACGGACAGACGCAGGAACAAAAGGACACTGGAACAAGACTGTGAACGCGGAGGCAAACTAGTACACTTACAGTGCCGACCCGATTGCCAAGGCAAGGAAGTACAGGCAGGGATTTCCATATATCATTCCATCAATCAGAGCACGCCACGGAGCTAGAACCCGCCCCTGGCCCTATAAGAGGCCAGGTGGTCTGCGCGCATGTAGGGGCGTGGCCAACGCCACTGGAGATGCCGAACTCCAGCGAGAGGCCTGGTGCGCAGTGGAAGGCCCGGCGACTGCCGCCGATGCCTAGAAGAGCTCGCGGCTGCCGCTGGGGAGGCCGACCCGTGACCTGCAGAGGAGCTAGCGAGGTGAGCAGACCCGTGCGGGCCGGGTGCGGACTGGGGGCGTGCAACAGATATGTTCAGATGAATGTTCCATATAAGACTGAATTAATCATCTCACATTATAGGTGATTCCATACAGATGTCGCCTGCTCATTACTGTTTGAGTACAGAATATAAACAAACTTGCCAGTAGTTGTACAAAAGACATTAAAAAATATACAAGTATGTGTGTACACAGATTTTTAAACAAATATCAAAAGTACTGTAGGGGAGAGTTCCTTTTTTAATTACAAAAAGAGGACATAGCAATGGATTCAAATAATATTTTGGCAGTTCTAATGACAGCACAAAATAAAATAAAGATTATTGAGCAGTAACCTCGTATTCATGATGAGCATGACTTACAGTACCTTAATTTTCAGGAAAACACTAATGGCCCAATTAAAACCTTACTGCCACCCAAAAACACTCATTTGCCAGTTCAAGAACCTAAACTACTTTTATACCAGGGAGACTGGAAAGCTAAGAAGGTATGAGTTGAGTCTTAAATGCTTACAATAGAATAATGTCTATTATCATTTGTGTATTATTCATCACATGAAAGGCAGCTGGCAATCAAATATCTGAGATACAATTGATAAAATTAAAGAGGGCAAATAGCATCAAACACACAGAAGCACAGAAAGAAATGCTGAAAAATAAGCTACTTGCAATATTTTATATGGTTCACTTTTTTAGATTAAGAAAATATTTGTGTTTATTGATTTTATGTATGTAGTTTGTAACTATCTAATAAGTGAGTAATAAATATTATACATAAATAAATATGAATTTCAGAAACTTGAGATTTACCATCTATTGATTCTTGAAATTTGTTCCTGACATTTTGCAGTTTCTCCAAAGCTCTTAGATTTGGTGTTGCAGTTTTAAATAAAATGCTCTCTTGAGATGCTATTTGCTGCTGCATGATATTAAGGTGGGCTGCAATCTCTTTATCAGATCTCAGATCCTAAATGTAAGGCAATGAAAACATATTAGAGTATTTTGTATATTTAAACTGAAAAAGTAGCATTTGAACTACTAAAATTCCAAATGTTTTCACAAGTATAAACCAATTGAAAACCTGTATTCTCCAATTGTAGACCTGTAACAAAACTTAGATTTCATGTGAGAAATGTCCAGAGGAGTTCAATACCAACTTTTTGTAGTTATTTATTTATTTATTTATTTTATTAAGGCTTTTATATACCGACTTTCTTGATACAAATCAAATCAATTCGGTTTACAATGAACTAAGCAGAGTATACAATTAACCAATCAACAAGAGATACGGAGCATACAGTTACATTATAACAAGGAAGCCTTAACTTGGAGTAGGAAAATAAAGAAGGGGTGAACGGAGCAATAAATATATAAATAAAATGAAATAAAATATAATAATATATAATAATATAATAGTTAAGTCCACCAAAACAAATATGAATTTTTGATAAACTGCACAAATTTTGGTATGAGGAATATTAAAGCATAGTCAATTTAATACTTTATACACTGTTGTAAGGGTTTCTAGGTAAAACCGCCCATACTGAAAATCTGAGTTTTTCAACAAGTGTCATTAAGAAGTCATCCAAAAATATAAACCAATATTTATAGCAAAATGGTATCGTTGAAAAATGTTCTTGCACTGGAAAAGCTACAAGTTTGTAAGATTCAAGGTCTTTTACTGTGACAGTCCAAGAATCTCATACCTTGTTGGTTGATTATTCCATTTACTGAAGTAATCCAGGAAAAAAGAAAGCAATGTATCACTATTAGAACTTCTGCAGAAATACTTAATTAAAGCAAGTTTATATACTGTAAATGGTGTTCCCCATAGAAAATGGGATGAATTAACCATGACATGTGGGTGACATCATCCTATGGTACCGAATGGACCCTTTTCTTTTAGCTCATAGAGCTTTGGCTCTACTGAGAATGTGCAGGAGTTCCAATGCGGATAACTGCCTCATGAGCCCCTCAGTCGATTTTAGAGATAAGTCTAGCTAGGTCATCAACTCTCCAGGGAGAAAGGCAGGTATTTAGTATTTATAATCCATCCTACTGTCTATGGAGGACACATTTTATGGTAAGCAAACTTGCTTTCTCCATTGACAAGCAGGCTGAATTAGCCATGACATGTGGGGAGTACCAAGCTGAGGGCTGCAGCAGAGCATTTCTGAATAAGCAACCTGGACCCCATCATGAAAAGCAGTTGAACAGGCTATGCAAAACTACTTATCTAAAGTTACTGTCAATCTTTGAAAGATTGTCAAGACAGTATAGGGACATGAAGGTGTGTACTGAGAACCAAGTTGCAGCATTACAAATGTCTTCAATAGGTTCTGCTCTTAGATGATCCACTGATGCAGCCATGGCTCTCACTTGATGAGCCTAGATACAGAGTCTGGATGACGGCTAGGACATAATGTCAATGTGTAATACAGTTTGCTAGCCAATTGTACAATGTTAATTTGGCTACTGCTATACACACTCCATTGGGAACATAAGTGACGAATAGTTGCAAGGCCTGACGATGTGGATGAGTAGAAAGCCACTACTCTTTTACAGTCTAAGGAATGAACATCCTTTTCATTTTCATGTGCATATGGCTGTGGAAAGAATATAGGTAATATGCTGACTTGATTAATATGGAAAGCTAAGACTAACTTTGGTAGAAAGTTTGGGTGGATGCAAGGCAGTACTCTGTATTTATTTATTTTATTTTATTTATTTAAAGGTTTTTATATACCGATAGCCGTTTGCACATCGTATCGGTTTACAGAAAACTAAAACTTTTTGACAGTATATGAATTCTATTATATGCAATTCTTCCATCTGTAGTGGAAGAATTGCATATAATAAGAGTAATGAACTAAAACCTGAAGCTCACTGACTTCTGGCAGATATGACTGCAACAAGGAATAATACTTCACACGTGAGAAACTTGAAAGAAGCAGAGTCCAATGGTTCAAAAGGCGGTTTCATAAGTTGTGCCAGAGTTACATTAAAGTTCCATGAAAAAGGCGTTTCACAACTGGAGGTTTAGTATGCCATAGGTCTTTCATGAACATCGATACTTAAGAATGAATGGAGATTGGCCTACACTCAGACTATGGTAGGCCCCTATGGGACTGAGATGTACTCTCACTGACGAGGTACTGAGACTTGAAGGAGAAAGACAGTTCAAATACTAGAGTAGCTTTCATGGCTCACATGTGAAAGTGTCCAAGGAATATTGATGACACCAGGAGTGTAATGTCTGGCCAGTTGCGGGACAGCCCTGCGATCGACCACACTGATCACAGGACGCTGCTGGCCTGTTCCTATACCATGCTTTTTCTTAGGTAGTGAGGATGCTGCCAGCTGCTGCCCTCCTTCTCTCTGATGCCGTTTCTAGGTGCATGCTGGCCTTTATTGTCCCTGTGGCAGGAAAACTCTTCTTTAGTGCCTCATGATGATGTCACGTGGCTGGGTATTTAAACCCCGGCCGCACTTCCCTCTGTGCCTCTGCAACAGGTCCTCCTGCCTAGCCTGCAGTGAGTGCGCTGCTACTTTTGTGCTTCATTGTCCTGCTTGTTTTTGTGTCCTGTTGTGCTCCCTTGCCAATTTCCTACCTTATCTGGTTTCCCACTGTGATTCCTTGCCTTGCACCTGCCTTGTCCTACACTCTGTTGCCTTGCCCTGCCTTGGTTGTCCTCAGTGTCCATCCATCCTTGTTCTGTCTGTATTGCCTGACTCTTGGTATTGACCTCTGCTATGGACCTGGACCACTTACTTGCCTGCTGCCTGGTATTGACCTTGGCTATATACACTGACTCCTCCATATACACTGCCTGCCTCGACCTTGGTTTGTACTTGGACCCTTCTCCTGCCAGCCCTGACCTCTTCCCATCTCTTCTTGGTCCTCAGTGTCCATCCATCCTTCTTCTGTCTGTCTCGCCTGACTCTTGGTATTGACCTCTGCTATGGACCTGAACCACACTCTTGCCTGACGCCTGGTATTTAACTTGGCTGTGGACACTGACTCCTCCTTACACGCTGCCTACCTTGACCTCAGCTTAAACTAAGAATATAAGATATGCCATACTGGGTCAGATCAAGGGTCCATCAAGTCCAGTATCCTCTCTCCAACAGTGGCCAATCCAAGTCACAAGTACCTGGCAAGTACCCAAAAATTAAATAAATCTTATGCTACTAATGCCGGCAACAATCAGTGGCTATTCCCTATTCATCAATAGCATTTTATGGATTTCTCCTCCAGGAACTTATCCTTTTTTAAATCCAGCTACACTAGCTTCCTTAACCACATCCTCTGGCAACGAATTCCAGAGCTTAATTGTGCCTTGAGTGAAAAATAATTTTCTCTGATTTGTTTTAAATGAGCTACTTGATAAGTTCATGGCATGCCCCCTAGTCCTTGTATTATCTGTTCAAGTCCTTTCATGATTTTATAGACCTCTATCACAAATCTCCTCACAAATCTACATTTTTTTAAAGCGGTGAATAAACATGTGGACAAAGGTGAACCAGTAGATATGGTGTATTTGGATTTTCAGAAGGCACTCGACAGTCCCACATGAGAGGCTTCTAAGAAAACTAAAAAGTCATGGGATAGGAGGTGATGTCCTTTTGTGGATTGTAAGTTGGTTAAAAGACAGGAAACAAAGAGTAGGATTAAATGATCAGTTTTTCACAGTGGAAAAAGGTAAACAGTGGAGTGCCTCAGGGATCTATACTTGGACTGGTGCTTTTTAATATATTTATAAATGACCTGGAAAGGGGTATGAAGAGTGAGGTGATCAAATTTGCGGATGGCACAAAATTAAGCAAAGTAGTTAAATCTCAAGTGGATTGTGATGAATTGCAGGAGGACCTTGCGAGACTGGAAGCTTGGGCTTCCAAATCGCAGTGGAAAAGGGTAAACAGTGGAGTGCCTCAGGGATCTGTACTTGGACCGGTGCTTTTCATTATATATATAAATGATCTGGAAAGGAATACGATGAGTGAGATTATCAAATTTGCAGATGATACAAAATTATTCAGAGTAGTTAAATCACAAGCGTACTGTGATACATTACAGGAGGACCTTGAAAGACTGGAAGATTGGGCATCCAAATGGCAGATGAAATTTAATGTGGACAAGTGCACGGTGCTGCATACAGGGAAAAATAACCCTTGCTTTAGTTACACGATGTTAGGTTCCATATTAGGAGCTACCACCCAGGAAAAAGGCATCATAGTGGATAATACTTTAAAATCGTCGGCTTAGTGTGCTGCAGCAGTCAAAAAAGCAAACAGAATGTTAGGAATTATTAGGAAGGGAATGGTTAATAAACGGAAATGTCATAATGCCTCTATATCGCTCCATGGTGAGACCGCACCTTGAATACTGTGTACAATTCTGGTCACCGCATCTCAAAAAAGATATAGTTGCGATGGAGAAGGTACAGAGAAGGGCAACCAAAATGATAAAGGGGATGGAACAGCTCCCCTATGAGGAAAAGCTGAAGAGGTCAGGGCTGTTCAGCTTGGAGAAGAGACGGCTGAGGGGGGATATGATAGAGGTCTTTAAGATCATGAGAGGTCTTGAACGAGTAAATGTGACTCGGTTATTTACACTTTCGAATAATAGAAGGACTAGGGGGCATTCCATGAAGTTAGCAAGTAGCACATTTAAGACGAATTGGAGAAAATTCTTTTTCACTCAATGCACAATAATGCTTTGGAATTTGTTGCCAGAGGATGTGGTTAGTGCAGTTAGTGTAGCTGGGTTCAAAAAAGGTTTGGATAAGTTCTTGGAGGAGAAGTCCATTAACGGCTATTAATTAAGTTTACTTAGGGGATAGCCACTGCTATTAATTGCATCAGTAGCATGGGATCTTCTTAGTGTTTGGGTAATTGCCTGGTTTGGCCTCTGTTGGAAACAGGATGCTGGGCTCGATGGACCATTGGTCTGACCCAGCAATGTATTTTATGTTCTTATGTTCTAATGAAATTTAACATGGACAAGTGCAAAGTGATGCATATAGGGAAAAAAGGAAAATTAGTTCTTACCTGATAATTTGCATTCCTGTAGTACCACGGATCAGTCCAGACCATGGGTTAAGCCCCCGATCCAGCAGTTGGAGACAGACCAGAATTCTGAGGCTAGCCCATATAAGGACGGAACCCACCCAGGAACCCTCAGTATAACTATTGTCAAAGCAGAAAAAGGTATAAGATCAAGCAAGTACCAGGATAAATAGTAAATTTAATTTAAAACAACCAAATAACATAACAATTGAATGAACTGTGTGACTAAACGCTCTTGTATAACTACCCCTGATCATCGCAAAGATGCTTCCGGTGCCTAACAGTAAATCCCAGAAAAGTGATGCAGGAGTCAAAAATAGAGAAAAAAACCTGTAAGAAGGAAAAAACCAAAAAACAAGAATAACAGGAACGAATTTGAGCGGAAGAATAAGAATGAGCGGGTGTCTGGACTGATCCGTGGTACTACAGGAACGAAAATTATCAGGTAAGAACTCATTTTCCTTTCCCTGTACGTACCCGGATCAGTCCAGACCATGGGATGTCCCAAAGCTTCCCTATAGAGGGTGGGACCCAGACAGTCCCGTTCGAAGCACCTGCCGACCAATGGGTATAGCATCCAGCGCACCTCATGCGCTGGATGCTATACCCATTCCAGACCTGAAATTGATTACTGAAACAGTGGCCCCTGTATTAGCAAATATCATTAATCTATACTTATCAGAAGGGAATTTACCAGATAATTTAAAGGGAGCAGTAATTAAATCTATAAGAAAGAAAAAAATCTGGATTCATCAGTTCTTAGTAACTGCAGACCAGTCTCCAATCTACCACTTCTTGCGAAATTAATAGAAAAAATGATTCAAAAACAATTGTCAGAACACTTAGAAAATAATATTATTTTATTTCCATTGCAACATGGTTTCCATAAACATTATAGCACAAACTTTACTTCTCTCATTGTCAGTTTTTATCTTAAGAGGCTTTGATTATGGACAACATTATCTTCTGATTTTATTAGATTTGCCCATGGCGTTTGATACAGTGAATCATGAAATACTGATAAAAAGATTGAGGGATATTGGCTTACAGGGAAATACAATAGCTTGGTTTAAATCATATTTAAGTAATAGGTTTTATCAAGTTTGCATTAAAAACACATCAGAGAAAACAGATTTGCAAACAGGAGTGCCACAAGGGTCAGCACTTTCTGCTACCCTCTTTAATATTTATTTATTACCGCTGTGTCATCTCCTTTCCGGGTTAGGGATTGTATATTATATGTATGCAGACGACATACAAATAATCTTACAAATTGATGATACTTTAGAGAAAAACAATGAAATTGGCAAATATATGCCTTGATATTATCAAACAACTGCTAAATCAAATGAAAAACAGAATTTCTGCACCTAGAACGGAAAATTACAAATTTAACTGCAATCCCGATAAGTTTACAAAACAATCAAACAACGATTTTAACAGAAAAGGTGCGGAATCTAGGTATAATATTAGACCCGGAATTAAACTTTAAGCAACATATATCACAAAAAGTGAAAGAAGGATACGCGAAACTAATGGTACTCAGAAAATTAAAACCTTTATTAACGTTTTCTAACTTTAGAACAGTACTACAAGCCCTTATATTTACCAGTACTGATTACTGTAATTCTCTGCTATTAGGATTACCATACTCCACGATTAGACCTTTGCAAATAGTTATAAATTCTGCAGCCAGAATCCTCACAGGAAAAAAGAAAAGGGGTCACATTACACCAACGATAGCAGAATTACACTGGTTACCAATTAAACAGAGAATTCATTACAAAGTGTTATGTATCATACACAAATTAATCTATGACAAAAAGGTCGAATGGCTTAATACAGCTCTACGGTTACATACACCCCAAAGAAATCTTCGCTCTGCTAATAAAGCATTACTATCAATTCCTTCGTTAAAGTCAGCACGTTTGACACAAGTCAGAGATCCAGCTTTGTCATTAGCAGGTCCCATTTTATGGAATGGAATACCTTTTGAACTAAGAATTCAGCAAGATTATAAATTATTTAAAGGAATGCTAAAAACATGGCTCTTTAAAAAAGCGTTCTGCAAGAAACAGGAGAAATAAAGAATGGCATCTTCTATTAAACTGAACCATAGCATCTTCTATTAAACTGAACCATACACTACCAACCAATCACTACAACGTTTTACTTCTTGTTAATCTTTTATCTTTCCTCTTACTCTACTCCCAGTTAGAATAACCCCTGTTTTATTGTAACTTATTCTTCTATGCACTTGTTATATTTTGTAATGTATACTCTTATGTTTTAGTTATGCACGTTATAATGTATTGCTCACCCCTTGTTTTATGTAAACCGACATGATACGAACTTCCGTGAATGCCGGTATAGAAAAACACAAATAAATAAATAAAAAATAAATGGCTGTATAGTTATTGAATCATATAGAAATTAGATCACCGTGCAATACCAAGCATTTAAGAATAATTAAGTTATTAATAATTAGACATTTTAAATTTTAGTTCTAATTTTATTATTTTATTATATACATGGATTTATCATTTTATAAATTATTAAGATTTTTAAGCATAGTTAAGATTTGAGATTTTTTAATTGTTCTTAACATTTTTATGTTTTTACTCTGTAACCGGATGTAATATGATAGCACTTTTAACTTTCATATTGTAATTTATTTTGTGCCTTGATGTAAACCGTTGTGATGGTTAAACACTTAACGACGGTCTATAAAAGCTATTAAACTTAAAAAAACTTAAAACTTAAAAAAAAATAGCACATTTAAAATTAAGCAGAGAAAATTCTTTTTCACTCAATGTACAAATAAGCTCTGGAATTAGTTGCTGAAAGATGTGATTAAAGCAGTTAGTGTAGCTGGGTTTAAAAAAGGTTTGGATAAATTCCTGGAGTAAAAGCCCATAAACTGCTATTAATCAATAGGGAATAGCCACTGCTTGTTGCCAGCATTAGTAGCATGGGATCTATTTAATGCCTGGGTACTTACCAGGTACTTTTGACTTTGATTGGCCACTGTTGGAGACAAGATACCGGGTTTGATAGACCCTTGGTTTGACTCAATATGGCATATCTTAGGTTCTTATGACTGGAACAGTCGGGATAATGGAGGATGACAGTAGGCTGAGGCTGGGGCAGTGATGGGAGAAAGATTGAAAAGGCAGAATGGAGGAAAAAAAGAGGCCTAGTGGAAAGGGAATATGGAAGAAGGAACAGAGTAAGAGAGAAGGAGGAATGGTTTGGGTCGGTGGGAGGTACAGAAAGTAAGAAAGAATAGGGTGGGCTTTGTAGGTGGTAGAAGGGAAAAGGGACAGGCTGGGCATGGAGCAAGCCTCGGTGGAGGGAAGGGATGGGGCAGGATGAAAGTGGGAAAATATAGGACAGGATGGATCTGGAACTGAGGTAGGTGGAGAGGAAAAAATAATAGGATAGGGCAGGATATCAGGTGGGGAGAAAAGATGATGGACTGGGTCAGGAGATGGGGAAAAAGCAGGTTGGGGTGGGGAGAAGAGGAGGAGGAGGAGCAGGCAGAGACACAGGAGGCAGGCTGGAGCCAGCCAGGGGTTAGTGGGTTAGAAGGAAGGAAGTTTGGAGAATGCTGGGAAGGTGGGGCTGCGAAGGAGGAATGGATGAGAGAGTGTGTCAAGGAGTTGGTGGGAGGACAGAATGGTTGAAGGGAAGGGGCGAACAAAAGGGTAGGTGAATGAAAGAGGGATGAAGTGAGACAGATGGTAAAGACAGAGCAGAAAGAGTAGTGGAGGGAAGGAATGGACAAAAGGACAGAGCTGCCTGTGAAAAGAGCCAAGATGGGAGGTGGGGGGCAATGGGATGAAACGGGCAGGGAAGGCCAATAGGTGGCAAGGATTAAAGGGGAAATGGAGAAATAACTTACCTGATAATTCTGTTTTCCTTAGTGTAGACAGATGGACCCAGGATCAGTGTGTTTATGCTCCCTTGCCAGCAGATGGAGACAGAGCAAGCAGATGTCACAGTATACATAACCTGCAGTGACCTCAGCCAACCAGTATTCTCTTTAAAAGCAACTGTGGACAGACTAGCAAAAACTTGATTAAAAACAGGTAACCAGAACTGTACTCAACCAACCATAAACACTGAACTCACATAAGATTCTGGCTAACCCAAGCTAGAGACTGGATGAACACTTACCAGTAGTCCCTTGGGACCTAGAACCCCACAGGAGGATTACTGACACCCTCATGCGGCAGCTGAGGGGGGGAAGCTGAGTCCATCTGTCTACACTGAGGAAAACAAAATTATCAGGTAAGTAATTTCTCCATTTCCTAGTGTGTAGACAGATGGACTCAGGACAAGTGGGATGTACCCAAGCTACTCCCAAAACAGGGTGGGAGGCTGTCAGCAGTCCATTCAACATTGCAAGTGCAAAGGCTGCATCCTCCAGGGCCTGCACCTCCAAATAATGAATCCTGGAAAAAATGTGTAAGGAGGATCATGTCACAGCTCGGCAGATATTGATGGGAGACAAACTAATCTCCCCCCATGACACTCCCTGAGTCCTAGTAGAATGAGCCCTAACCTGAGCAGGCAACGGCTTTCCAGATGCCACATGACAAGATACTTAACATCTAAGGATCGCAAAAGGCGAAATATCTCTGCATCCCTGACCTTATTCAAGAATGGCAAGGAGATGGACTGATTCAAATGAGTCTGAGACTACCTTGGGCAAGAAGGATTCAACAGTATGCAATGTCCCCGGAGTCACCTGAAGGAACGGCTCCCGGCAAGACAATGCCTGCAGCTCAGAAATCCAACACGCAGAACATACAGCCACCAGGAACAGCCTTCATAGTCAACAACCCTAAGGAAAGGATATGCAGTGGTTGGAACATAGGACCCGCCAAAAAGTTCAGCACCAAATTAAGACTCCACAATGGAACCAGTAATCTCAAGAGAGGGCTAAGGTGCTTCACTCCCTTCAAAAAACGGGCCACATCAAGATGAAATGACAAGGAAACACCATTCACCATGCCTCAAACAGGCAAGAGCCATATCCTGCACCTTCGAGGAATTAAGGGCCAAGCCTTTATTCAATCCATCCTGCAAAAAATTTAGAATGAGAGGGATCTTAATTGAACGAGGAAAAACATCCCACTCCTCACACCAGGCCTCAAAACTTTCCAAACCCGCACTTAAGCCATGGAAGTGGAGAACTTGCGAGCGCTGAGTAAAGTGGCAATCACCGCAGAAGAATAACCATGTTTTAACAAGCGAGCCCTCTTAAGGGCCAAACTGTAAGACCGAATCGGATCCTCGTGAAGAACCGGTCCTAGCTGAAGCAAATCCATGTGTGGTGGAAGAGGAAGGGGGGCCTCCACCAGGATTTGTCGCAAATCCGCATACCACGGACACCTGGGCCAGTCCGGCACCACCAGGAGTACTGGCCCCCTGTGGCCTTCAATCTTGCGAATTATCCTGCCCAGCAAGGGCCACAGAGGAAAGGCATAAAGCAATCTGTCTTCCGGCCAGACCTGTACAAGAGCTTCTATTCCCAGGGACCACAGATCTCTCCTGCAACTAGAAACGACGAACGTTCGCAATTTGAGAAGTCGCCAGCAGGTCTAGGAACGGAAGGTCCCCAGTGATTCACAATCAGCTGAAACGCATTGGCTGACAACACTCACTCTCTTGGGTCCAGACTCCCTGATGAGGAAGTCCGCTCTTATGTTGTCTTTTCCTACAATTTGAGGCTGAGATCATCTGCAGATGACCTTCAGCAAAATCCATCAGCTGGTCTATTTCCTGTGACACTTGCTGGCTGTTAGCTCCTCCCTGGTGATTGATATAGGCCACCGTTGTCGCGTTGTCAGACATCACGTGAGCCGCTTGATTCCTCAGCCTGTGGGTGAACTGCGAGCATGCCAGCCATACCACCCGGGCCTCCAGGCAATTGATGTTCTAGCAAGACTCTTCAGCATTCCAGTGTCCTTGGGCCGTTAACTCCAGACAGTGAGCCCTCCCAATCGTGGAGACTTGCATCTGTCATGAGTAACAATCAGGTTGGAGAGGACAAGGGAACTCCCTTTCTCAGATGATCCTCCTGCAACTACCACTGGAGGCGGGAGCAGATTTTCATCGGCAAGTGGAGCTGAACTGCATAATCCTGAGTCTGTGGGTTCCAACTATATAGTAGAGAGCACTGAAGAGGCATATGTGCCCTTGCCCACGGCACCACTTCCAGGATAGCTTCCATCAAACAGAGTACCTGTAGGTAGGACCTCACCGTTGAGGGTATGGTGTTCAACTGTCGCACTTGAGACATAAATCTCTGGATCCGAAGTTCCAGTAGGTAATCTCTGTCCTGTCCTGTGTTGAACCAGCCCCCAGATACTCTAATGACTGGGATGGTTGAAGATGGCTCTTGGTCAGGTTCACCACCCAACTGAGCTCCTGCAATAAGGAGATCACCTTGTGTCACCAGATGGCTCTCTTCCTGAGACTTGGCTCGAATCATCCAGTTATCCAAATACAGATGCACCATGATAATCTGGGAAAATGTTCTGGAAGCAGTGGCGAGACCAAAAGCCAGTGCCCGAAACTGATAATGGCGCCCCAACACTGCAAAGCATAGGAAGTATTGGTATTCTAATCGGATGGGAATATGAAGGTAAGCTTCTGACAGGTCCAACGAAGTCAGAAATTCCCCCGACTGTACCACCATTATTACAGAGCATAAGGTTTCCATTCGAAAATGAGTCACCTTCAAGTAACAGTTGACCCTCTTGAGATCCCATCTCTTGAGATTCAAGATGGGACAAAAGGAGCCCTCCTCCTTGGGTACAACAAAAGAAATGGAATATCACCCTATACTTTCTTGAGACGTAGGCACTGGAACCACAGCCCTCAGTCTGAGGAGCGTTTGAAGCGTGAACTTCACTGCCTGCTTCTTCTGTGGGGAGTGGCAAGGGGACATCATGAACGCATCCCAAGGACTACTGCAAAATTCCAGTGCATACACTTCGCAAATCACTTCCAGGACCCACTGGTCCGACATGATCTCGACCCACCTCCAATAAAAGAGGGAGAGATGTCTCCCTATTTCCTGTTCTGGAAGGTGGTTCGGCAAACCTTCATTGGGAAGGTCAGGAAGGTCTACCACCTGAGCCTGCTCCTCCTCTTGGGATGCCATGCATGAAAGAACTGAGATCTTCTGAAAGACCAAGTCTAATAAAGGTCATCCCTCTGTAGGAACGAATACACCTGGAACCCCGGAAAAGATCCCTCATATCAAAGGGGCGCTGTAACTGTTTCTTATCCTCCGGCAACTGAGGCACCGGAGACTCGCCCCACTTACTGGCCAGTTTCTCTAACTCACTCCCAAACAAGAGCGAGTCTTTAAAGTGCATCTTGGTAAGACTGGCTTTGGAAGCTGTGTCAGCTAACCAATTTTGCAACCAGAGTTGACGCTTGGCCGCTATCACCAAAGCCACTCCTCCGGCCGATGTCTGGAGCGAATCACAACCTGCATCTGCTAAAAAGGTGGCGGCAGGCTCCATAACAGCTCTGGAATTCCCTCCAGACTCATCAACCTCCTGAGAGAGAAGCAGATAAGATCTCGCCACTAGGGAGCAAGAGGAGGCAATCTGTAAATTCATTGCCACTGCCTCAAAGGCTTACTTAAGAATAGCCTCAATCCTTCTATCATGTTCATCCTTCAAAGCTGCTCCTCCCTCTACGGGGATAGTCGTCCGCTTTGACATGGCACATACCAGAACATCCACTTTGGGAAAACACAAACGCTCTCCCACAGCCGGATCCAGGGGGTATAGGCCTTCCAATGTCCGACCCCCTTTAAAATTTGCCTCTGGAGTATCCTATTCCAGATCAATCAATTCCTGGATGGCATCCATCAGCGAGAAAAAACAAGAGGAAACCAAAATGGGATTCGTCTTCGGTTCAGACATATCATCTGAACCTGGAACACCCAGCTATTTGAAGGTCTGGGAAATCAGGGCTGGCAGTTAATCTATATGAAAGAACCGCAACATGGTTCAATACGGTTCCAGCCCTGGAGGAATTGCTCCAACTTCCAGGGAATCTGGATCAACCTCATAATCAGTGCCATCCGGATTCCTGTCGGAAACACTCACAAGGAGCTGGGGCGAGCTCCAGCGCTTAAGTATAGGACTGGAAGAGGGAGGAGCCGCCGGCTGATGGTCCGACTGGACAGAAATGGGGGAAGTAGAGGACTGCGCCTGAAGAAAGGCTTGTAAGCCTTAAAGAAAATTTCCACCCAAGAAAATGCAGCCAGGTCCAGACCAAGCCCAGAAGGAACTGGAGATGGTCTCACAGAACTGCCCTCACCAGTGGAGGAGCCAGTCAAGGGAGAACCAAGATCTGGCGTCTCCCCAGTCAAGGCTGTGACCAACCCATCATCAGAATGGGAAGAGCCAGGCTTAGCAAAATCTGAGGAGCACAACTCTCCCTGAGCGTCTTGAGCAGCACTGACACAGGTTACAAGCCAGGTCAGGCTGAGAAGCCCTAATATGACAGGCAACACAAATAGAAAGATGCTTAGTCTTTTTGCTTACCAGCACCATTGCTGCGGTAAATGCATATTGGAACGGCTTGTGCTCAAAAATGAAATATGCCCAAAATATAAGTGCCTAGAAGAAAGCGCGGCAAGGCGCATGCACAATCTGTGCACCAAGTTAAATGCATAACCGTGCCCAAAAACCGAGGGCACAACGCATGCGCTGGGCTGACACACTGCGCACACAGACGGCATATAGAGGGCAGTAGAACTCGCACAAGAGCTTGCGAAAACGGTTGCCGCGGCGTGCAAGAAAAAAGGCTAAGTGCAGGCCCTAGCCCACCAGGGGCTGCTCAACCCACCAGGCTGCCAAGTTCCCCAACCCCAACGGGAGAGGGAACGAACGTCGGCACGGCACACCGAGAACAGAGAAATTCCTGAAACCCCTCTGTCTCTGATTCAGGTAAAACTTCTCAGCCCATTGCTCTGTAAAGCCACTCTGCTTCTCTCTCCCAACCCTCCCAATATCCCCCCTGTAGAATTGTTAGGAAGTTGTTGAGGTCAATCTCTGGACTGATAGTGGAAGTATTCACTAACCACAGGGATTAAGTCGGTCAGCATGCTCACAGACCCCCACCTCTCAATGAAGCTTGTTGTTAACTGAATGTCTTTGCTCCTACCAACATGAAGTTAGGGATGAACTCTAACCGCCTGCCTGCAATTTGGTGGATGGTAGAAGAAAGGGCATCAGTAGCGATTCAGGAGGAGAGGATGGGAAGAGAATTCATGATTCAGGGCAAAGGAGCAGGCTAGACAACGTAATATATCCACAGCTTCTGCTTTCCTGTAGTTTCTGTGGAGACTGGACAAATCTGCAGCAATGGCCGGATTTTGTGGTACTTGCCATATCATCATGAAAAATCAAATGCTGCAAGCATACTATATTGTGACACTTATCTTTACTTAACTCTGGAATTCTGATAATCTGCTTTGTTCAGATTAGTGTCTTGTAGTAGAACAATGTCCATTTTTATCTATTGTGATGAAGCAGAGTGTGAAGGAGCACATAGGAGAAAAATCCCAAAACACCTTAGAGGACCAGATCCAGAGGTCTGGCTTGGTCCACTTTAAGCCTAAAATAAGCAGGGAATCCTGGTCTGGGTGAAGGTGCCTGGGGAAGTGTATATCTAGCCAGGCCCAGGAGAGAACAGGAGGCCCAGAAGAGAGAAGGAAGCCTACAAAAAAAGAATATTTACTTAACTATAAGTTGAACTACTATATTTGTGTTATTGAACTGCGAAGAATAGTAGAGCTGCTTTTGTTTTCTTGTTACTAATAAAGAAGTTTATACAAGATGAGTAGAAGGGGATCGGAAGGCTCATCTGCATACTGTTCTCAGCATCTCCCGGGAGAGGACTCCAGAGGTCACAGTTAGCGATCCAGTCTTTGAACTCCACAGCCCCAGCTTCCGGAGGCCCCGCACCCTTTGCAGTAGAAGAGGACCAGAAGCATGCGCCATTAGGTGCGCGAATCTCAAACCTCTCAATTCTTTGAGTGAAGGTCAACTTAACAGTGGCTGAAGAGGGTTGGTAAGTATACCTTTAGAAAATCTTAAGACAAAAAAAAAAGTTTGGAGAGAGATGAAATGGTGAGATTACTTACCTGATAATCTCGTTTTCCTTAGTGTAGGCAGATGGACTCATTACAAATGGGTATAGTGTGCTCGTGCTAGCAGTTGGAGACGGATCTGACGTCAGCACGTGGTACGTATACCCCTGCAGGAAGTGTAGACGCTCAGTAATCTTCCTTGCAAAAGCTGTATGGATATATGTGTGACTGACCGATGGATTAACTGAACATGATTAACCTGATCAATTGATAGTAGCTGGAGACCGCCAGTGTTCTCAACCGGAAGGCGTCGACACCCGGCAGGGTGGATGCCCTATGTAAGAAAACATGGCTTACCTCGAGACGGTGAATCCCCATATGTATATCGGCAGCCGGGCGGGATGCTGAGTCTATCTGCCTACACTAAGGAAAACGAGATTATCAAGTAAGTAATCTCACCATTTCCTAGCGTGTAGCAGATGGACTCAGTACAAATGGGATGTACAAAAGCTACTCTCGGACTGGCTGGGAGGCTGCCCGAGGTACGTTTAGGATTGCCCTTGCAAATGCTAAGTCCTCCCTGGCCTGGACGTCCGGACGGTAGAATCTGTAGAAGGTATGGATGGAGGACCTCTTTGCCGCTTTACAGATTTCTGCAGGCGACAGCATCCTAGCTTCTGCCCAGAAAGCCGCTTGTGCTCTGGTAGAGTGAGCCTTGACTCGTAGAGGTGGTGGCTTTCCCGCTTCTACGTAGGCCTCCTTAATAACTTCTTTCATCCAGCGAGCAATAGTTGCTCGTGAGGCCGCTTCTCCTTGCCTTCTCCCTGTGAAGTACGAACAGGTGGTCCGTCTTTCGTACTATTTCCGACATCTCCAGGTATCTGGACAGCAGCCTGCCGATGTCGAGATGACGCAGTACTCGATCTGCTTCCGATTTCTTCAACCCGTCCATGGTTGGCAAGGATATAGTTTGGTTGAGGTGGAAGTGTGAGACTACCTTGGGTAAGAAGGAAGGAACCGTGCGAAGATGGATAGCCCCTGGGGTGATCCTGAGAAACGGATCGCGGCAGGACAGCGCTTGTAGCTCTGAGATTCGGCGTGCTGAGCATACAGCCAGCAAGAACACCATCTTCAAGGTTAACAGCTGGAGGGACAGTCCTCGGAGGGGTCTGAAGGTGGGTCCTGCTAGGAAGTCCAAAACTAGGTTGAGGTTCCACAGGGGCACTGGCCATTTCAGTGGCGGGCGAATGTGTTTGACTCCTTTCAGGAAACGTGAAACGTCTGGGTGTGTGGCGATGCTGTTGCCGTCACACCTGGGGCCGTAGCAGGATAGTGCTGCCACCTGAACCTTGATTGAATTGAGGGACAGACCCTTCTGAAGCCCATCTTGCAGGAAATCCAAAATGATGGGGATTTTAGCAGCATGTGGGTTGGTGCTGCGAATTTCGCACCAGGCTTCAAATACTCTCCAGATCCGTATGTAAGTTAGTGATGTGGAGAACTTGCGTGCTGGGAGGAGTGTATCTATTACCGCCCCCGAGTATCCCCTTTTTCTCAGTCGAGCCCTCTCAATGGCCAGACTGTAAGAAAGAATGGAGCTGGATTCTCGTGGAAGATGGGACCTTGTCTCAGCAGGTCCCTGTGAGGGGTAAGGGGTAGGGGATCCCCTGCCAGCAGTCTTCTCATGTCTGCGTACCAGGGTCTTCTTGGCCAGTCCGGGGCCACCAGAAGAACTAGGCCTCTGTGTCGCTGAATCTTGTGTATAATGGCGCCCAGAAGGGGCCATGGGGGGAAAGCATATAGCAGGATCCCCTGAGGCCATGGTTGCACCAGGGCATCGATCCCGTGGGATAGAGGATCTCGTCTGCAACTGAAGTATCTGGGTACTTGAGCGTTGGACCTGTCTGCTAGTAGATCCATGCCTGGAGTCCCCCACTGGTCCACAATCATCTGGAAGGCCGTGGGTGACAGTTGTCATTCCCCCGGGTTTAGGCTTTCTCTGCTGAGGAAGTCTGCCGTGGTGTTGTCCTTCCCGGCGATGTGGACGGCAGAGATGTCCTGGAGATTTGCTTCTGCCCAAACCACCAGGAGGGCTATTTCTAGGGATACCTGTTGGCTTCTGGTTCCGCCCTGTCGGTTGATGTATGCCACCGTGGTGGCATTGTCCGACATCACTCTGACCGCCTTGTTTCGAAGTCTGTGCGCAAATCTCAGGCAGGCTAACCTGACTGCCCGTGCTTCTAGTCGGTTGATGTTCCACCCCGACACTTCTTTGCTCCACCGCCCTTGGGCGGTTAGCTCTTCGCAGTGTGCTCCCCAGCCGCTCAGGCTGGCATCTGTAGTGAGTAGGGTCCAGGTTGGGGAGGACATTTTCGCCCCCCGGCTCATGTGGCCGGGCTGCAGCCACCACCGTAACTGATTCCGTACTCTGGCTGGAAGAGGGAGATGCACGGTGTAGTTCTGTAATCGTGGGCTCCACCGAGATAGGAGGGTGCATTGTAATGGTCGCATATGAGCCCGTGCCCATGGTACTACCTCCAGAGTGGACGCCATTAGGCCGAGGACCTGTAGATAATCCCAAGCTGTGGGCCGGGAGGTGCTCAGCAGAGCCTGTAAACGATTCCGGAGTTTTGATCTCCTCTTGGAGGTCAGGCTGACTTTGTCTCCCTGGGTGTCGAATCGGACTCCTAGGTATTCCAGCGACTGTAAAGGCTGTAGGGAAGTCTTGTTCATGTTGACTACCCATCCTAGGCTTTCTAGAAGAGATATAACTCTGTTGGTTGCCCGGTGGCTCTCCTCCGGTGACCTTGCCCTGATCAGCCAATCGTCTAGGTAGGGATGGACGAGAATTCCTTCCTTCCTGAGGGACGCTGCCACCACTATTATTACCTTGGTAAAGGTTCGCGGTGCGGTGGCTAACCCAAAGGGTAACGCCCGGAACTGAAAGTGTTGGTTCAGGACTTTGAAGTGTAAGTAGCCCTGGTGATCCCGATGGATTGGGATATGCAGGTAGGCCTCTGATAGGTCCAGGGATATGAGGTACTCCCCTGGGCTGTATTGCGCTTCGGACTGACCGCAGAGTTTCCATGCGAAATCTTGGGACCCTTAAATGCCGGTTGACCGACTTGAGGTCCAGGACAGGTCTGAAGGTGCTCCCCTTCTTGGGGACGATAAAATAAATGGAATAATGTCCAGAATTTATCTCACATGCAGGCACTGGGATTATGGCTTTTAAGGACAGGAGCCTCTGCAAGGTAGCTTCCAGTGCCACCCTCTTGAGGGATGAACAAGGAGATTCCACAAACTTGTCCGGAGGGAGATGAAGGAAGCCCAGGTAGTACCCCTCTCGGATGATGGCGAGGACCCACTGGTCCGAAGTAATCTCGACCCATCTGCGGTAGAATAGGGTTAGCCTGCCCCCTATGGCTTCATCCCCCAGATGGGTCGGCTGATTCTCATTGTGGGGTACGGCCGGGACCCGAACTCGAGCCGGTTCCCCTCTTGTTGTGCCTGGTCCGAAAGGACTGGTTCCTGGTCTGAGAACGAGGAGCTTGGTAATGAGTCCTGTAGGGGTTGAAGCGTTGAGAGCCTCTACCTCTGGATGGCCTAGGAAGAAGGCACTGATTCCTCCTTGACCTGTCTTCTGGTAGACGGGGTAATGGAGAGGCACCCCACTTGTTAGCCAAGTTCTCGAGGTCGCTGCCCAACAGGAGGGATCCCTTAAAAGGCATTCTTGTAAGGCGTGCCTTGGAGGAGGAGTCGGCCGACCAATTTCATAGCCAGAGCTGTCTCCTGGCTGCCACTGAGGATGACACTCCCGTGGCTCCCGTACGAACTAAGTCGGAGGCAGCATCAGTGAGGAACGAGAGAGCTGATTCCATCTCTTCTCCCGGGGTGTTTTTCCTGGTTTGTGACAGACAGGAACGCGTCACCACGGTGCAGCAGGTCGCGATTCGGAGGGACATGGCTGCCACCTAAAAGGCTTGTCTCAGGATGGCATCCAGGCGCCGGTCGTGCACATCCTTGAGGGCCACCCCTCCCTCCACTGGAATGGTGGTGCGCTTCACAATTGCGCAGACTTTGGTGTCTACCTTGGGGCAAGCCAGCAGCTCCTTAGTTGCCAGGTCCAGGGGGTACATGCTGGACAGGGCCCGACCCCCTTTGAATGAGGCCTCTGGCGCATTCCACTCCAGATCGATTAACTGCTGTGCTGCTTGGAGGAGGGGAAAATGGTGAGCCGTTTGACGAAAGCCCTCTAGCAGGGGGTTCATTCTAGGTTCCCCTGGGGTGCTCTAGCCCGGGATAGCCAACTCCAACAGGCATTGAGAGACTAGGTCTGGGAGATCCTCCTTAAGGAAGAAGTGTCTCATGGTTCGATACGGCTCTATCCCCGAGGGAGGTTCACCCTGCTCGGGAAGCTCACCTTCTTCCTCAGAGCAATCTGAATCCCTATAAGTGGGGCTTCCGGGTGGCGAGTGGCCGTGCCTAGGCCTAGAGGGTCCAGGGGCAGGGTCATCTGGTACGTATGGGTCCGTTCGGGGAGCAGACTGCATTTGGACAAAGGCATGAATCCCCTTGAATAATTCCACCCAGGAGAGTGAAGCAGAATCTAGCCTCAGGGGCACCAGGTCTCTAGGGTTCCCCGGCTGCTCACCTCGGCCTGCTAGTTCCGGGGTGTTCCCTGAGGAACTGGCAACTAATCTGGGCTGGGATCGGCCCTGACCTGGAACTCCCAGGGCCTCCTCACATTGGGCACATAGGGAGTCTGCTTCCTCGCTCTGTGTGGCTCTGAGGTGGCATGCTGAGCAGAGGCCTAGAGCTCTTATGCCTGATTCTGGAGGCCCCAACTCCGTGGACGCCTGGGCTCTCATACGCTCCATTGCGTATATTATCGCTATGCGTGAAAGCTGTGCGCCTATCAATGCGCGTCTATCAATGAGTGCCTATGAATGTGCGCCTGTCAGCGTGCGCCTATCAGCGTGCGCCTTTGATTGTGAGCCTATAAATGTGCGCCTATGAATGTGCGCTTAGCGGCGTGCGCGTAGCAACGCTAATAACGTGCACCCAACTACGTGCGCCTAACAACGTGCGCTTTACAGCGCGCGTAACAACGTGCGCCTAACAACGTGCGCGTAACAACGTGCACGTAACAAAGTGCGCGTAACCATGTGCGCCTAGAACGGCGAGCAGGCAGGCAAAATGGCGGGCTGCCACGGAGGCCGACCCCACTAATCCTCATTCTCCGGAGACAAACAAAGATGTACGCCTTACCTGATCTTCGGCGCTTCCCGGTTGCGACCCGGGCGGTCTCCGGCTGCAGGGGGAGAGGGTGATTACCTTCACCGCCGCACTCGAGAAAGTGCACCCGCTGCCTCTAAGCCGCGCCCGAGCCCTTCTCACTCGGGGGCTAAGTCCTCACCACGAACGGATCGGGACCGAGGCTGCCTCTACGCCGCGCCCGAGCCCTTCTCACTCGGGGGCTATGTCCCTGCCACGATTCGGCCACCGGATCGAGGCACTTACCTCCGAGGGACCACGGAAATCACCTCGGGAAACTCAACTGAGGGAGGGACCCGAGGGTATCACCGCAGGAGTGCGGGGCTCGATCTTCAGGTAGGATTCTTCTAAGAATTTAGTCGTTAGTATTTGGAGGAACGCTCAAGCGAGCGTTAGGTAGCTCCAAACTGCTTTGGAGACGGAAATTACTGAGCGTCTGCACTTCCTGCAGGGGTATATGTACCACGTGCTGACGTCAGATCCGTCTCCAACTGCTGGCACGAACACACTATACCCATTTGTAATGAGTCCATCTGCTACACGCTAGGAAATAGTGGGATATATTGTTTAGAGTTTGTGTGGGTCTGAGATAATAAGCAAGTCAGAGGGAGTTAATTCTACTGTCAGTCTTTCCCTTGCACCCACCCCTAGCTCAACCCTTGATTTTTAGGCACGAGACATTTTCTTATTAAAAATCAGGCTCTTATCTAAAACATACTATTGCACCAGCCCTTATTGAGAGTTTAATTATCCCATTATAGGACACTAGCAGATTAATTAGTAAATATACCTGTAAATTTAAAGTACTCTAATTCCTACTTCCTTAGTTACCTAAACTTAACTAGGAACACAACAAAATTAAGATGAAGGCAGCAGTCCAGCAGCAAGAGAGGGATTTTCCAGTCTTTTGCATTGAGTGTCCCATGTATGATTTTTTTACCCTCCGGTGAGAGATTGTATGTGTGCACTCGGTGCAAAGAGCTCCTGGCTCTCAGAGAACGAGTCCGATTTCTGGAGGCTAGATTGGCAGACCTGAAGGAGCTGAGGCAGACAGAGAGGTACATTGATGAGACCTTCAGGGACATAGTAGCCAAGTCCCAAATCCAGTCTGGAAGCCCCAGTGCTGTCTTGGATCAGAAAGGTCTCCTGGTTGGAGAGCATCACCCTGGTGTAGCACGAAGTGATCCTGTAGCAAGGATCTGCTCTCCAGGTGATGTGTTGTCCTCTCACACTGAGGACATGTCTCCGAGGGCTACTGCCCAGGAGGAAACGGTTAGGTCGGCCATCATAGTTGGTGATTTGATTATTAGAAATGTAGATAGCTGGGTGGCTGATGGACGTGAGGACTGGCTGGTGGACATGAGGACCGCCTGGTAACTTGCCTGCCTGGTTCGAAGGTGGTGGACCTCACGCGCCACCTAGATAGGATTATAGATAGTGCTGGGGAGGAGCCGGCTGTCGTGGTACATGTGGGCACCGATGTAGGAAAATGTAGGAGACAGGCTCTGGAAGCCAAAGTTAGGCATTTAGGTAGAAAGCTTAAATCCAGAACCTCCCTGGTCCATGTGCAGATCCCCAGAGGCAGGCAGAACTCCGGAGTCGCAATGTGTGGATGAGACGATAGTGCAGGGAAGATGAATTCAGTTTTGTAAGGAAATGAGGAGCCTTATGGGGAAGGGGGAGGCTTTTCCAAAAGGATGGGTTCCACCTTAATCAGAGTGGAACCAGGCTGCTGGCGCTAACTTTTAAAAAGGAGATAGAACAGCTTGTAAACTAGAACAATGGGGAAAGCCAATAGTCATTCAGGAGTGCATGGTTCGGAGGAATGTAACTTTGAAGGATACTAATTAAACAGGAGAGTTAGGGCATCCCAACAGAGAGGTTCCAATAAAGCAAATGTAGTCCACGTGCCTATACGTAAAGAATCACCTGAGCTATAGAATTCCAAATTATCCCTATCAACTGAAAAGCAGGTTGTTAATACAAACAAAAAACGCACTTTGAAATGTCTGTATGCCACAGCCAAAAATTTAAGAAGTAAGATGGGAGAGTTAGAGCAGTAAATGATGAGATAGATATAACTGGCATCTCAGAGACCTAGTAGAAGGAGGATAATGGGACAGTACTATATCAGGAAACAAATTAGATCGCAATGATTGGGAAGGTCAACTTGGTGGAGGTGTGGCAATTTATGTTCGGGAGGATATACAGTCCAACAGGATAAAGATCATATAAGAGACTAAATGCTAAGTAGAATCTGGATGGGTAGAAATCCTGTGTGTGTTGGGTAAGAGTATAGTGATAGGAGTATACTACTGTCCACCTGGCCAAAATGGTCAGACAGATGCTAAGAGAAATCAGGGAAGCTAACCAATTTGGCAGGAACGAAAATTAGCAGGTAAGAACCAATTTTCCTTTCCTGAACATTCCCTGATCAGTCCAGACAAGTGAGATGTACCAAAGCAATCCTAGACCGGGCGGGAACCCGAAAGACCTGCTGTCAAAACACTTTCAACAAAAAACGCCTCCTCCGGTGCTCTAACATCCAATCGGTAATGCTTGGTGAAAGTATGAATCGAGGATCACTCTGCGGCCCTACATATCTCCTGAGGAGACACCAACTGACACTCTGCCCAAGAGTCTGCTTGTGCCCTAGTGGAATGCGCTTTAAGGCCACTCGGGACAACACGCCCCTTTTAAATATAGGCCGACAAAATAGTCTCTTTCAACCACCAGGTCAAAGTAGCTTTCGATGCTTTCTCTGCTTTCTTTGTTCCATCGAACAACACAAAAAGATTGTCAGAACATCTGAAAAAATTGGTGACCTTCAAATAACACAAAAGAGCATGCTGAACATCCATAAGGTGAACATCTCTAACCATCGCAACATCACGCGACCACTCTGGGAATCCCGGCAGTTCCACAGTCTGATTTACATGGAAAGGCGAAACCACTTTTGGCAAAAAGGAAGACACTGTACTCAAAGACACCTTGTTGTGAGAAATACTCAAGAAAGGGTCATGGTAAGAAAGCATCTGAAGCTCCGGGATATGTCTAGCTGAGCAAATTGCCACCAGAAATACTGTCTTTAACATAAGATCCTTCAAGGAGGCCAAACCTAAAGGCTCAAATGGAGGCACACAGAGAACTCTTCAAGACCAAATTGAGCTTCCAGACCTTGCGAATGGGAGGTATCAAATCCTTCACCCCCTTTAGGAAACGGACGACATAGGGATGAGAAGCCAAGGGTCTGCCCCAAAGACAACCCAAGGCCGAACCTGAACTCGGAGCGAGCCTTAAGCCAAACCTTTGGACAAACCCTGCTGCAGGAAGGCCAAAATATTCAAGGCGGATGCCAGCAGAGGATCCAAACATTGCTGACCACACTAGGTCTCAAATACCTTCCACACTCTGACATAAACCAAGGAAGCAGAAGGATGTCTAGCCTGGAGAAGAGTAGAAATAACTGGTTCCGAATAACCCTTCATGCACAATCGCTGCCTCTCAAAAGTCAAGCTGCAAGAGAAAAGTGATCCTCCCCATATGAAAATATGGGACCTTGCCACAGTAACCTCTGCAGATGAGCCAATTGCAGAGGACTGACAACTGACAGATGCACCAAGACCACGAACCACGGACGACATGGCCAATCTGGCGCCACTATAACCACCGACCCTGGGAGCATTTCTTTACAACGTAGCATTCATCCTATGAGCGGCCACGGAGAAAAACTTACAGAAGAATCCCCGTTGGTCATGGGAACACCAGAACATCTAGAGGCACTGAACAGACTACTCTTCTGCGCCTGAAGAACCTTGACGTCTTCACGTTGGCCCTGGTTGCCATGAGAACCAGTTGAGGCATCCCCCCCCATCTGGCACAAATGTGATTCAGGGCCTCCGGGGATAGCTCCCACTCCCTGGGATCCAGCAGTTGCTGGCCCAAGAAATCTGCCTGCACATTGTCTACTCCTGCTACATGAGAGGCTGCAATCCCCACGAGGTGGCGCTTGGTCCACACAAACAGCAGCTGAGCTTCCCGAGCCACAGTGTGACTATTTGTACCTCCTTGGTGATTATGTACGTTACAGTCATTGCATTGTTCAAAAACACTCAAACCATTCGACCCTGAACCAGAGGCAGAAACACCTCCAGAGCTCTGTGCACCGATCTCATTTCCAGACGACTGATGGACCAGGCTTTCTTTGCCACTGACAGAGTCCCTGGGCTGAATGTCTCAAGCATACTGCTCTGCAGCCCTTTAGACTGGCATCTGTGATCAGCACTACCCAATCTGGAACTTCGAGGTCCACTCCTCTTTCCAAATTGCTCTTCGACAGCCACCATGCCAGGCTGGACTTGGCAACCCTCAGTAGAGGCAAGGGGACAAAATATTTCTGCGACCTCGGATTCCACCGAGACGACAACACCCTCTGTAGTGGCAGCATATGAGCAAAGTTGAGACCTTGGACCCTAGGGCCTGCAGGAAGTTCCAGACCCTTGAAACTGGGAGACGTAGAAGTGGAGAAACTTCTTCCTGAAACTTCGCTAGCCAGTCCACTGTCAGATATTCCTTTCCCCTCCAGGTATCGAAACAGGCTCCCAGGTACTCCAGAGATTGAGATGGGACCAGGCGGCTCTTTGCCATGTTCACCCATCCCAAGGAGCTCAGCAGATGCCTCATTTGCTGCACCGAACGAACGCTCTCCTCTAATGTCTTCGCCTGGATGAGTCAATCATCCAGATATGAGTGAACCAACACAACTTCCCGCCTCAAAGCCGCCGTCACCACCACCTTCATAAAGTTTCGAGGTGCCGTGGCCAGACCAAAGGGAAGGCCTGAAACTGGAAATGACGTGCCAGCATCTTGAACCTCAGGAACTTCTGGTGGTCCTTTCAAATGGGAACATAAGAAATTGCCATGTTGGGTCAGACCAAGGATCCATTGAGCCCAGCATCCTGTTTCCAACAGAGGCCAAAACCAGGCCACAAGAACCTGGCAATTACCCAAACACTAAGAAGAACCCATGCTACTGATGCAATTAATAGCAGTGGCTATTCCCTAAGTATAATTGATTAATAGTCATTAATAGACTTCTCCTCCAAGAACTTATCCAAACCTTTTTTGAACCCAGCTACACTAACTGCACTAACCACATCCTCTGGCAACAAATTCCAGAGCTTTATTGTGCATTGAGTGAAAAAGAATTTTCTCCGATTAATCTTAAATGTGCTACTTGCTAACTTCATGGAATGCCCCCTAGTCCTTCTATTATTCGAAAGTGTAAATAACAGAGTCACATCTACTCGTTCAAGACCTCTCATGATCTTAAAAACCTCTATCATATCCCCCCTCAGCCGTCTCTTCTCCAAGCTGAACAGCCCTAACCTCTTTAGCCTTTCCTCATAGGGGAGCTGTTCCATCCCCTTTTCATTTTGGTTGCCCTTCTCTGTACCTTCTCCATCGCAACTATATCTTTTTTGAGATGCAGCGACCAGAATTGTACACAGTATTCAAGGTGCGGTCTCACCATGGAGCGATACAGAGGCATTATGACATTTTCCGTTCTATTAACCATTCCCTTCCTAATAATTCTTAACATTCTATTTGCTTTTATGACTGCTGCAGCACACTGAGCCGACGATTTTAAAGTATTATCCACTATGATGCCTAGATCTTTTTCCTGGGTGGTAGCTCCTAATATGGAACCTAACATTGTGTAACTACAGCAAGGGTTATTTTTCCCTATATGCAACACCTTGCACTTGTCCACATTAAATTTCATCTGCCATTTGGATGCCCAATCTTCCAGTCTTGCAAGGTCCTCCTGTAATGTATCACAGTCTGCTTGTGATTTAACTACTCTGAATAGTTTTGTATCATCCGCAAATTTGATAACCTCACTCATCGTATTCCTCTCCAGATCATTTATATATATATCTTGAAAAGCACCGGTCCAAGTACAGATCCCTGAGACACTCCACTATCCTTTTCCACTGAGAAAATTGACCATTTAATCCTACTCTCTGTTTCCTGTCTTTTAACCAGTTTGTAATCCATGAAAGGACATCATCGCCTATCCCATGACTTTTTAGTTTTCGTAGAAGCCTCTCATGAGGGACTTTGTCAAACGCCTTCTGAAAATCCAAATACACTACATCTACCGGTTCACCTTTATCCACATGTTTATTAACCCCTTCAAAAAAATGCAGATAAGCTTCAGTGAGATCCAAAGACACCAAGAACTCTCATTTGTGGACTGCCACAATTACACAATTACCATACGCAGCGTTTCTATCCAGAAGCGCAGCACCCGCAAAGCCAAATTCACCTTCTGTAAATCCAAGATGGGATGGAAGGTACCCTCTTTCTTTGGAACCATGAAGATGATGGAATACCTTCCCTGTCCCTGCTCGCTCAGAGGCACCAGAAGGATAGCCTCGAAGCCTATCAATATTTGCAGAGTCCCCTCTACCGCTTCTCGTTTGTTTTTAGAACAACAATGTGATTCCTGGAAGGCGTCCCTGAGCGAACGAGAAAATTCTAAGGCGTAACTGTCTCTTACC
Organism: Rhinatrema bivittatum; assembly: GCF_901001135.1. Taxonomy (NCBI): domain Eukaryota; kingdom Metazoa; phylum Chordata; class Amphibia; order Gymnophiona; family Rhinatrematidae; genus Rhinatrema; species Rhinatrema bivittatum. The sequence goes on from NC_042618.1 coordinate 257,033,723, forward strand.
ACCTCCAGAACCCACTGGTCGGAGGTAATCTTGACCCACTCCTTGGGACAATCTGCCCCTGACCGAGGAGTGGGCACCTCTGGCTTCATTGGGACGGCTTACTTCCTCTGGCCCCTTGACCGCAACCGCATCTGGAGGATCTGCAGGTCCCCCGAAAGGAATGCTGTCGACTCGATGACTTAGGACCTGAGGAGGAAGAGCCTGAACCGGCTTGAAATCTCCTCAACTTCTGAAAGCGAGGAGGAGAGGGAAATTTCTTCTTAATGCCTTTCTTGTCTTCTGGAAACCTATTGATCTTAGTTTCCCCCAAGGACTTCATGAGTTGATCCAGCTCCTTCCTGAAAAGAAGCTTTCCCTTAAAGGGAAGTTTACATAATTGAGTCTTGGACCACATGTCCGCTGACCAATTGCGCAGCCGTATCAGGTGGCGAGCCACTACCGCCGAGATTATACTCCCAGCCGCAGTACGCATTAGATCATATAAAGCATCCACCACATATGCCATCCCTGCCTCCAGACGAGCCGCCTGTGCGGGGACAGCATTCTCAAAGACGCCTGTTCCTGCAGCTTCTGGATCCATGATGCAACTTCTGGAGCGCTGCATCATGTTAGCACACACTGCAGCCTGGAGACTCAAAGTTGACACTTCAAACATCCGCTTCAGTTGAACCTCCAGCTTGCGATCCTGAATATCTTTCAGAGCAGCAGCCTCTGCCACCAGAATCGTGGTTTTCTTGGTCACCGCCAAAACTTCCGTATCCACCTTAGGGGTCTTGTGATCCAAATGCTCTTCCAATAAAGGATAAAACTTCACCATTACTCTTCCAACCTTCAAGCCTGAATCCGGGGAGTCCCACTTCTGGCTAAATTTTCTTATAAATGGGAAAAGCACTAGTTGGACCCCACAGATCATCAAGGACTGGATTGACGCCCTCATTGTCTGACTCCTCCTGAGCCAGATTTACTCCCAATTCCTCCAACACCTGAGGAATAAGAGGAAGCAGCTCTTTCTTCTTAAACAGGTGGACCATCTGGGGGTCATCCCCCTCTGCCCCAGCTACTTCAACCAGGTCCGGTTTGTCTTTGCTACCATCCGGGTCTGGGTTCTGATTTGCATCTGGGTCTCCCTCCAGATCTGCACCTGGAGAGGACATCCCAGCTCCTCCAGGTCTGCCACTCTAGCCTCCAGAGATCAGACTCGTTCTCTGAGAAACAGGAGCTCTTTGCATCACATGTACATGTACAATTTCTCATCAGCGGGCAAAAAAATCATACATGTGACACTCGATGCAAAAGACTGGAAAGCCCCCCTCTTCACACATTTTACTTAGGTATACACTGCTCCTAGCTTTTTTCTAGCTTCTGGCTACTTTTTTTTGTTTTAAATATACAAACACTCTAATTTCTGCTTATTAGCTGCCTTACAGACTATTAAAAATAAAAACACTAACTACTGCTAATTAGCTGACTTACTATTTAAAAATACAAACAGTCTAACTTCTGTTTATTTGCTGCCTTACTATTAAAAGCACAAACACACAAAATAATATTCTCAAATAGTTAACTTCGTCCTCATACTTTTAAAAATGAAAATTTTCCAAGCAAAAACTTACTGATTCCTTTCAGCCACCAGCAAGGTGAACCTCTCCTCTCAGTGCTCCCATCCTGAATTTTTCTTTCTGTAGAAATTTGTTGAGATTGTGGAGGTCTAGGATGGGGCGGAAGCTGCCTGATTTCTTTGGAATGAGAAAATACCGGGAGTAGAACCCTCTGCCCTGCTGCACTCGGGGAACGGCTTCCACAGCCCTGGTGCTCAGTTGGATTGACAGTTCTGACTGTAGAAGGTTTGTGTGATCTTTTTGCATCCACAGTGGTTTGGGTGGTGACTCCGGAGGTACCATGAGGAAGTTTAGATGGTATCCCTGGGTTATGATGGATATAACCCATTGGTCTGTGGTAATGCTGTGCCAGTTGGTTATGAAGTGGTGTAGCCGACCTCCTACCGGCAAGTCTGGTCTTGGGTTTAGAGAGTGGCTGCTGTTCTCTGGATAGGTTTCAAAATCCAGAGTCTGGGCCCCTTAGTCTGCCGTGGCTGTCCCCTTTGCTGGTCTCACGCGAGATGTCGGTGGGTACTACTTGCGTGAGCGATAAAAGGGTCTTCTGGCATCCTTCCTGGTGGTTTTTCGAGCCAAAGAAGGAGATTCCGTGGAGACTGTACAAAGCTGACGCAGGGTGTCATGGTGATCTTTTAATTGAGCCACTGCGCCCTGAATCTGGTCACCGAAGAGATTATCTCCGGTGCAGGGAAGATCAGCGAGCTTGTCTTGAACTTCTGTTCGCAAGTCAGATGCCTTAAGCCAGGCCCATCTTCTGGCACTGATTCCTGTTGCTGATAAGCGAGACGCTGTCTCGAAGGAATCGTATGCAGCTCTGATCTATGTTTTCCTGCCTCAAGGCCTTTCTGGAGGATGGCAGTGAGGTTTTCTTGTTGTTGTTGAGGCAGAGAGTCTACTATACCTTGGACCTGTTTCCACAGGTTCCTTTGGTATTGTGTCATGTATAATTGAAAGGCAGCTATGCGTGACACCAACATAGAACCCTGAAAGACCTTCTGGCCCAAACCATCCAAGAATTTTTGGTCCTTGCCAGGGGGAGCTGAAGAATGGGGGCACACCCTCTTTGCCTTCTTCTGTGCATATTCCGCTACTATTGACTGGTGAGGTAGCTGTGGCTTCTGAAACCCTGGAGTGTGCTGAACTAGATAAGTTGCATCTGTTTTCTATTAACTGGTTGGATAGTGGAAGGATGCTCCCATAGGCGATGTTGCAGATCCAAGAGCACTTCATGAACGGGAATGGCCATAATTTCTTTAGGGGCATCTACAAACTGAAGGACTTCCAATGTCTTGTGACGTGTGTCCTCCTCAGTGACTAAGTTAAAATGGATGGTCTCTGACATTTCCTTTATAAAATTAGCAAAGGAGATGTATTCTGGAGGAGACTGTCTCCTTTCTTCCGGAGGAGATGGCCGCAAGAGTATGTCCTCTGTAGAAGTGTTGGTATCAGCATCCTCCCATGGATCATATGGAGTCTCTGGCTGAGATCCCGAGGGATGGAAAAAAACCTGGTAACTCAGGACGTGTTGGCATCGACGGATTCCTCGATGGAGTATGCGGCAGCACCAATGAAGACTTAGGTGGCATCGATGTGAATCGTGGGTGCCTCGAACCCAAGAGCCCTGATGGACCAGGAACTGGCATCGGTGGACGCGGAGCTGAAAGAGGACTGGAGTCTGTGCCTTCGGACCCCGGAATGGGTATTGGGGGTTTCGGAGACTCAGTAGGTCGTTTTGGTACTGATGGCCCAGGTTGGGTCGGAAGGGCACCGATGAGTGTATCCAGGCGGTTGAGCAACGGTGTGAAGAACGATGGCTCTGGTGTCGGCGCCGGTATGGGGGATGGCATCGATGACCGCCTGTTGGACAAGTATGTCCAGCTCCTCCCTGGAAGCTGGTGTAGGTAACAGCTACAGGGGGAGGCAGGCTAGGCACCTCCCACAGGAGTCTGTGGGGGCTCAGTACCCGGCACCGATATTGGTAGGGATCGCTTCGGAGTCTCGGGTGGAGAGGAGGTTGGAGGCTCCTCTACCTGTGTCCTCTTCACAATTGGTTTGATAGCCATCGAAGCCGATGTGGTGTAGGTGCCGGCATCGGGTGTGGAATCACGTCAGTGCCTGTGACTGTGTTTCCTCAGTGCTCGGTCTGGTCTTTCTCCGGCACCGAGGAAGACTATGCCGATGCCACGGATGCTGTTGGTGACAGACGGTCACCGCTGCCTTGCTGCTCCTGGCAAGGTTTGTCTATGGATTTTGTCGATGTCCCTGCCGGTGCCGAATGGGAGGACGATGATAGAGTTAGCTTTATCTTGAAAAGGGAGTGATTCTTGTCCAGGCGGGCACACCTGCCCTTCGGGGTCATTTGAGCACAGCTTGGGCATCGACGAACATCATGTGATGAGCCGAGGCACAACACACAGACATCATGCGGATCAATAATCGACATGGTACGCGGACACGCCGGGCATTTTCTAAAGTCTGTTGCCATGATGGAAAAACGGGGCTGCAAAAATGGTCGGTGGCCCGTGGGAACCGATGGATAGGGTAAGCAGGAACCGACAGAAGATAAGAAAATTATTCCTTACCTGCTAATTTTTGTTCCTGTAGTACCACGGATCAGTCCAGACAGTGGGTTATGTCCCCAGTCCAGCAGATGGAGTCAGAACAAACTTCAGAGGGCGGTCCCTTATGCACCAGTACACCCTCTGGAAAAACCTCAGTATATAGAGAATATCCAAGCATGAACACAAAACAGATCTGGATGGATCAAGGAAAGCAAACAACTACTCAACCAACATGGTAGATAGTAATGCAAACCAGTTGTATAAATTGGTAAGGAAACTTGCAAAATGAACTATGATTCCAGTTTGACCGACTTGGAAAGAACAGCGCAGTAAGTGAAGAACATTAGAGCAGGGATAGCCAACACCCCATCCTCCAAAACATTAGGGAGGGCGTCTGGACTGATCCGTGGTACTACAGGAACGAAAATTAGCAGGTAAGGAATAATTTTCTTTTCCCTGTATGTACCCAGATCAGTACAGACAGTGAGATGTACCAAAGCTTCCCTATGTAGGGTGGGCCCCGGCTAGCCCTGCCCGAATGACTCGATCGCCAAACGAGCCAAAGACCAGCGGTTGGAGGTTCAACCGATAGTGTCTAGAGAAAGTGTGTAATGAACTCCAGGTTGCCGCACGGCAAATTTCCTGAGAAGAAACAGAGCCACTTTCCGCCCAGGAAGCCGCCTGAGCCCGGAGAGAATGGGCTTTCATACCCGCTGGCGGCTGCTTACCTGAGCCCAGGTAAGCTGCTACTATAGCTTCTTTCAACCAGCGGGCAATCGTGGTTTTTGATGCCTTGGACCCCTTCTGAGGTCCATCCCAGAGAACAAACAGATGATCGGACAAACGGAAATCATGTGTAATCTCTAGATAGTGAATTAGAATCTGCTTAACATCCAATTTACGTAGCTCTCTGGCCTCTGAATCCGCGAAAGACGGAAGTTCCACCGTCTGATTCACATGAAAGGCGGAAACCACTTTGGGAAGAAAAGATGGAACCGTACGCAAAGAAACTCCCGAGTCCGAAAAACGCAAATATGGCTCCCGGCAGGAGAGAGCCTGCAGCTCCGAAATCCAACGGGCAGAACATATAGCTACGAGAAACACCGTCCTAAGAGTGAGGTCCTTAAGAGTAGCGGATCGCATGGGCTCAAAGGGGGTGCCCCCCAAGTTCCGGAGCACCAAGTTGAGGTTCCAGGAGGGAAACGGAGCCCGAACCGGTGGATGCAGGTGCTTCACGCCCCTGAGGAAACAGTCGATATCCGGGTGTGCAGACAGAGAAATTCTCTCACGATGATGTAGCAGGGATCCAAGGGCTACTACCTGAACTCTCAAAGAATTGCAGGCCAATCCCTTCTCCAGTCCCTGCTGTAGGAATGACAGGATCTGCACCACTGAAGCAGCACGAGTAGGTGTCTCCCTCGAAGAACACCAGGATTCAAAGACCTTCCAGACTCAAACGTAGGCCACAGACGTAGATGTCTTCCTCACCTGGAGGAGGGTGGAAACCACGGCCTCCAGGTAGCCCAGCTTTTTCAGGCGGCGCCTTTCAAAAGCCAAGCCGCAAGACAGAAGCGATCTGCCTGGTCGAAAGATATAGGTCCCTGGTGCAGCAGCCGTGGGAGATGGCTCAGCCGAAGAGGGCCGTCCTCTGCGAGATTGACCAAGTCTGCGAACCAAGGCCGACGAGGCCATTCCAGAGCTACTAGTATCACCGGGCCCCGATGAACTGCTATCCTGTGAAGAACCTTCCCGACTAACGGCCACGGTGGGAAGACATATAGGAGGATGTGAGGAGGCCATGGCAGAACGAGGGCATCCACGCCTTCCGCCCCACACTCTCTTCTGCAACTGAAGAATCGCGGTGCCTTGGCATTGCTGAACGTGGCCATCAGATCCACCCGTGGGGGGCCCTATCGTCGGACCAGAAGCTGCATCACCTCCTCGGAGAGTTCCCACTCCCCGGAATCCAGGAACTGTCGGCTGAGGAAGTCTGCCTGAACGTTGTCCACTCCCGCAATGTGGGAGGCCGCCAACCGGGCAAGGTGAACCTCCGCCCAGGCCATTAACTTGTCCGTCTCCAGAGAGACGTGATGACTTCTTGTACCCCCTTGTCAGTTGATGTAGGCCACGGTGGTTGCGTTGTCGGAAAGCACTTGGACCGCTCGATGGTAGAGCAGGGGAAGAAACTGCTTCAAGACCAGGCGCACCGCTCTGGTCTCCAGGTGATTGATCGGCCAACATGCTTGCAACGGCATCCACTGCCCCTGGACCGAGCTCGTCTGGCATACTGCTCCCCAGCCGGAGAGACTGGCATCCGTCGTGACGATTATCCACTTCGGCATTTCCAAGGGCATTCCTTGAGCCAGATGAAGAGGGTGGAGCCACCAAGACAGACTGTCCCTCGCCTCCTGTGGAAGGGGAAGGATGGTCTGGTACTCCTGAGAGACCAGCTTCCATCGGGAGAGTAGGGCTCGCTGAAGGGGCCGCATGTGTGCAAATGCCCATGGCACGAGATCGATTGTGGAAGCCATCGAGCCCAGCAGTTGGAGATAATCCCAGGCCGTGGGAAGGAGAAGAGACTCGAAGCTTCGGATCCATGCTACCAGCGACTGGGCCCGATCCGGGCGCTGGAATACCATGCCCCTCACCATATTGAAGCGGGCTCCCAAAAGTCCAGCGACTGAGAGGGAGTCAGGGTGCTCTTGGCAAAACTGATGATCCAGCCCAGAGATTGGAGGAGGTGCAACACCCTGTCGATCACTTGATGACACAGGCTGAGAGACTTCGCTCGAATGAGCCAATCGTCTAGATAGGAGTGGACCAGGATGCCCTCCCGCCTGAGGGCCGCCGCCACCACCACCATTATCTTTGTGAAGACTCTTGGAGCGGTAGCCAGGCCGAACGGGAGCGCCTGAAACTGGAAAAGTTGCCCCAGAATCTTGAAGCGAAGAAAACGCTGGTGCGGCTTGTAAATGGGGATGTGGAGATAGGCTTCTGTCAGATCCAAGGAGACCAAGAACTCCCCCTGATGCACTGCAGCAATCACCGACCGCAGGGTTTCCATCCAGAAGCATGGTACCTTGAGCGCCCTGTTGACTGTCTTGAGATCCAGAATCGGGCGGAAGGAATCCTCCTTCTTGGGAACCACGAAGTAGATTGAGTAATGACCTGTCCCCATTTCACGAAAAGGGACCGGCATGATGGCCCCAAGCGCGAGAAGCCTGTCGAGCGTCTGGCATACAATGACTTAAGAACATAAGAACATAAGAAAATGCCATACTGGGTCAGACCAAGGGTCCATCAAGCCCAGCATCCTGTTTCCAACAGTGGCCAATCCAGGCCATAAGAACCTGGCAAGTACCCAAAAACTAAGTCTATTCCATGTAACCATTGCTAATGGCAGTGGCTATTCTCTAAGTGAACCTAATAGCAGGTAATGGACTTCTCCTCCAAGAACTTATCCAATCCTTTTTTAAACACAGCTATACTACCTGCACGAACCACATTCTCTGGCAACAAATTCCAGAGTTTAATTGTGCGTTGAGTAAAAAAGAACTTTCTCCGATTAGTTTTAAATGTGCCCCATGCTAACTTCATGGAGTGTCCCCTAGTCCTTCTACTATCTGAAAGAGTAAATAACCGATTCACATCTACCCGTTCTAGACCTCTCATGATTTTAAACACCTCTATCATATCCCCCCTCAGTCGTCTCTTCTCCAAGCTGAAAAGTCCTAATCTCTTTAGTCTTTCCTCATAGGGGAGTTGTTCCATTCCCCTTATCATTTTGGTAGCCCTTCTCTGTACCTTCTCCATC